>NW_017728886.1:228097278-228125805 GCF_001723895.1 Crocodylus porosus
CGCTGATGAAGATGTTGAACAGTGCGGGCCCGAGGACCGAGCCCTGAGGGACTCCACTGCCCACATCCCTCCAGGTCAAAAATGACCTGTCCACCACCACTCTCTGAGTGTGGCCCTCCAGCCAATTGGTGACCCATCTGACTGTGTAGGCATCAAAACCACAATCTCCTATTTTTTTAACCAGAATGGGATGAGAGACACTGTTGAAGGCCTTCCTAAAGTCCAGAAAGACTATGTCCACCGCGACACCTGTGTCCAAGGATTTTGTGACCTGGTCATAAAAGACCACCAGGTTGCTCTGACAGGACCTGCCTTTAATGAACCCATGTTGGTTGCTCCTGAGCATACATTCCCCTCCTTGCCCCTTGCAGATGTGCACCTGGATCATTTTCTCAAAGAGCTTCCCCAGGACTGAGGTAAGACTAACAGGCCTATAATTTCCTGGGTCCTCCTTCCTCCCTTTTTTGAAAATGGGGACCACATTGGCCCTTTTTCAGTCCTCTGGCACCTCACCAGAGCACTATGAGTGCTTGTAAAGCTGTACCAGGGATCCCGCAATGACCTCTGCTAATTCCCTCAGCACTTTGGGGTGGAGATCATCAGGACGTGCTGATTTGAACACGAGTCCCACCAGAAGTTCCCTGACTAGGTCCTCTCTGATCCTGGGCTTGGCTGCACGTCCCCTGGGACCATCGGGAATCCCTGTGGGGAGGGATGACCTGGTCCCTGCTTAAAGAAGTTGTTAAATAGATTAGCTTTTTCATCTGTTGAGACCACCAGATTTTCAAGCATGTCTTGCAGAGGCCCCACATTACCCAGAACCTTCTTTTTACCCCCTATGTATTTAAAAAAGGATTTCTTGTTATCCTTGATCTGGGTTGCTAGTCCCAGTTCCATCTCTGCCTTGGCCTTCCTAATACCCTCCCTACTATCCCGAGCAATGGAGGTATAGTCCTCTCTGGTGATGGCCCCTCCTTTCCATTGTGTGTACACCTTCTTAGCTTTGAGACATACCTGGATGCTTTTGGTGAGCCGTGGGGGCTTCTGAGTGCTCTTGCCCCCTTTGATCCATGTTGGGATTGCCACCCTTTGGGCTTGGAGGATCGTATCCTTCAGGAATGACCACTCTTCTTGGACTCCCAACTCCCCACCCATCTGGGACCTGAGTGCCTCCCTGACTCGTCTCCTTAGCTCAATGATATCTGCCCTCCTGAAGTCCACCCTGTGCTGAATGGTGAATTCCAGTAGGCAATGATCACTATCACCAAGCTGATCGAGCACCCACAGTCCCCTCTCTGGGTCGTCTCTTGTGGCCAGGACCAGGTCTAACAAGGCATTTCCCCTGGTGGGACTATGCACCTCCTGGGTTAGATGGAGGTCCTGTAACATGGCTAGGAACCTACGTGAGCTGTCAGACCTGGCTGACTGCTCTTCCCAGCATATGTCCAGATAGATTAGATCACCCATGATAACCACATCCTTTGACTGAACTGCCTCTGCGAGAGAACTTCAGCAGTGTCTGTTCCTTTTTGTGAAGAAACAAGGATCTGGCCTTTGCCTGAACTCAAAGCCTGTGAAAGATTCCTTGATCAGGAAAAATAAAACTGAGTTTCTTGTGCAGCTCATAGACTCCCAGTAGACTATGTGCAGAGCCAGCTTTAGGGAAAATGAGGCTCTGGGGAAACATATTTTGGTGTTGTTTCCCCTCCACCCCAACTTCCCCTCTGCGCAAGTCAGTAGCATTGCTTCAGGCAGAGGCAGGCAGGCAGGGGCACAGCACAGGCAGGCAGGGAGGTAGAGCAACATGGTGCACCAGGCAGGTGTGTGGGCAGGCACTGCTACTGCACAGCCTGGCCTGACTCCTTGTGAGCAGGGGCTGGAGGTGGGGGACAGGTTGGGCTGGACACTGCTTCTCCTGCTTTGGGCAGGGGTGCATTGGGACAGGGCAGGGGAGAGCACTGCTATGAGTGCAGGCTGCTTAAATGTCTGTGTGCATGTGTGTGTGTGTGACCACCATGGAGCCCTGGGCGGTCACCCAAGTTGCCCACCCCTAAGGCCAGCTCTAACTGTGCATGTACTCCTATGTACCAGACTTTAACGTTCTCTTCTAATTAACCTTCCCAGAGAACTGCCAGATCATTTGCTGACCAACCTGAACAACTTAAAATACATCAAATACAGGCAGTGGTAATAAGCTCAGGTTTTTCATTAACCTCAGTAGCAAAAGAAATGACTACATTGGCTCCTGTGGCCCCAACCTCATTTCCTAGTTGTGCTTGCCCCTAACCCAAGATCTAGTCATGCTTATTACACCTACTTCCCCTTCCCCATGAATGTTTCTGCTTCTGAATTATTGGTTTGCTAGGGATGTACATTAAAAAGTTCCTGAAGTCATAAGGAGGTATTAGCATAACCTAAAATATAGCTCATGAAGAAACAGTTACCTAGCCTATCTTGAGAACAGACTTGGATGGATGTGTTAGATGTTTAGTGAAAACCATAATTTAACCTGTTACCAAGAGAAGCAACAAAGGTCTAATGCCCTCCGAAGTCCATATGCTCAAATGCACTGAATAGAAGTTTCAGCATCACCCACTGAACCCTCAGGACATAGATAGATGCTTCCGCTTCCTCCCACCTGAACTTTGAATGCTGTTTTTCTCCCTTCATTGATTTACCTGCTCCTTCTGGCTTACCAGCCATGAAGTCCATTTTCTAGTCTCTTTAATTCTACCACTTTAGTTCCTTTTTTCTTGCCTCTATCATTAGGGTTGTTAATCCTGTGTAGAAGTAGGATGATCAATCACAAGTATGCACTCACTTTGCTGCACCCCAGTCACTTTCTCTAAGGCCATTTAGGTCATGACACATGCTCTATGAATGCTTTATGTAGTTGCAGATTAAGTTTTATCAGGTGTGGACATGCTATAATCCCTAAGGTTGATTCCTCAGGGACACTGGCTATAATTAGGATGAACATTTCACCTCTGGCTGCCTTTGTTGGGAACAGGATTTTCCGGTATCCCAGAAAATCCTGTGCTTCAGTTATTTATTATTGTTCATCAGAGTACTATGATTATCCATTTATTCACCCTCGTTCCCGTGCCCTGATTGGCTGCTTGAAACTTTATGAACAAGAGCAGAGTGAATGGTGAATAATGATTAATGAATAATAAATAGCAGATGAGTATGCTTTTTTATATGCTTGTTCTTGCATGAATGTGTGTATCCATATAGATGAGTTGCCTCCACAAACATTTTTAGGCAGAGAAAATAGACTGAATTAAAACTAACAAAAAAGGGCAAGAAAACAGCTGGATCAAATCAGGAGGTGAATTTTGTGTACAGAATCACAAACATGTTTTCTCATTATTTATTATTCATTATTCATTCAGAACCTCAGTGTGGTCCAGTAGATTAAAAGCCAGATGGGGAAGCAAGAGACCAAAATTTTCTTCCTAGCTCTCCCACCAATCTACCCTTTTGACCTTGGACAGGCTGCATGTTCTCTTCCCACTTCAGTTTCCTCATCTGCAAAATAGGAGTAATGATGCTTACCTTTCTTTCTACAGCATTTTCAGATCTCTGAAGTAAATGCGCTAAATGAGAGCTAAGTATTTTTTAAGAGGTCCTCATTAATGTTGCACCAATCATAGCAGGTCTTAGATTCTTGGCTGTAAATGACAGGTATATTCATTACTTAGAAAGAGATCTAGAAATGATACTTTTGCCACTATAAGTAATTGTTAATTTCAGTGCATTTGACTTGTCAAGTCATCTTAAAGTTGTCCTTTTATTTTTTCATTTAACAAACTTTTTTTTTCTCTGCAATGTCCAAAACTTAATAATTGCTGTTTTCCTTAACTGCGTCAATATGCTCTTCTGAGCCTGTAGAGATCCTTTTCCAGTCTAAACCTGGCAGCTAATGTGGGCAATTACAGGCATTCTTGCTCTAATTTATACAATTATAGGAAATTTATTTTTTCTTAGCTGTGGGCTCCAGCTGTCTAAAGTTGCTGGCCAGAACGGAAGCTGTGAACATAATTTTTGTAAAGAGGATTTTGTTTAGATTCCTAGGTCCATGCTTCTTTCCACTTTACACATATTAAGGAAAGCTTCTGAATTAATTACATGGCCATTTGCATCCTCTTTCTAATCATACTGTGCTCATACTACTTTGTGTCACATTTAAATTGCAGCTGAATTCTAGTTTCATGCATGGAAATAGGACTTTTTTTTTTTTAATATTGCAGTGCCTCATCTGCAAAGAAAGAAAGGAACATCCTGGTTTTTTCAGTGTGTGATCTGCCAGGGAACAGCATAAAGCTGGGTTGAAGTGGTTTAACCATGCTGTGAAAATGTCCTATGAGGCCAAAAGACAAAATCAAGACCTTTGGAAGATTTTTTTGGTGAAAAATGAGAGAGAGAGAGAGAGAGAGAGGCCAAATTGCTTGCTTAGGATAAAGGAACTCTGTTTTACCTCATTGCTCTGAAACAAGGAGTAGAGAAACTTGAAATAAGGTTTTTCACAATCTAGTGAATACTTTGATCACCAGCATGTTGACTATTCCAAACTTTCTTTCCATCATGAGTTTTGTTGAAGCTGGTGCATTCCCATGGAAACTTTCGGTTTTGGTGAAAAACATTTTGTTGGAAAAGACCCAACCATCAAGAACTGCTGTGACTAGCATGGGGAGCTGGGGGCAGGAGGGGTATTGCAGGTGTGTACTAGCCCTCTGTCAGAAATTACACTGCCCTGCATTGTGTATAAGACCATGTCATAGAATGCTCCATTTTTGCAGTGTGCCTGGAGTTAAAGCTCTTCTAAAATATCTTTTACAAAGGGATGTCTTCAAATAAAATATATGCCCATAAGAGTTGAATGAGTATCTTCAGTTGTGTCTCCTTATGCCTTTGACCCTGACTTTCTAGAAATCAGTAATCTTGGATTTCAAAATAAGAATCTGATCCTACTCCCAATAAAATCAATAGGAGTTTTGCCACTGACTTAGTGGAAATATGAGAATATCTGCATGTTGCAGTGTGTTAAGCTTACTGTCAGCACTGAAAAAAAAATAGCAGTATGGCCCTGTTCTTTCTTTTAGCAATTCCATTGGACTGCAATAAAAGACTAGTCTGCTACTTCCATATCAGATCACCTAATTAAAGCTTTGTTTCAACTGTGTCAAAAAATCAGTTTAAAAAAAAAACTTTAAAAAGGATGGCATTATATACATTGTGCTAGATTATATATGTAGACTTTATAGTAATTCTGTCATCTTCCTACCTAAATGACTATGTCTCTAATTGAAATGAATACCATACTGCCTTTTCATCAAGTCTGACTCTATTTTAAAACCTTGCCCATTTTCTACCTTCAATTCTGTCTTCTTGCAGGATCTTGCTGCCTTTTACCAAGAGAAAATTTACAAAATTCAATGTAACCTTCTCGTTGTCCTCACAGAGACATAGAGGTCTGTTGTATTTTTTTCTCTTCTAACGCTTCTACTTATTCTGGTTTGTTTATTTCATGACCTCCCCATCCTTACTGTTTCTTTTATTGTTTACCTTATTTCTTACTTGGCTATGGATCTTTCCCCTTCAAATGGAAGTAGACCTTAATCTCTCCCATATTAAAATACCACTCTTGGCCTCACCTCTCTAACTAACACACAATATACCTTCTTCCTTTCACACCTAAGCGCACACTACAATGCCTTTGCTGCAATCACTATTTGGAATTCCTCTCTACCAAGCTCTACTCTTGACCCTTTCCACTCCGGCTTCTACCTTGCTGGAACAGCTCTTGCCGGCATGTCTAATGACTTCTTCCTAATCAAATATCAGAAACAGTACTCCATATATGCCCTCCTTTAAGCTATTAACAGCCTTTCACTCTGTCACTCATCTTCTTGATATCTTCCTTACTTGATTTTCATGACTGTCCACTCAGCATTATTCCTACTTCTTTCGTCATTTTTTCAGCAAGTCTTTTGTAGGATCTTCCTCATCTTCCTTCCTGTTGCAGTATCAAATACTATCAAGTCTCTTTATAAAGAGAACTAAGTAAGTGTTTTTCTAGGACTAATGGAGCTACAGTGATGCCCAACAAAAACAGAAACAGTGTAATGCTATTAATGCATAGTATGTATGTATGACATTCTGAGTTTAAGCTACAGTGACTCTAAGCAGATGCTAATCAGGATAGTGCTGAATAATGATGATAGTATTTTATCAGTTGCACCATATAGCTTTTCCCTTAACCTTTTCTTTTCCCTTTCTGACAATATTGTAAAGAAGATAGTGTCAAAGCCACTTGGGCAATACATTAAGTCCTTGGATTGTTTCAGCTATGATTTATCATATAGGGACACTATTGGTTTTGTTGTGCAGTATCTCCTTCTGTTAGTGGATGGATTTAATGTGTTTTTGCTATTTCCCTAGTTTGGTATTCTGCCTTTTGTTTTATAGATGAGGACTGTTGCTGACATGTTGCGACCTGGCAGGGATATGGTCGTTCTTAAGTACCTCTGTTCTTTTTTCTCTGGGTGACTTTTCTGGGTGTGTTCCTGTAAGACATTATTGTGCTTGGTTGACTCTACTGTTTATGTATGATATGGGTTGGCAACCTATGGCCCACATAACCTATTGATCCAGCCCATGGACAAGGAGCTTTGGTGCAATTGGGTAGTGGAAGACTTCAGGAGCAGTCATTTTTCCCCAGCCAGCACAGGGAAAAGTGACGGTGATGAGCACTTTCTCCATGGTGGTGGAGGGAAAAGTGATAGCAGTGAGCAATATACTGGTGGTAGGGAAAAGGGACAGCAGTAGCTGGGTCCTAGCACCCACCATCCCAGCTGCTGGCCTGACTCTTATCCAAACTGGTTAAATTCGGCCTGCAGCCTTAAAAGATTTCTGACCCTTGATGTATGAGATAGCTAGGGAAGCTAATGAGGTGGTATTAGGCATTATATACATGCTCTGGGGTTGTGGGGGAGAAGTTAATTAGACCAGCTCTTGGGAGCTGCTGTAATTAGAACACTGCAGCATCCTGTCCTGTATTTCAAAATGACGGTAGGTGCAAAGCTCATTAAATGTTCTTTAACTAAAGCTTGTTGAATGAAAAATCAAGTCTACCATGATGTGTTCTAATCAGAACATGTCGGAGCACGTATATAGGCACCCCTAGGTGGCTGCACCTGAGGGTTCGATAAGGGTGAGTTGGCTGAAACTCAACCTAGATATGACTGAGGTAATATTGGTAAAGTGGGAAGAACAACTAGAAGAAATGACAAAGATGTCAGCTCCTTCAGTTGAGGAACTTTGGTCACAATCTTTTTAAGTACTTTGCAGAATCTTGCAGAATCTTCATCTGGTTCTGGATTTCCTTATAGTGGCAGAAGCAGAGTGCCTCTTATACCCTATGCCTGGCCAGGAGGGTGCAACCTTTTCTTTCAGGTATGTCCTATGAACCATACATTCAGCTGCTGCAAGCTTGATGCAATACAATGTAGCCATGAGGCCATGTATTAGCTTGATCCCTTGGGACCTGAAAGATTATTCACTCCCTGTTCTTTCTTTTCTGATGCCACTGACAGTGTTGAGATCAGGTAAAGCTCTTCAGCTAACACCTAGTGGTTTAAAGAATGGAAAGTGTCTAGAGAGGGCAACTTCGGTGAGATGTATTCAACTTTGCAATTTGCATTCCCCATTGATCCATCACAAACTGATTTTACTGAGGTCACTCCAGAGCTCAGAGTGTCAATCTTTATGTAGCAGTCTGGGGATTTGTAAATGATGATTAGAGCACAGAGCTACCTGCTGCATCCAGGAGCAGACTCTGCTCCATGAGCTCTCAGGGTTATTGTAAAGAACTTTCTTACTTAACACAAGGCTTTCATGCATGCATATAGAGAACAATATGCACCAAGGCTTGGATGGCTACATTAAAAAAAATCTAAACAGATAAACCTACAATTTCTTCCTGTACAAAATTAGCAAAATGTTTCAGTCTAGATTTTAGCTTCTAAAGGCACTTCAAGAGAGATGATGAAGTGCATTACACCCATGGCTGATCCTTGGAGTTATTCTGTTTATGGAGAAAAAGTGGGCATAATGTCTGCCTGTGGGTGTACAGAGGTATGTCACTTCCATACCCTGTTATGTTTGACTTATTACCAGTAGTCTTGGCTTACTCAAGTGCTGTATAACTGATTAGTTTACCCTGCTGCACACTATTCTTCCCAGATCCTAAATGTTAATGATCTGTAGCCATGCTCCCTCATATTGACCTTGCCAAAAAATAAGGAAAGGTAAAATCTGATCAGATATAATAGCACAAGTGATTCAATAAATAAATTCAATAAATAGCCTTTTCTTGTTGGGTCTGTACTGAACCACTATCTCTGTAATTAGGAATTAGTGGTAGGTAACTTTTAGATAAGACCCAGAGCAATGGCCCTGACAAGAATGGTTTTTACAAACTCACAGAGCTTTTCCTAAAAAAGACTTGCCTAAATGCAGCTTATTTATTCCATGCTCCCTTTTGGAGAATGGATATGTTACTTCCTGTCTTGATGTGTTGCTATAACTAGCTGCTGCCTTCAACACCAGAATTGGCTGGTGAATAAAATTATTTATATACTATGCACAATAGTCTATAAAATTATTTATATACTATGTAGTCCATACAGCTTGTATAAGTTACAATTTGCTAAAAATAAAAGCAATAACAAACACAGGGCCCCATCTATTGAGAAACAATAGACACAGATAGCAAAATATCTTGAATTTCCAGTTTTGTGCCCAAACTGTTTCCATTTTTTGTCAGCATTCCCAAAAGCAGCATTGGTTCTTCTGATAGGAGCATTTCATCATCTCTGCACACGTCATCTGACAATGGGCGAAAAGGATTCAATATTTGATCTGATGATATGAAACAACTGCTTTGATGGCTTTCTTCAGCTTGCTTACCAAAAACCTTGCTTGACAATTTATTTTGAACATCTGGTGCACTATTATTGAGCGTCTATTTATAAAATTGTCCTTGACAAAACTGTGGCCTCTCTCATAGAAGTGTCTGTCTTCAATCAGTTTCTGTGTGTCTTGTGGCAATAGGATATTTTACAGACATTAGTTCCTAATTGTCCAAGGTTTTCTTATACAAATCAACATTCCTTTCTGGAGCTACTTTATTTATATATGGTTTCCATTAACAGAGCTGTTTCTGCATGCAACATAAATGAAAACAACTCTATTAGAGAAGCTGCGAGTCATTCCTGTCATTTTATTAAATAAATTATTTCAAGATCTCAGACAAGGCATAAAAAGGCTATAACAAATGGTTAGGGATTCCTCAAAATACACACGAGCCACTTCTTTGTTTCTGCATTTCTTTTAAATTCATTTAAAAATCTCCATTCCTCTTTACCAGAGCTGGAGAAATAATTATAAGCACATTGACAAAAGCTTCAATACATAATGAGGTGGGAGAAAAAGCAAACATGCTTCTCATTCAAGAACAAAGATGCAACATGAAAAGATTTTGTATACTATTATTACATGAGTGCATCAGACATCCAGTAAGGAAATGTTAGGATGTGATGACAGTTCTGTAGCTGTCATACATGTAACTCAAGGCACACTCCTGCTTCTGTTGAATATTTAGATATAACCTTCTACTGTTACTTTTAAAGATAATTAACCTCTACCTTACAGACAGTGGACCAAATTCTGCTTCTATATGCCACTGAAATGTAATGTGGTTGAGCCATGCTATTTGTTTTATCTATTGTTATATCGATGAGCATCCTCAAGAATTTTCCTGCCTTAGTGCATGCAACATTGCTTTTGCTTTCTGATCTTGGTTTTTTTCATTTATCAGAACCTCTTTACTACAGCAACTGATTCTTCTTTCTTCTCTGTTCAAGTCCATCAATTTTCAGTGTGGAAGTTTGAAATAATAGTATACCCAGATACCTCATAAAGCTATCTGGGCGAAAGTCACCTTTCTAATTGTCAGGTGTAGGTTGCAGAATATTGTTGTTTCCCTATCTCCTTATCAAATCAATGCCAGCACCAATCCTGGCTCAGGAAACAGCTTGGATGTATGAGGAGGAGATGATAATGAGGCCAGTAAATACTACTGAATTAGAAACGGAGTTTTGTGTGTTTGACCAAAAAGATTCAGTGTTCACCAGAGTAATCCTACATGTATGTATTGCCTTTCGGTTTTGTGCATGGACAAAATGGAAGAATCTAAGCTTCCTTCACTGACCTTTTAAGGAAAATGTTAGATGAGACTGAGTTTAGTGGGCTGCCAGGGCAAGAGAGGAGAACAGGAAAGAGTTAACAGCCTGATACAGGTTATTTGCAGCCTTTTACTGTCCCAATTTTCTTCTGCTAGGATTTCTAATAAATAATATACCAGCCAGATACTTCATTCCAATCTCTGCTGAACTTGATCTGTTAAAAGGGTTTTGCAGTCTATGGCCCACCAAGTAAGAATACACCATCTAGTGGCAGAATATTCTGCTTTAGAACCAGCTGTGTTAATTTGTCCCACTGTTAGTGAAAGGCTGTTGACCCCTGGGTTATACTGTACCAATTCTGTTTGACCCTATAAATATTCAATGAATTGCAAGAAAATAAACATCATGTAGGAGACAAAGCATTGTGTTTAAATTGGAGAGCATATTTTTATGTCTAGAGTAAAATCTTGGTCCTAGTGACGTTCATGCGTATTTTGAATTTGAACTCGGTGGAACCTGGATTTTAAGCCAAAGATTTTCTTGTTATAGACTTGAATTAATAGTTTCAGACAGAGCTAAATGGTTATATTGACCTGAGTATTTTGGAAGAGAATTGGGGTGGCTTTGTTTGTTTTAGAGTGTTTTTATGTACAGTATAGTCTGATTTTCGGTGCCTCCATTTTTGGGGGTGCCCATCTTAGCTGCTGTGGTTCCCTTGCTTTACCTGTGGCAGGTTAGGGTGTTATGTCTTGTCTTGTGCCAGGGCTGATGGTAGTTTTACAAAGAGTTTAGATTATGGATTGTATAAAATGTTTTGGATAGGGATGCTCCTGGTTCAGGCAGGGGGTTGGACTAGATTGCCCCAGGAAGTCCCTTCTCTGTGATTTCTGTGAAATTGAAACCAAAGAGGAAGCACTCATTACTTTATAGAAGATGAGCTCTCTTGAAGTGTCTCAGCTCAGGTAGTCAAAATCATGAGTAATCCTTTTGAGAAATTTAGTCCAGTGTCCCTTGATGAGTTGACATCAGACAGCATGAGGCTGATCCCTCTTCTTGTTGAGCAACTCCTGTAAGTTTTTTTGTTCATTTAACTTTGGTTAAAGTCAGTGAGACTAAGCATGTGTGGAAAATTACTTGCATTCTTCGTTGTTTATAGATTGAGACCCTCTCTCAGAATATGTTGTCCTAATTTAAAAAAAAATACAAAGCACTGAAAAATAACAGTATTCACATCCAAGTTGAAAGGTACCCTGGGTAGAATTTAGTTTTCTTATCAACTCTTAAAATTCTAAATTACGTTTTGAAAGCTGGTTAATAGGACTGTGCAGTGTTTCCACGTGGATCTAGCAGTTTGCAGGTGGATGTTTAGCATTCTGCTGCCTTGCTCTTTGTCACTCACCATCTCAGTCCCATACGCAACAAGTCCAAGTAAGATAAATTGAAGAGGAATATTTCTGTATTTCACTTCCAGGTGCACAACAGCTGGTGAAGGCTGAGGGACACTGGCACTGCAAGCTATAAATTCTGCTAGAACTTTGGCCACTTCCCATCGTGCTAGCTTTCTCACATTAATAATCACTGCAAATGAGAAAATGGGAGCTCAGGTGTGTTCTGTCACTTTGCTTTCTATCATTTTCACAAATTCACCTGGTTTGGATTCACAGTGGGGCCTTGAAAAGTGACAGGCAGAAATCTGTGATTTATACAGCAGTGGAAAAATTAGAGCAGAGCTTCGGAGTGCTGCTTTAGTTAAGGCTGTGTCAGTGTTTCCATATGAAAGCCTTGTGTTCAACTGTTTATAATTTGGCCATAAAATGTCACTTCAGGCTGCCATGTGGCATGCAAGTTCTCCATGCCAGAGGGAATTTTAAAATAAAATGTATGAGAAAATCTGGTGCTTTTGAAGCCATTAGAATACACATACGCACACACGACTAGAAATCCCAAAGAGAAGGGTAAATGTGTATACTGTGCTTCTGACAATGCTGTTCAAACATTTTTTTTCAGAGATGCACAAATCCTGACTTACTTAACCTTAACCAGTAACGGGTAAGTACCCTGTCCTCCTGGCCCTAGCACTGGCTCAGAGTTCTGGCTGGTCTGCCAGGGTGAAGCCTCATTGGTATATGAGGAAGTGCTGTGCAGGCCAGTCGCAGAGGAGAGCTGCCTCATTGTGTGCCCAAGAAAATCTGAGACCAGCATACATGTTTTCATACTGAAATGCATTTGGACAATGCTTTGCATCTTGAGGGTTTGTTTAGCTGACTTGCAGACTACATCACTGTAATATCTTTATACCCAAATACCTTTTGTGGCAGATTGAAGTAAGTCTTGCGTAGGGCTGCCTGCTGCTTAACTTCTCCTTATGCCAAATGAATGTCATATATTTCCTGTCTCAAATGAACTGCTCAGCTATCTCTGCAGATCATCACCAATGTGATGAGTCAAGCCTTGGACCAAACTCTGAAGGAAAAGGAAAGTGCTGCAGGAGAATATGGTGTTACATGCGGCGGACCCAAATAATAACATATTAAAGATGGGAGCTGTGGAATTTTGGTTGATTTGTGATAAAGGAAAAATGGAGATGAAAAATACCATCAGTATCTAATAGGGAGCACTGAAGCAAGAACCAAACACCAAGTTACTGTTCAAAGTAACACAGTAATTTCTGATATAGGTATTATCAAAAATGTAGAAAATTAATATTCTGTAAAATTAAAATGATATGAGAGATAATAATAAGATAACTGCAATAATGGTAGGAGTACAGGGTAGCCTTGGCTCCTTGACACCTTACAAAGGTGTTTCAGAAACTAACGGTAGTTTTGAAATAAAATCATTCTATACACAATGATCATTTACTGGCTGCCATCACTTCTGCACTTAGTCATAAATGATAAGCGCATTTGACAATGCCACAATTAGTGCTCCCTGTTGCTGTGTCGTTTCTCATGTTGTTGCAGACACAGTGTGGGCAGCCATTTTGCTGTTAGTTTTTGAAATACTCACATGGGAAGATCAATTCCACCCCAAAAAATTCACTCCAAATCAGCATTAGAAAATTTAACATAAAATGCTCAGTCTGAATGTAATTAAATTCATAAACTACTTGTATGATATTTATTGGCATTCATTTTTCAATAGTTACAACTGATAATTCTTTATTTGTGATGTGCAATTGGGCTCTTAAGTTGTGGGCTGTAATTTCTGCTTTCAAAATAGGTCCTGGCTATTTTTTATTTAAACAGGTATGCCCATAAGCATTCATAAAGAGGAGGCAGGAACTTGTAACTAAATTTGAGATAACCTGGATTTCCTGGCTACATTCCTGGCCCAGCCACAAATGCCTTGTGCACCTGTGGTCAAATTTCTTAATCTCTTTGTGCTTCATCTCCCCTGTGTGTACAATGAGATTATTGATCCATGGCTACCCTACAGATGAGCTATGAAATGCTGTGATGAGCATCATAGAAATGCTTGCTTTCTTATTCGCAAAAAAATTCTGAACAAAAATTCATTCATAACTCTGCTTTTGACAAGTTAAACCAGAGGGGCATAAGCAAGGAAGCAAATTCATGCAAATGTTTGCAGACACGTTTTGTAGGATTTACAAAGTTCAGATTGCATCACAAAGCCCAGATTAGAGAGTACAAAAGAATAACACTGTGGCACAGAGGTTTCACTGGCTAGTCCTGTCCCCTGTGCAGTCCCTTTTGCCCTGCTTTTCCCTGCACCATGCACCTTCCCTGCAGCAGCTGCATCTCCACCAGGTACAGCAAAACAATGGCAGTAGTGTGAAGTGCTAGAGTGGCATATAGCGGTTTTCTGCCATTGGGGCAGGTGTCCATTTTGCCACCTACGCAGGTACTGACAACTCCCCAAAATCATGGGTGTTCAGCAGCACAAAAGAAAGTGTCTCCCTCTGCCTGCCCTTTCCCCCCTACAGCAGCAGAAACTACATTTCCCAGAATTTCCCATTCACTCCTGCACCAGTGCTGCAGCTGTTTTCTTTTCCCCCTTTGCTGGCTGGAATGTGCAGAGTGTGAGGGGGAGGGAGGTGGGCATGCGAGTGAGAGGGTGAAGCACCACCCTAGCTTCCTTCCTGTGTTTGGTAGTGCTTGGGGGTTGTGCCCCACTAGATCACCCATATACAGGTTGCACTTACAACCTTTCACAGTATTAGCCTAAGCAGTTAGCTTATCAATAGGCTTTACAAAGGCTACTTCCAGAAGTCCTTTACCTAAGCAAAAGGGAAAGTGTCCAGAAAACATAGCAGGACTAAAAAGGGAGTAGTGAAGCCAGGAGAACACAGTATCTGAGGTATGAAGAATTGCTGTTTCAATCACAGTCAGTATGAGCATTTTTATTTATTACATGTTATAAAAAGTTTATTGCCCATTTTACAGCTCTAGCTGCCGAATGTTTGATTTAACCAGAAAACATGCTAGCAATTTGCTTGCACCATCTAAGCAAGCTTTTCATGTTCTGGAAGCTGTGACAGCTTGGCCCATACTCTTTCCAAAATTTTTGTTAGTGCACACAGATACTTCTGGTAAAAGGAAGAACTTTATAAGGGAAAAAGTCTATACCTGACCTGTAAAATTCAGGAGCTTATGAGAGATCAGAGGCTGGTTTGGAGAGGTCAAAATAGCAGCACCTAAAGACAGTGACAGGCCTAATATGCATTGGATGTACCTCTAGTCTCAGGGTGTGTGTAGATGAAATGGGCCCTAAATTGAAGTGGTGGGTTTTAAAAAACACTTCTTCACTTGAGGGATGATAAAACCCCCATGTCATGCACACACCTCGCTGACTTACCTGCCTCTCCATTGGGGAGGGGAGGGTGAGTGGCTGGTGGGTGGAGTGGTCCCTGGGCTGCGGGGGTGGGATGGTGCTTCCCTCCGTGGCAGCAGTGCCTCCCCCCAGGTGGCACCTGCCCACAGGCACCTGGCTCAGGTGGTCCTGGGGGGCAGTGCAGCTGCAGATGGAAGCACGGGGTCCCCGTGCAGCTCAGGCAGGCAGGCAGGCTTCGGGGATGGGGGGAAAAGATGAAGCTCACCACTTTTCTTGGGTGGAACCTGCCTTCCTGGGCTGCTGCCAGGCTGCCAACAGGGCTTCCTGCATAGCCATGGAGCTGCACAGAGCCCAGTGCTTCACTCCACAGCTGTAGGGGCAGCAAAGTAAAACTTCTCAAAGGAGTTTTAGTTTGCTGCACCTCAAGTCATTTAAGGTGCATTACACTGCCAAATTTCCTACAGCAACTGGAATTAATGTGCAATACACCACCAGGGTTTGCAACAACTGACACTATTAAAGTGGTACAAAAGCATTTAGCCCACTTTAAAGCATCATGCACACATGCCTCTTGTTTCATCTACACATGGCCTCACTGGGTAATTTTAGGGAGGGAGGACTAGAAGGGACCGCCTGGGCCATCAACCAGTTCCCTGCATTCACAAACCATCATTAAACAAAGGCATCTCTAAAATTGCCATCTTTAAAATACCTCTGGTCTGTTTTAGTATTATACAATACTGCCTGGTTGTCTCAGCTAGGGTAGAGGTTGGGTTTGACAGGCAAGGAGAAAGCCCAGCTCCTGCCATGGTAAGGTGTGAGGGAGTGCTTGTGTTCAGATGTGTCAGAGCACTTCCTGTGACTGTTCTCATAGAGCTAGAGGGAGAGAGAGGGAGAGAATAGTTTCTCTGCATCCCATTGGCCAGCTGGGAGAGGTTTGATGGAGCCAACTGGCTCTCATGATCCTCTCCTCCCAGGGCCAGATTAATGCATAGGCAAACTAGGCAGATGCCTAGGGCCTTAAGTGAAGAAGGGTCCCAGTTGTGCTTATTTTACAAATTCTAGTTACTGAGGGAAAAAAAGTAGGGGCCCATGAGTTTGTTTGCTTAGGGCCCACTAAAGGTTAATCCGGCCCTGTCTCCTCCTTCTCCATTTACAACTATTCTGGGCATTTGGTGACCAGTTTGAAACTAGTACCCACTGTCCTGCCCTCTCTCTTTATCGTTTCAGGCTGTAACTGGGGATGTTCCAAGCTGTATTTCCAGGATGCATTAGGTCTGACCAGATAGCCTGTTTTGGGATAAAGAGTGAAATTTTCCTTTTGGCCTAAATTGTCATGGAGTGTATCTTTCTCCCACCATGTGGAGGGCCAGATTCACATTAAAATGAGCGGGCATTGGGAATTGTTAATGTTAGGAGACAGCGTAGGAACGTTCATATCTTGCAGCCAAGACTGTGCTGGAGTAGGCAGCTGAAATGTCCAGCTCCAGAGGAAATAGGAATAAGAAACTCAGGAATGACTACCAGACCTTTAGCCTTTAGGGAGAAGAGGAAAAAATAAGTCTTCACAGATTGAGGGACCACTCGTGTATATACACCTTCCCCCTCAAAGAGAGAATGGCAACAGCTTTTAGAGATGAGCTGAATCAAAGGGATTACAGTGAAAAGAGACAACCCTGATGTACTGGTTATAGTGTGAAGCTGTTTAAACCCAAACTGAACCTAATAAAATACCTGGGATTTGAGGGCAGGAAAGCAGTAGCTAACACATCCCTTCATTGTTGAATTTAATAAACTGGCAGCCACCCCCTTAAAATCCTTTCTAATATCAGTTTGACTTGCTTTTGCATCCGTGCATTAAGATTCCTTCAGAACACAGGGATGCACCATATATTGCTCAGCAGATATGGAAACTTAAGACTATTTTTGAAGAAGAATGCTAGCAGGTAGTGAATACACTCTGCAAATTCCAATCCAAAATAAATTGGACTGGGATATTGCACCTTGAATACACGTTCTAGGTACAATATTCCAATCCAGTTTATTTATGTATCACCTTGGATTCACATCTTCAAGGGAGGGCAACAAAGGAACACGGCTAGAAAACAGTAAATGTACTTATACAATAAGCAACACAAAAATCCTAGTCAAGAGCAGAGTGTCCCAAGTTGCATTAAGAAAAACAAATACATAGTATAAGATTCAATACTATGTGCTGTTAAGTGGAAAGAGGGACTTTAAAAATGTGTCAGGCAAGGTTTTACACAAAGGTCAGACCTAGTAACTTTTTTACATGAGCAAGAACATCATGTTGGTTTCTAAACTGAGGTGTCTAGTAGTATTACACTAATAAGCTACTGAAATGTAACTGCAGTTAGTAGCATTGCACAGGCATAAATGAGCCCATAATTTGAGTTTGTGTTTGGGGTTAGTGACTGGATGTGTTTTAAATATCTGAAAAAAAGGCAGGAAGAAAAATGCACTAGAAAATACATAATAGAGCAGATTGGTTACTGTGGGGTATTTGTTTTGCTTTCAAATTCATCAGAAACAAAGAGCTGTGAAAATATTGTGACTAATCTGGAAAATATCTCCTAGGAATAGAAATATACTTTGCTACACCTGTCTGGAAGGTGAGTATTTTGCTCCTCTGAAAAACCTTTTTGAATACGAGGAGGAAAACATTGGGAATACATAAAGTCTATTTGGAATAAACAGGAATGTAAATCAGTCACGGATTCAGTCAGCTTTCAACTCAAGAATGCATTGGCTTGGGAAAAGATTAACTATAAACAATATTTCTTTCCCAGGCTGCTCTTAGAAGAAAACAGCTGGTTTTGATTAAGCAAATGAAGATCAAAAAAGAACAGAGATAAAAACGTGTTTAGTATCTGACCTAGGATACATATAGCAACTAGAAAGAAACGTGTTTCCTATGCTTTCTTAGTTGAGGGAAGGATAAAGATAAAGTATACTGTTTTAGTGTATACAGCAATGCATTATTTATAGAGGTTCTGTATGGTAGAAACCCAAGGTAGCTCTAAATAGTAGAGTTGCTACTTTCCCTTATTGTAACTCACCTAAAACCAATTCGAAGAGTTATGATCTGGGTACAACACAAGTTACAACTTTATAAAGTGAGTAATACTATAAGGTATCTAATGGCAAAATACCAATTTTATACCTAGATATTCCATCTTTATTGCTGCATATTGAATCAATCTGGAAAACTGTTGAGCCAGATAATAGGCTTTGTCTTGCCAATGTTTTTTAAGCCCTAGGAGCAGAAAGTGGGGTGGAGCCAGAGAACAATAAATGTAGCTTGTAGTTGAAATTGCGGTCAATGAGGTTTGAAATGCAGACAAGGGCATAGTAGGTGAAAAGTAAGACAGAAAGATTGGCTCTAACAAACCAGAGGAATTTATGACAGCACAAATTATCAACCTCAGAAAAAACTAGGCAGTCCCTTATGGAATAGTCAGGAAGCAGGACACATTATTTTTGTTCAGGGTTGAAATTCTTTTTAGGATACTTTCTCCTGGGCAGTGCTGAAAGAGTCACTGTTTACCCTTATATATTTGATAGTCTGAGTCTGAATACATTTCATATTTTGTCACATGACAGCTGTTGACGCTTTTTTTCTCTGCTGACTTGCATGTCTCAGTGTGGGTGTCTCTCCCTAGCCAGCCTGACTTTGGTTGAAAAGCCTTTCTTAGGAGTCTTAGTATTTTCTGGAGTACCCAAAATTATACTTTCACCTTCAACAGATCTTTCAATCACAAACAAAGCTGACCTGAACTGGCTTAAATGAGATGTGAAAACATACTTTGCTGCGCCTCTGTGATTTACTTGCCTTTTGGGAGGAGGGGGCTGGAATTGGGGAATTGATTTTGGATAAATTGCAGCAGTACTAACATAGAACCCAAATCAATTTTGGAGTTTCAGAATAGATCAAATCATTATTTTTCCTTCATCTTCAATTTCATGTGATTATTCATTTAATAGTTTTAGACCTGCTGCTATTTCTGCATGTGCTTATTTTTAAGCTTAAGAAAAACCATAGTAACTTACAGGAAATAATCATGTGCTTAAAGTTAAGCATATGTTTAAGTGTTAGCATGATTAGGACCTGCATAAGGACTACAGGGAAAAACTAAAATATCATAAGATACTTGTGAGAGATTTATAGAAAAATATTTTATGTTGAAAATAAATATTGTAATATACATTTGCCAAGCAATTGCAGATATCCTCTCTATAAAAATTGGCCAACTGTTTATTTCTTTCAGAAATGCACGAAAACCTCTAATGCATTGGTAAAATGAGATACTTGAGCTCATTAAATGATTTACTCTCAGCAATAACAGGTCAGATCCAAATTTCCACAAGACTCAGGGATAATAAGATTCACTGTAGACCATTCTAGTGGTGAAACCAAGTCACTAAATACAATTCAATCCTCTCCGTACCTTGCAGATCACTAAATGACTGATGGATGTGATGGACTGATGGTAGCCCAGCTGGTCCAGGCCATACAGTAGAAAGCAGAGTGCAGAAGGGCTCATATGGGATATCAAGAACCAGTGGTGGCAAGTGAAAGCTATGGAGATCCAGAGTTTCTCTGATCAATATAGCATGAGAAGTCCATCCACGGTCCAATGGTCCAACCCCCTTTTGATCCCAGGATGGCTTCACCCATCTAACAGATAATGTATCCATCAACCAATGCTGGAAGAAGCACTTCAATATTCTACTCAACTGTGAATCTGAGCTGGTGGTCTCAGCTGCCGCCATTGAGTCCGTCCCTCAACACCTAGTAATATAACCTCTTTGTGATCCCCCACCCTTCAGGGAAGTTTGGCATGCCATCACTTAGACCAAGAACAATAAGGCGCCAGGATCAGATGCCATTCCTGCAAAGGGCTTCAAAGCTGGTGGACCAGCACTAGTGCAAAAACATCACCAACTTATCATCAAACTATGGGTTATTAAGGAAGCTCCACCTGACTTAAGAATGCTAACATTGTGAATAGCTTCAAAAAGGGGGACAAGTCAGTGTGTGGGAACTACCGAGGCATTGCCCTGCTCTCTATTGCTGGGCAGATTCTTACTTGCATCCTTTTGAATTGCATCTTCCCCCTTGTCAAAGATGTCCTTCCAAAATCCCAGTGTGGCTTTAGACCATCACGGGGTACCACCAGTATGATTTTTGTTGTGCAACAGATCCAGGAGAAGTGTAGAGAGCACCATCAGGAGCTGTTTATGGCATTCATTGACGTAGCCAAGGTGCTCAACTCCATTAATTGTGAAGCCTTATGGAAGGTGCTGGCTAGTTTTGGTTGTCCACTGAAGTTCATCAGCATCCCCAGGCTACTCCATGATGGGATGACTACCACAGTGGATCAGAGATAGACTCATTACCATCCATACTGGTGTCAAGCAGGGCTGCATCATTCCCCCAACCCTTTTCTCCATCTATCTTGCTGTGATTTTGATTATCATCCTTGACCACCTTCCTAACAGAATTGGGGTTGAGTATCGGATGGATGGTCAGTTTTTCAACCTGCAATACCTTCACAGCAACATGAAAGTTACCAAGAGTGGCATCACCAACCTTGACAATTGTAACAATTATGTTATCCTCAGTCACACTGACACCAATCTTCAGTCCACCCTTGACCTTTTTTCAGGTGCTTATCATGGCCTGGGATTCTCCCTTAATATTGGGAAGGCCAAGGTGCTCCATCAGCCTGCCCTAGCACAAGCTGTCCCCCTGCTTCCACAAATTACCACTGGTAGAGAACCCCTCGGAAATGTTGAGCATTTCCAATTCCTTGGCAGCCACCTCTCCCAGTCAGTCAGTCTGTAGAAACTGAACATAGGATTTGCTGGGCCAGCATATCCTTCAGAAAGCTGCTTCACCATGTCTTTGCTGACCAAGATTTCCATATAGAAACTAAGATCCGGGTCTACAATGTAGTGGTTATCCTCATGCTCCTTTATGAGTCTGAGATGTACCTTTGCATTAGATGGGAAGACCACAGCACCAATGCCAGCATCCTATCTACAGCTAACATAACCAGCATTGAGGCAAAGATCATGAACTATCAATTCTGCTGGTTACTGTGTGTAGATGTCTGACACTCGTCTACTGAAGCAAGTCCTCTTCTGTCAAGTCAGTCATGGTAAGAGGACCCATGGAGGACAGAGGAAGTGCTACAAGGACACCCTGAAACCATACCTTAAGAAGGGAGGCATCAACCTTACAAACTGGGAAGCGCTGGCTGGTAATAGGTCTCAATGGTGCTGCACCATACATCAAGTTACTGTCCCCTGTGAACAGAACTGTCTTGCTCAGACACTGAGAAGCAGGCAGAGGCAGAAGGAAAGTGAACAATATCTTGGCCAACATCCCCTCCCTCTGCCAAGGCAGTACCTGTCATATCTGTGGAAAAACTTGCAGGACACGGATTAGACTCCTCAGCCATTTTAAAAATCACCAATAATCCCCGCACTCCCCACCAGCAGAAATCATACTCACATCAAGGGATAGCCAAAGGCTCATATTATATTACCATTATGATATATGAATATAAAATTCTAAGTATTAAAAATATAGACAATAAAAAGTCCCACTCACATAAAGAACTCCAACATTAACTTTAACACAACAGTTCAGGTGTTCAGGTATTAAGTACCATGTGAACAAAATTGTTATGCCCTACATTACTATTTTAGACCTTGATTCAATTTTCTTTTAAGTTAATAATAGCCTTTCCTTTAACTATGGTGGATGTTGAAGTCTTTTTTACTTTTTTGACATAATACATCTGAGTAATTATTTATATATGCATATGATTTGTTCTGTACTTTCAAGTTTGATGGTTTATTTTGACAGGAACGGTTCTCTTTTAATTTGATGGACATAGTTTTGTAATCTGGAATAACAGTTTTGTTTAGTCTATGTTAATATAGTACCTTTGTCTAAATGATCTTTGTCTTCTGAGGAATAGATTAAATTATTTTGCTCATAAAAGAAAAGGGTTGTAAATTGGATATACTTATATTCTTTAAGTGCTGAGACAAATTTTGGTAGACACAGTCTAAATTTTGTAGACTGTACAGAACTGAATCGTGTCAGATTATTCACAACCTATGTATAAAGATGAGTAAGGGTTAAAGTATTTGCAAATATGACTAGTGATTTTGGATGCTTCAGTTCTGGAAGACCTATTCTTAGATACATTGGGGTCCTATATGTGCATGCTCAAGAAACATGTAGTTAATCATGTTAGAAATCAGGCAGAAGAACTGCACGCTGTAGACAAGCTAAATCAGAGATACTGTAAACTATTATGATCTTGAGCTAACTTTATCAGATGTTGTGAAAGAGCAAGCAGTGTATAAAATGGAGAGAGTGATTTGAAGGCAGGAAAGGAGGGAAGAGAGGGGCTGGGGGAGAGGGAACAGAGCTAGGAGAGGCAAACAAGTGTCAAAATAGGAACAAAAATGGCACAAAAGCTAATCCAAATAATGAGCTTAGAATCCACAGTCCCTGTTTAAACTATATGTAACACAATCTAGTGTATGGATAATGTCTTGTTCCCTAATTTCCCATTCAAGTTGTTTTTTAATGCCTTGTTGCCTGTAAGCAGCAATTTTGAGGTCATCGATATAATGTCCAGGGAGATAAATGTGTTGTTCCAAAGGGCTGCATGTCTTTATGTATCTTATGTCAGATTCATTCTCGCACATAGGGATCACCCTGTATGTGCAATATAGACATCAGGGGGCCACTGTAAGCAAGGGTTGGCATATATGACATTGGTAAGAGTTGGAGGTGAATGAACCTTGAATGATATCTTCTGTGTTCTTCAGTCCAATGACAATATGATCTGTTTTGATGAAGTGGTACAGCTGGTATCTTAGTCTATTGCTAGGCCAGGTGCCTTGGTGAGAATGGAAGTTAAGTAGCATGTGCTTGAGAGACACCATTTAAGGTTGGGGGGGCTGTCTGTAAGCGAGAATAGTTTTGTCCCTCCATGCTATCCTTTTCCAGGAGCATTGGATGTCATTAATGATGTAACTAAGGTGTTCAAGCTAGCAGCTGTGGGTGACAACCAGCAGGATTCTGTCATTCTTGTCTTGGGGTTGGTATTGTAGCAGGCTGGAGCAAGGTCTGAGTCTGGCTTCGTTGATTTGAGTGGCTGCAGTTTTGGGATTGTATTGTAACGGTAGGAATCCATGCTCCTAAGCCTTAAGGCATGCATCCTGGTTGGTGGGATCAGAGCTTTAGATTGTAATGTAGAGCTTGGCTATAAACAGTAAATCTAGTAATGTGCTTAGGTTGAAAGCTGTTGGTGTGAAAGTAGGTGTGGCAGTCAGTTTCTGAAACAATGTGGTAGCGAAAATGATGTTCAGAAAAATCAGGCCTCTCTGACATGCTTCAGTTTGGGCTCCCCAAATGCCCTTCCCCTTTGGAAAATCTTTATCTCTAGTTTTCTGTAGAGCCATGAGGTCAATAGTAGTCAATAAATTGTAAATACTGTTTAATTATCGATGCCAGGAAGAACTAAGTTTGCAAACTCCTGGTCACTGATAATTTTCCCATCTATTTGCATGTGTATGCATGCCTAACTGGGCAGTGACAGCTGTTTGTAATGCCAGCTTGTGATTTCCATATTTTATATGTATATAACGTAATGTATTTGTAAATTGATATCTTCAGTGGTGAGTCTCCTTCTGAATTGCATTTAGCACTGTAAAGTGCTGCGAAGTGACTGTAATGGCCCATGGGAGAACACCCGCCAAGCTAACCTAATTTATGCAAGGAGCTGAGCAGTTCTTTTAGCAGCCTAGAATCTGGGTGGCATAAAGACACCATTATTAGTGCATAAACCTTCCCATAAGCCACCATTGTTATGCTCCTGCATAAACCTTCCTGAAATTCCAGCAGAGAATCATGCCCATTAACATAGGTGGATTAATAGCTGGACCAGGTGGGCAGTAGCTCTGGGCCCTTCAGGAAACGGGGTCCCCAGAAGGGAGAGGCAAGCAGTGCGGGCGGCATGCATATGTGCATATGCAAGCTGGACACAGCCTTCCGGCATTCCTCATGACCAGGAACCTGCCGGCCGTCTGGTAGAGAAGAAGGAGCAGAGCAACCCAGCAGAGCTACACAGCCCAGAGCCCACTTGCTGAATGGAGGTAAGTTTGTGGAAGGCAAAAGGGGGCATGGAAATTGAAGTCCCACAGTGAGGGAGGGTACTGGGGCCGGGGCAGCAGGGGCTAGGGTTACAGTGCTGCACAGCCCCAGCTAGGGCAGTGCATGTCTGGGGCAGGGCGCAGGATGGAGGCATGGGCAGGTGGCTTGTCCAGGGGACTGGAGGTGTGGGGTCCCCAAACCAAAGGCATAGACAGTGTGGAGAGACCCGAGAAAATACTAGTTCAAACTGTTGGGCAAATTATTTTAAAAGCTCTATATCTGAAGCTAGGCTTCGGAGTGAATGAGGTGCTTAGCATACTTGGAAAATCTTCAATCTACTTACTTACATACCTAAAGCCTTTAAAGCTTAACTTTAGGGCTCTGTGTTTTTAAAATTTTTAAAGCCTTGCAAATAGCAACTTTTGCAACTATTTAGTTGGTCTAATAAAAGATATCACATCTACCCAAAGACTACAGGTCAACATTCCACTCCTTCCACCTTCCTGGATCATCTAGGAAGAACAAAAAACACCTGCAGATGCTCTCTTTGCCTGAACAAGGGTGTTTGTACCCAAAAGTTTGCAAAAAACATTTTTTTCCCTACTATTTTAGTTGGTCTAATAAAAGATAGCTTATAGCGGTGGTTTTACCAGTCTGACTGCATTTGCTATGTACAGAGCTATAAGGAATGGAGCATGGCTCCTGGCTAGTTTAACCTTTAAGAACGGCTTATCCCAGAAGCCAATATGCAAAAAATGCCAGTCAATGAAAATGCTACAGGACGGTGGGTGAGAAACAGGTAGGGGTGGAGGGAGGGGAATGTTAACCTGTAGCTGGAGCCTTTGAGTAGATGTGATATCTCTTATTAGACCAACTAAATAGTTGCAGAACCGTTGTTATTTGCAAGCTTTTGCACACCCACATCTTCTCTCAGGCAAAAAAAAGAAAAGAAATTAAAAATGGTGAGAGATATGAAAGATGATCAGAAATCCCTCAGGTAGGAAAAAGCCAGTCTTTAGAAACAGGTGTGTAGGTTGTAGCTGTGTTGGTCTAAGGACACAGGCAGGCAATGCTCTTTGGGTAAGTATGATATCTTTTATTAGACCAATTAATTTTCTTAGCAGGCTTTAAAACCCTTCATCAGGCTGAGGAAGCATCTGCAGTTAGTGTGTGCTCTTCCTGGATGGAATGAATAGGAAGGAGGCTGGAGGCTAGTATACATGCAAGAAAGGCAGTCAGTGAAAATGTAAATTGAGGCATCGGGGGTGAGAGACAGACTGGGAGGGAGGGGGGAAGGTAGATATAAAAGATAAAAATGGAGAGGTACCTGGGGAGTCAGATGTCAGGCAGGATGTAATGTGCCATAAATCCAGTGTCTATATCTAGTCCATGATTTTTTGTAGCCAGGAGGCTGATGAAATGAAGTTCATAGGCTCATCTGTGAAAAGTGTTCTGTAACTTCCCTTTGAGAATCAGAACAGAGAAATTGAAGAGAGAGTGTTTTGTTTGTGAGAAATGTGCCCCAACAGGTAATTGGGTCTTCTTGTTTTTAATAGGTTTCCGGTGTGCATTCCTTCTGGTGCACAGCTGTTGTTTGGTCTCTCCTGTTTATTTTCCATCAAGGCATTTGGTGCACTGAATGAGATAAATAACATTTCTGGAGGTGCAGGTGTAAAACCCAGGAATGCTGATGGTTCTGTTGTGAGGTGTAGCAATTGTGGGGGTGGTGGAGGTGTGTTGGCATATTTTGCATTTCTTCTCCTGGCATCGTTTGGATCCATTCGGTATGTTTTGGGTCATAGGGAGTTTGCTTCTTGTGCTGAGGTTATTGAGGTTTAGTGCTTGCTTGAAGGCTAGGATGGGTGATGCTGGGAAGATCTCTTTAAGAATTGGGTCTCCTTCTAGTATGAGTTGCAATTGTTTGATGATTTTCTGTATAGATTCAATGTTGCTGCAGTACAAAAAGAAAACCCCCATGTATCGCACACCACAGGTTATGATGACATATCACCCCTCCCTCAAACTTATATGGAAAATCCTTTACAAAACACTTTTCATAGATGAGCCTACGAACTTCACTTCACCTCTCCACTATTTGCCTGCTACATTCTAATTTAGGAGGCCTCCAGGGGACAACACCAGGTTGTATACCTGTAGGTATCAGATATCAACCAGCTTGAGGGGGGAGGGGCATAAAATCATTGCATCATAGCTTAGCCCCTGGCATGGATCTTTGAGAACTCCTGGCACTCTGGTGAATTGCCTGAAGATTGAAAGAAGGCCAATGTGGTGCCTATCTTCAAGGGAAGGAGGAAAGTAGATCTGGCAAACTACAGGCCCATCAGCCTGACTTCTATCCTGGGCAAGGTCTTGGAAAATATTATCAAAGAGGCCATTCTTACAGGCTGGCTGATGGCAACATGCTGACAGATAGCCAGCATGGGTTTCTTAGGGGTACATATTGCTTGACCAATCTCATTTCCTTCTACAACCAGGAGACCTATCACCTGAACAAGGAAGAAGAGATTGATGTCAAACATCTTGACTTCAAAAAAGCCTTTGATCTGGTATCCCATGATCACCTCTTGGCAAAACTGGCCAACTCCTGCCTCGGGTCCACCACGATCCACTGGCTGGGGAATTGGCTCTGTGGTCAGAACCAGAGGGTGCTGGTTGATGGAAGACAATCATCATGGTGCCTTATGACCAGTGGGGTCCCTCAAGGCTTTGTCCTTGGACCTTTTTTGTTCAACCTCTTCATTAATGATGTGGAGATTGGTATCAGAAGCAGACTGGCCAAGTTCGCCGATGATGCCAAACTTTGGGGTAAAGCATCCACACCTAAGGACAGGAGGGTGATCCAGGATGATCTTGACAGGCTCAGCAAATGGGCGGATGAGAACCCGATGGTGTTTAACACCGAAAACTTCAAGGTTCTCCACCTTGGGAAGAAAAACCTGCAGCATCCTTAGAGGCTCGGCAGTGGTACACTGGCTAGCACTATGGATAAAAAGGACTTGGGGGTCATGATTTACCACAAGATGAACATGAGCCTGCAATGTGATGCTGTGGCTAGTAAACTAAGCAAAACATTGGCTTGCATCCATAGATGCTTCTCAAGCAAATCCCAGGACGTCATTCTCCCATTGTACTCGGCCTTGGTGAGGCCACAGCTGGAGTACTGCATCCAGTTTTGGGCTCCACAATTCAAAAATGATGTGGAGAATCTTGAGAGAATCCAGAGAAGAGCCACATGCATGATCTGAGGTCAGCAAAACAGACCTTATGATGACAAGCTGAGAGCTATGGAACTCTTTAGCCTGGAAAAGCACAGGCTCAGGGGTGATCTGATGGCCACCTATAAGTTTATCATGGGTGTTCACCACGATCTGGGGAACGATTGTTTACCAGAGTGCCCCAAGGGATGACAAGGTTGAATGGTTAAAAACTTCTGCAAGACCATTTCAGGCTGGACATAAGGAAGAATTTCTTTACTGTCTGAGCCCCCAAGGTCTGGAATAGCCTTCCATCAGAGGTGGTTCAAGCACCTACTTTGAATGCCTTCAAGAGAAATTTGGATGTTTATCTTGCTGGGATCCTATGACCCCAGCTGACTTCCTGCCCCTGGGGCAGGGGGCTGGACTCGATGATCTTCCGAGGTCCCCACAAAGCCTAATGACTAAGAAATCTATGAAATGTATTAATTCATTCCCTCTCACCCAGCCTGTCTCTAACCCACTGACTCTTCAATTTACATCTCCACTGACTACCTGTCTTGCATGCAGACCAGCCTCTGGCCTCTTTACTATTCCTTCCATCCAGGAAGAGCATACACCAACTACAGATGCTTCCTCAATCCAATGAAGGGTTTTTAATCCTGGAAGCTTGGTAAGAAATTTTTTTCTAGCTATTTAGTTGGTTTAATAAAAGATATCAGATTCACCCAAAGAACCTTTAGAAACCTGGACTGCAGGAAAGCTAATTTAAGAGGCCTCCAAGGGACAACACTAGGTTGTATACCTGTAGGTATCAGATGTCAACCAGGTTGATGAGGGAGGGGCATAAAATAAATGCAGTATTGCCAAGCCCACCGTCAAAAATAATGACACAAACTGTTGAAAGTCAAGAGATTTGGTATGTAAATCATGAGAGGTGATTTTTGAACTGAGTGTGTGTGTGGGGGGGGGTATTTGTGAAGGTGTGAGGAGCTGTGGGTGTGGGGGGAGGTTGGAGCTGGGGGGGATGCACACCATGGCAGGATGTGGGGTACTGTGGGTC
>NW_017728886.1:228126365-228184684 GCF_001723895.1 Crocodylus porosus
TCTTAATCTGCCCCTGGCCATTAAGAGTAACTTAAATTTTCTTCTTCTTCTTCTTCTTCATCTTCTTCTTCTTCTTCTTTTTTTTTTTTTTGATAATATATTGGAACCATTTTAGACAATCATGCAAAAGTTCAAATAAGAAATATTTCTTCTAACATACATTTCACATTAATATTGGTTAATTCTATGGATAGTCTTGTGGCAGAGCTGTACTGCTACCAGGGTGTCCACAGGTGGCAGACAGAGGAATGATCTTCAGGGAAGGTTAGCTGTGAAATAAGTAGGAGTAACTGAAAAATAAGCATGGATCATAAAATGGACCAAGCAGCAGCAGCACCACCAGGATGCAATGGGGACAGTACCTGGCAATGCTTTCCCTCCTGGAAAGCCACATACATCCTTTGATGGTGCTGTGATGTGGCAAGTACAGGTTGCTACTGTAATAAGCCTGCCAAGCCCCAAGCATGGGTCCACAAGTCATCAATGGTGGAGCAGGTAGAAGATGTTAGAATCTCATGGCTGTGAAAGTGGACACAGGCTGTAGTGGAATAAAATCTCTGTTTGTCTTTGCCTCCTTGCCATTGGATTAAGAGATTTAGGTCCCATTCTGTCAAGAACTGTGTGGAAACTGATCTGCAGCAGCTTCTCCATGATAAAAGAAATGACGCATAGGCATCCCTAAACATAGTTTTTCTATCTTCTTCCTGCCTGTAGAATCATGTCCTGTGGGATCACCTTTACTGTGGTCAAAATCACCAGACACAATCAATTTTGGGACCTGGAACTTCGAGACCTTCATGGACAATCCTAATAGTGATCACTCAGAGCATCACACCACAATTGTAGCTTGAGAACTCAGGCAACATAGCATCAATGTTGCTGCATTGAGTAAGACCTGGCAAGTGGGAGGTGGGTAGCTCAAAGAACATGGTGGCAGCCATACCCTTTTCTGGAATGGTAAACAGGAAAGAGAACACCAGCTTCAGAGAGTTGGTTTTGCTGTTAAAATTGAACTCATAAATCAACTTCTGTTCCCAATCAGAATTAATGAGTGCCTCACGACTCTCTGTCTTAAATTGGTGGGAAGCCAATACACCACTGTCATCAGAGTGTATGCCCCTACTCTTGATGCCATTGATGAAATCAAGGAGGACTTCTACACCAATCTTGATCAAGTACAATCTGATGTTCCAGAGGGAGACAGACTAATTTTTCTTGGTGATTTCAGTCAGAATTAGAAAGGACTCAAACTTCTGGAATGGTAGTATCAGCAAGGAAGAGTAGAAAAGGTCAGGTTCACTGGTATCCTTCTCTTGACCAAATGCACAAAACATGTATTTACTACCCTATTCTACCAGAAATACAGGCATACGGCATCATGATAACACCCACAATCTAAGCATTGGCACCTGATTGTTATTGTTCATGCCTAGGATCACAAAGATGACTGCATCATCTGAGCTATGCTAGTAGCTGATAATTGCTGGACCAATCATTAACTCATCCACTCAGTTATGTCACTCAAACTGGATCCCTGCGTCTGCAGCAGAAACAATGCCAACAGAAGATCAACATCAAAGGACTCAAGGACCCAATCAAGTGAGACCTCTTCTACCAGTACCTCAACAAAAGACTCATGAATTCCAAACAACAGCAATGGGAGAATCCTGGCAGTGCTTGGGGTGCCTTCAATCTATCTTCATCAGAACCTGCGAAGAGACACTTGGATTCTCTACCAGGAAATATCAAGACTGGTTGGATGAGAGAGACAGGGAGATCCAAGAGTTGTTCAACTGCAAGCGCAAGGCCTTTTGTGCTTGTCAGAATGACACCAACTCCAAGAAAAAGAAATTAAATCTGCAGCAAGCGAAGACAGGGGTTGGACTCTCAATATGAAGAACAGATGGCAGGAAGACAAGGTGAAGGAGATTCAACATCTCACTGACATCCACAATATGCACATTTTTTTCAGTGCCACCAAAGCCACAGTCCAAACACTTAGGGACGAACCCGCTTTGAGACCTAAGACTGGAGGAGGCCTGATCAAGGAAAAGGGAGCCGTCAACTCCTATTGGAAGGAGCATTTGGAGGACCTCAATCAAGACTGTGTTGTTGATGAGAATGGTCTAAACTCCATCCTTCAATACCCAGTCAGAGACAATCTCAGAAGCCCCCCAACCCTTGACAAGGTGAGGAAAGCCATCAAGCAGATCAAGAATTACAAGGTATCTGGAGCTGATGGAATCCCTACTGAAATCTTCAAGCAGGGAAGAGAGAAACTCACATCACAGCTCCATACCCTCAGAGTCAGCTGAGATTAAATAGCTTATCATCCATTTGGTAGTTTAGCTCCACTCTGACTAGAAGCTTGTTGGTACCCTCAAGGATTTAGAATGATGAGGAAAACCTAGATGACCTAAGGGACAATATGATTGTGACAATCTTCAAGAATGGAGACAAGTCCAGCTGTGGAAATTAAAGATATAGCCTTGCTGTCCACCGTAAGTTCATTGCAAGAACCTTCCTGAACCATCTCCTTGCACTTGCTGAAGAGCTCCTCTCAGAATCTCAATGTGGGTTTAGGGCATCAAGAGGCACAATTGGCATGATCTTCATATCTTTCCAGCTACAGGAGAAATGCCGGGAACAGCATAAACCTCTCTACATGGCCTCCTTTGACCTCACAAAAGTATTTGACTGTTAACTGAGAAGCATGGTGGAGGATCCTTCTGAAATATGGATATCCACCAAAATTCATCATCATTCTTTGCCTGCTCCATGACAGTAAGTGGGCGATGGTTCTCAGTAATGATCTACCACATCCTTTTGAAGTTAACAAGGGATTTAAGCAAGGCTGTGTCATTGCTCTAACACTCTTTTTGATATTCCTTACTGCAGTGACCACCAACAAGCTTCTAGTCAGAGTGGAGTTAACTTACCAAATGGATGGTAAGCTATTTAATCTCAGCTGACTTTGAGCCAAAACCAAGACCACTACAACCTCAATCATCAAGCACCAGGGTGCTGATGATGCTGTAGTCTGTGTTCATTCAGAATCACACCTTCAGGCAATCATCAACGTCTTTACTGAGGCATACAAGAAAATGGGGCTAATGCTTAACATTCAGAAGACTAAGATCCTCCTTCAGCAAGCTGTTAATGAGCAGTCCGCAGCTCCAATAACTCAGATTCATGGTGAGACTGGAGAAAGTTGAGTATTTATTGTAATATCTCTCGCAGAAGGCTGACATTGACAAAGGACTTCAACATTGCCTCAAATGTGCAAGTGTTGCGTTTGGACACTTGAGGAAACAGGTGTTCAAAGATCATGACTTTAGATCCAAAACCAAACTCATGGTTTATCAAGTAGTTGTGATTCCCACCTTACTGTTTAGAGCTGAGACATGTACAATGTGCAAGAGACACTTCAAGTCACTGGAGAAATACTATCAACCCTGCCTGTAGAATATCCTTTGAATCCAATGGGAAGACAGATGAACCAAGATGAGCATCCTTTTGCAAACAAACACCATGAACATTGATGCAATGACCAACATCAGCTTCACTGGGCTGGTCACATCATCTAGATGTCTAACTCCAGACTCCCAAAGCAAGTTTTATTCTCCCAGCTCAGTAAAGGTGTAGCCTCAAAAGGAGGGCTGAGAAAGTACTTCAAAGATGTCTTCAAGGCCAACTTGGAAAAATGCGATTCAATTTTTAGGACACTATCGCCCAGGACCAGCCCAAATGAAAAAAGAATCTGCTGCAAGGATCTCAGTACTTTCAAACCTTACGACAACAACAGGAGATGAAAAAACAGGAGCAGAAGAAACGACGTCTTGCAGACTGAACCAACAACCCACATGGAAACATGTGCCCAAGCTGCAAGAGTCTATTTGTCCTTGATAGGCCTTCTCAGCCATCTTCAGACATGGAGATAAGACAATCATGGAAGACAATCTTCCTCAACTGCAAGAGATTGCTGAAGAAGAAGATGGATTGTACCCATAACCAAAACAACTTCCTTCAGTACCTGGGTTTTCCTTAGAGATTCTCTCCAACAGCTAACCTGTGCTGACTTTACTGAGGCTATGAGATCACATGTTTCTCAGCATGGCTCTCATTCAAGATTCACATTTTTCTACCTATGGTGTTCACATTCTTTTTGTTGTTGTTGTTGTTGTTGTTTATTTTCTGGCCAGACCTTGTAAAGACTTCTTCATAGATCTGTATGAGAGTTGTGGGAACTTACTACCTGCTAGCAGCCATGTGACATCAGTATTTGACACACCTTTGATGGTTAAATTGAAGTTCATGGTGCTATAATGGGACATGAGGAAAGGCTAATTTGAGGAAGGCTTACTTAAGAATGCTTAGTCCATCTTTTTCAATGAGAACCTCTTTCCAAGAAAGGAAAAATCAAATTGTTTCTCCTTCCTTGCTGTGAAGACTATTATGAAACAACTAGGAAATCACTAGTAAGTTTTTTACTGTATCTTTAATCCAGCAAATCTCTCACTGAAATCAATAGTGTTTTGTCTCATTCTCCTATATTACATCTGTGACAATTGGGTAAAGAAACATCAAGTATGTAAATAATCATTATGTTTGCCCATTACTTTTTTCAGTAACTGATCTTCCTGTAGTGATTGCTGAACTCTGGCTTTCTGTAAATTATTTTATGGAAGAATCTTGGACATTGAGGCCCTTAGTATAACTTACGTAAAGCTTGAAAGTGCTACACGGAGAATATTCCAAGCATTTTCATTTCAAATTCATTCACTCCAAGTAATTTTCATGTACTTGCAGCCATTGGGGAGCCCCTGAGCTGTTGCTAGGCAATGTGCTATGCTGTGTGAATGCTTACCACTGCTAAGCTACTTCTGCAGCACCCTGAATATGTTAGGCAACATGATTCCCCGAATATATGCTGACCACCACCAGGTAGCACCTTATTATATAGCATGGGAGCCTGTGCTTTAGAAGGCATCTTTGACATTAACATCTTTGTTATTTTTCACTGTCTTTGCCCTAACAGAGGAAGGTTACTGAGAAAATAATGCTGGAGCATCTCCAGGCACACCCTGAGTCAGGTTTCAGACAAGGATGTACATTGGTGTGGGGCTGTTGTTGTTAATTGTGGTTGATAATCTCCTTTATGTGATGAACACAGGTAATATTCCCTTGCGAACTGAAGAAACACAGGACTGGAAGGGGCCAAAGAATACATTCCCTGCATTCCCCAGAAAGCTTTTAACCAGAGTCCTTAAAACCATCTACTCCAACCCTTCACATACAACAGCCACAAAACATGTAATGAAAATAGAAACAAAAGCACCCGACAATGTGTCACAGGTAAAAATGCAGAGGAGATAAGGGAACTGGCAACGTGCTGTTACTGCAATAACAGAAGAGTAATTCAGTGAATATAGGCTCAGAGGACCCTAGGTAAAGGACCATATTGATACTGGGTGCATCTACGTGAGACACTTTACTGGAGATTACCAGAAATGACTGTGCAGTAAGCATCTGTGTCTGCACATGCAGATGCTTAATGCACAATAAATTGCTCTAATCATGATTAAATTTGTTACCTGTAAACACAAGTAGTAAATTTGTTCATGATTAGTTAATGTGCTGTAGCACACATATAGATACTGACTAGGAGCAAATTTGCTCCTGGTCAGCCCCACTACTAGGGGGCTAATCTCAGGCTAGCCTCAGAGCTCTAGGGATGGGAGACTCTCCTGCCCCAGACCCGGGCCCTTAAGAGCCTGCAGGGATGTTGTAACCCAGGGGCATTTGCTGGCAGCCTGTGGCCATTTCTGGCCACTACATCCTCCAGGACTAGCCCCAGGGCAGCTGCAGTTGCCTGCCCACAACCCAGCACAGCTGCCTGGCACCACATCACCATGCAGGCACCTTCTAGGCCTGGCAGCACCTGGGCCCACCTGCAGCCAGCTTGTGGTCACTGGGTCTCACTCCAGCTGGCACCAGGTGACCCACAGCAGCCTGCCTGGACCCTACAGCTGGTGCCTGGCACTGCAGTCTCATACCCCTGCCTGTCCCATGCCATGCCCCTACACTGGGTGCTACATGCATCTAGCCAGGCCCACCAGCACCGGGACTGATGCATGGAGGTCCAGCGAGCTGTTGAGAAAGCCATGTTGATGTCTTCCCTAATGCTACACACCACCTCCCAGGGCCCCAACTGATCCCAGGAGGAGACTGTGGACCTTGTAGCACTGTGGGGCAAGGCTGAGGTCCTCAACCCATTTGCGTGGACCAGGTGCTCCAATATGCACATTTACAAGGGGCTGCCAGGCCGCATGTGGGAGTGTGGGCACGATTGGTCAGTACACCAGTGCCACATAAAGGTCAAGGCCTTGCAGGCACAGTGGGAAACTGTCACCAACCACAACCACCAGTTGGGGGCTGCCTGAAAGTCCATGCCCTTTATGTGGCAGCTGGATAAAATTCTCACATCCCAGGACTCTAGTAGTAGCCATGCCATGTATTTGGGTATGGGTAGCCTGCCCAAGCCTTCACTATGGCCTGGCACCCGCAGTGATGCATCACCATGGGAGGGACCCTCAGCCCACTGGGAGCCCATCCCAGTACATTCCCCACCTGAAGCACTGTCATACAGGTACAGAAGCCTGGGCTAGCACCCAACCTGCCAGGTCCTTGGGCTGAGCTCTGCCCATAAGGGCAAGCTGGCCATGGCATGGCCAATTGCCAGCAGCTCCAGCTCCTCCCAAGAGGGGGCCTTTGTCTAGGAACCTAGTCACTATGCGTCTGCACCTCAGGACACTACTGAGAGCTGCACTCCCTTGCCACCAGCAGACACAGACCCAAGCCACCAGCCACACCTGCCCTGTCCACAATGATAAGACCCACACTGGAGAAAGGGCCCTCTTTGCCTCAGCCCCTGCTCCAGCTCCTGTTCCCACAGGGCCACCTGTAATCCCCCAGGCCCCTGGAGCCCCAGGCCCCAGCACTAAGGGAGGTGGGAGACAGTGCAAAACTTTATTGAGCAGGCTGTGCCCCTGCACCTAGGTAGGCATGGGCATCTCACATGCCAAGGAATGTGTTGATGCTGGTGGCGATGTCTTGGCTGCAGGGGGTAGGAACATGTAGCACAATCACAGGTAGCCCTCCAGTTGGTGGTGGAGTTTGTGGGACAGAGCAGGCTTGCCTTCTGCACTGTCAAATCTCAGGGTCCTGTGCCAGGTTCACAGGTGCATCTGGGGCACGGTGGCAATTAGTAGTAGCAGTGCATAATGGGTTGGGCGCTCCTTGGTCTGTATAAACATCTCTTTGTGATGTGCCCAAGGCACTCATAACATGGGCATGTTTGAGGCACAGCGCTAGTGTAGGGGGTGGAGGGACTTGCTCCAGGGTACCTCTACAGAGAGGCTGCCTGGAGGGAGGGCAGGAGTGCCAGGAGCTCTGTGTCCCAGTTGGGTGGGAGCCACTTGCCCTTTGCCCGGGCACTGTGGACTAGGCAGAACCACAGGAGATAGGCTGGCCTGCAGGAGGAGAAGGGTTGTGGGGTAGGAAGAGTCACTCAGGTGCTGCCAGGAGCCAAGCCTGATCCAATCTGGGAATGGAGCAGGGAAGGCAGGCTGCCTCTGGCCAGCACCCAGTAGCCCACTGGCCCCTGGGGAGTGAGTGGCTATTGGGGGACTTTGAACAGGCGGTTGGACTAGATGACCTCTTGGTCCCTTCCAACCCTAACTTTTTATGAGTCTATGGCCCCTGGGCACCCAAGCACGCACAACCCCCAATCTGAGAAATGTTGCAAAATCTCACAAACAACCTCTTTCTCCTGGCTCTGTAGGACCTGAAGATGTGCATGGGGGGAGGAACCAGATGACAAATGGGATGCGCCATCAGGGTCATTGGCAGCTTCGGCTGGTGCCCTGCAGATGTGCTGGCTTTGGTAGCACAGGACTCAGGACTGGACCCAGCTGCTGGACCATCTGGTCATGGTGGCCATGGAGCCATGGGCTTGGTGGGTCGAGGAGGCTACCCATAAGGATGCCTGGCAGGCAGAGGACTTTACCCATGAAGATTCTTGGTGGGTGGAAGAGGTTGCCTGTGAGAATGCACGGGACTGGTGTGAGGAGGTCAGGGACCAGGTGGACTGGGGGTTTTGGGAGTTTCTTGTAGACCTGAAGGAGTGGTATATTGAAGCCCTGGAGTGGCAGGCTGTCCTGCTGGCTGTGGTAGTGAAGGCCATGGAGCTGGCTGGCCAGGTGCTGGACATCATCCTGGCTCTGGTGGTTGATTTCAGAATGCTTCTAGCTGGGTCATGAGGCGCTTCAGGGATTTGGGTGCTAAAGGGTCTGGGGGCACAGGTGGTGTTTTCTTCGATCTTCCCAGTCTCGGGCTATGGGCTGAGGCGGGAGAGGAGGAGCAACATAGTCAACCAAAGACTGCAGCACTGGTGTCATCAGGAAGGCTTTGGCTTCCATGACCACAGCCCGCTCTTTGGAGAGAGAGGCAGTGAGCTGTTGGGAAAGGATGGCCTCCACCTCTCTCCATTGGGTAGGAGGCTCTTCTCAGCCAGACTGGCTGACCTGCTCCACCAGGCTTTAAATTAAGCCCGCTGGGGGATGGGGGACTACTGCTGCTGCTGGCCCACCAAGTGGCCTTTGCAAAGCCAGCAGGCCAAGGCACATAAGGGATCCCACCCCAGCCCCAGCCCTGGAACAAAATGTAGGCAAGGCAAGGGCCCCTAAGGGGACACTTTTGTGTCTATACACAAATGCCAGGAGCCTGGGGAATAAACAGAAGGAACTTGTTCTCCTCCTAAATGCAAATAACTACGATGTCATAGGGATAACGGAGACCTGGTGGGACTCCACCCATGACTGGAACACGGGTATAGAGGGCTATACCCTGTACAGGAGGGATCGAGTGGACAAAAGGGGCAGGGGAAGCCCCGTGTCAAGGAAAGCTATGCATCCCTGCTAGCTGACATTGGCACCCATGGTAGAAGACCTGAGACCCTCTGGGTTAAAATCCGTGGGGAACGCGGCGCAGGAGATACTATGGTGGGGGTCTACTACAGACCCCCTACCCAGAGTCAAGACCTCAACCAGGATTTCACCAGGGAATTGGCTGAGACCACACAATCCCAGTGTATGGTTGTCATGGGAGACTTTAACTATCCAGATATCTCGCGGGAGGAGTGCTCGGCCAAATCCGAGCGGTTGCAAAGCTTTCCCTCATGTAGACAACCTCTATCTGATGCAGGAAGTCTACAGGCCGACAAGAGGTAAAGCACTGCTCGGCCTCATACTGGCAACCAAGGATGACCTAATTGGCAACCTAACAATTGAAGGGAAGCTGGGTGATAGTGATCATGAACTGATCACCTTCACCATCTGCCATAAACGTGGTAAGTCAGTCAGTTGTATAGAAATCCTCGACTTCAGGAAAGCTGACTTTGACAAGCTAAGGAGGTTTGTCAGAGAGGCCCTAAAAGGCCACAACGCAGTGGAGAGGGGAGTTCAGGACACGTGGTTGCTCCTCAAGGGAGCAATCCTGGATGTGCAAGCAAAGTTCATTCCATCTCGGAGGAAAGGCAGCAAAAGGGCACAGCAGCCCCCTTGGCTGTCCAGGGAACTGGCAGACCTCCTGCATCTTAAAAGGAAGACCTATAAAGGATGGAGGACTGGAACCGCCACCAAGGAAGAATACTCTGTTTTAGTCCTGACATGCAGAGAACAAATCAGGAAAGCCAAGGCTGCAATGGAACTGCAGCTAGCTACAAATATCAAGGACAGTAAAAAGTCATTTTTTAGATATGTGGGGAGCCGGAGGAAAAGCAAGGGCAACATTGGACCCCTGCTAAACCAGATGGGGCAACTGGCAACTGACACCCAGGAAAAAGCAAACTTGCTAAATGGGTACTTTGCATCAGTGTTCCATCAGCCCTATGGGACGGCCCTGCCCACTATGGGTCAGGGAGGCCCAGGTCAGGGAGATTCCTTGCCTTCCATTGAAGCTGACCTCATGAAGAAACACCTCAACAGACTGGATACCTTCAAGTCAGCCGGCCCTGATGGGTTACACCCAAGGGTACTCAGGGAGCTGGCAAGCATCATAGCTCAGCCCCTGGCATGGATCTTTGAGAGTTCTTGGTGCTCTGGTGAAGTGCCTGATGATTAGAAGAGGGCCAATGTCATGCCTATCTTCAAGAAAGGGAGGAAAGTAGATCCAGCAAACTACAGACCCATCAGCCTGAACTCTATCTTGGGGAAAGTCTTGGAAAAGATTATCAAGGAGGTCATCCTTAATAGACCAGCTGATGGCAATATCCTGAGGGATACCCAATATGGGTTTGTTGGGGGTAGGTCTTGCTTGTCCAATCTCATTTCCTTTTATGACCAGGTGACTTATCACTTGGACAAAGGGGAAGAGATTGACGCCATATACCTCGACTTTAAAAAAGCCTTTGATCTGGTATCCCACAATCACCTCTTGGTTAAACTGGCTAACTGCGGCCTTGACGTCACCACGATCCGCTGGCTGGGGAACTGGCTCTGCAGTAGGACCCAGAGGGTGGTGGTCGATGGAAGCCAATCATCTTGGTGTGCTGTGACCAGTAGGGTCCCACAAGGCTCTGTCCTAGGGCCTATACTTTTTTAACATCTACATCAATGTTGTGGACATTGGTGTCAGAAGCAGAATGGGCAAGTTCACCGATGACACCTAACTCTGGTAAAGCATCCACACCTAAGGACAGGAAAGTGATCCAAGCGGATCTGGACAGACTCATGAAATGGGTGGATGTGAACCTGATGGTATTCAACACCGAAAAATGCAAGGCTTTCCACCTTGGGAGGAAAAACCTGCACCATGCTTATAGGCTTGGTAGTGGTTAGCACTACAGATGAAAGGGACTTGGGGGTCATGACTGACCACAAGATGAACATGAGCCTTCAGTGTGATGCTGCGGCTAGTAAAGTGAGTAAAACGCTGGCTTGCATCCATAGATGCTTCTCAAGCAAATCCCAGGACGTCATTCTCCCACTTGGTGAGGCCGCAGCTGGAGTACTGCATCAGTTTTGGGATCTGCAATTCAAAAAGGATGTGGAGAAGCTTGAGAGAGTCCAGAGGAGAGCCACATGCATGATCAGAGGTCAGGAAAACAGACCTTATGATGAGAAGCTGAGATCCATGGGGATCTCAGCCTGGAAAAGCACAGGCTTAGAGGCGATCTGGTGGCCACCTATAAGCTTATCAGGGGTGCTCATCAGGATTTGGGGGAACGACTGTTCACCAGAGCCCCCCAAGGGATGACAAGATAATACGGTCACAAACTCCACTGTGACCGGTTCAGGCTGGACATAAGAAAGAACTTCTTCACTGTCCGGGCCCCCAAGGTTTGGAACAGCCTGCCACCTGAGGCAGTTCAAGCACCCGCTTTGAATGCCTTCAAAACACATTTGGATGCTTATCTTGCTGGGATCCTATGATTCTGCTGACTTCCTGCCCCTGGGGTGGCGGGCTAGACTCAATGATCCTCTGGGGTCACTTCCAGCCCAAACGTCTATGAAATCTATGAAATTTCCTGCTGCCCACTCCCCTGCCCCTGGTTGCAACCCTGCTTGGCCTCTGTCAGCTGTGTACTGCTCAGCGGCAGGCCCCCACTCATGGGCCTGGATGGAAGTGCAGCACCACCTCCACTGGCCAGGAGCCCTTGACCCAGCCCCTGCCCCAGGTCACCTGCTATGCAGCCCCTCTGCTTTGTCCCAGCTCTGCCGCTCACCCCAGCTCCATGTGGCTGCAGAGCAAAGCTGCCTACAGTGGGGCCAGCACCATGCATGGGCCCTGCTGGCCCTGGCCATGGGCTGCAGGAGGGGGAGCTGCCCATGCTGGGAGAGGAGCTCCCACTGCCACCCTTGGGTGAGCCCCCACCTGCTGGCCTTTCCATGGCATGCACACTGGTCAGGAAGCAGCCAGAGGCTGGCGTGCTGGGTGCCTGTCCCTGACATCTGCCTCCTAGGGCCTCTCCCCATGGCTCCCCACCCCAAGAGGGCACACACACTACTGTAAATAGCTTGGAGAAGAGGGTGTTTTATTGTTGGTGGGGCAGGGGGTGCAGGAACTCTGTGGGGAATGAGGCAGGAGGGACAGGGTCTGTTGTGGGGGAGGGTGGAGGGATTGAGGACTCTGTGAAGGGGAATAAACTGCTTTTCAGAAAACTGTCCATGGTGAGCATGGTATTGGGGGGTGCATGGTAGGGTTAGGGTCTGTGAGCGGCTGCCCATGCGGGCTACAGCAGGGAGTGCAGGAGGTGGTGGTCAGCTAGTGACTCTCGCACCTGGTGCTTTGGATCCCACTGGCAGGTGTGTGGCTCACCTGGGGCCTTGGCTGGTGGGGTCTACCACTGTGGCTGCTGCACAGTTGGTGCTTTCAGTGCCAGATGTCCTGTGCCTGGTGCACTTCCTCTGCTGAGGCCTTGCAAACCGGCTCCCCCTGCGCCTTGCAGATGGTGCGCAGCATGCAGGCTGTGATGACCCAGGAGATATTGGCCTCAGAAACCTCGAGGCAGGTAGTGAGGGCGCACCAGCATCCCTTCCGCCAGATGAAGGCACACTTCACCAGGGCACAAGTCTGGCTCAGGCGCTGGTTGAAGTGTGCATGGCAGGGGTCAGCTGGTCAGTGTAGGGCAGCATGAGCCAAGGGAGAAATGGGTAGGTGGAGAAATGAGAAGGGGTGGGACCAGTGTGTTGCTAACATTGTTCAAACTCTTGGGGTCATTTTGATTTACCTAGAGTCACAAATATAATAGTAGCTATTGAACAGAGTGATTTTAATGATTTAGAGCTCTGATTGTCCCTTTCTGATGGGAAGCCTGCCATAGTGATCACTTCTTGTAATTTCATGGTTAGATAATGCTTTGCCACAGCATGAGATTTTGTGTACAGGTTAAAAACCTAGGACCATAATTCAGGAAAGTACCTGCATATGTGTTTTACTTTAGGAAGATTTTTAAATCTCATTTTGCAGTGTCTGACTCCTCAATGACTTCCTGTGAGTGACAAGTGACAGGCAGTTGTGTAAAGTCCCTAAGGTGTAAGTACTGTTCAAGGAGCTGGCCTTGAGTTATCTGGAAGGCAGGCCTGAGATGAAAATCCCCAATGTCCTCAGACAGGAGATAGTATTTCCTCTGTCAGTTCCTGTGGCTGATCACTCTTTGGAAATTAATGCAGCATTTCCAGGAAGTAATTCATGCCTTTGGAAACTTTTCCTTTTAGCTGTCACCCAGATTTTGAAGTTATGGGGATCTCAGAAGGCCAGTTTCCTCAGTCACACTATAACAATTTGTTGACTTTGGTTTTGGGATAAAGGCAGGAGGGTAATTTTGGGGCTTCTTTTTCAAAAAGCTTGTAATTTGGTGTTTGTTTTTCTTAGTGTCAGTTTTCTTAATTTCAGGGACTCAGTAAAGGTGGCAATATACATTGCTATATAAATATGGGCTCAGAAGGTGCCAAGTGGTACAGCGCTTGTTGTCTTCATGGGGCCCTCCAGCAATAGCTAATTTAGTAGGGGACAAATATATCATTTTGCATATGCAAGCTCTCTCCAACTTCAGTTAAATTGTATGTGTACCTCTGAGAGGGGAATTTGCCTCTATGAATTATTTTTTTTAGAGTCACAAAAATAAATATAGATTACAGTTATTGTGGGTATTATGAGCATCCAAAAATTATTTTCTATTAATTTAATTGGTGTAAAAAACTTACCTTATTTATTTTACACACAGAATGTGGGAAATCCATAGCCTTTAAAAATATATTTTCAAAAACAAAGCACGATGTTTTTGCAAATGTTTGTACACATCAACCAGTTAAAGTGTGAAAAGGGGAGGTCTGTGCATAAAATATATGGTCCCGCATAAATCTACTGGTCTTCACATTCACACCTGAATTGCATGCCTGTGTTGTTGTTCCTGGATCTCCATCTCCAACATTATAAAACCTTTATTATTTCCTTTTATTGCTTACCCTGCTTCATGCAGTTCTTGAAACAATTGCAGCAATTCCCACCATAGTGCATAGTGTATGTACTTAATGTGTTAAAAAAAGATGAGATGTGCTCAGGTTTATAGGACGTAGAATATTTGTCTCTAATTCTGAATATTGCTACTGACAACATGATAGCAAAGAATAACTGTGGTACTCGTACGGCTGAGGTTCAGGAATGGGCTTTCCTTTCTTGTTTGGCCTGGCGAAGAAGTTCAGAAGGTGAGTGAATGCAAAATATTGGTATACTGCTGGTAGGAGCCACTTTATCTGCAGCTTGTGATTTTGTGGGATTCTCTGTGAATTCATGTCATTGTGTTTCTAACTACTGGCATATCTCGAGGCTGGTGACCTCGGTTGCTATACTGCAAGATGATACTTCTGGCATGGGCGGTAGGCAGAGAGCCCATGCCCTGGCAGCGTACTAAGAAAGATAAGGAAAGTGCTGCTGCTTACTGAAACCTAGGAAATATAAGAGCATTTGGGTTCATCTTATTGGGAACCCAAATTTCACAACCTGGTGAGTACCTAGGGGCACAACCTAACTTGGGGCACAACCTCATGAGTGCCCATTCTTACAGGAATGTCTGACAGTGAAACAAAGACCCACCAATGTATTATGCTAATAAAATCCATGCAGCAGCATAAGGTAACTATCCTGAAAGCTGGTTGAGTTTGGCCTGGTTAGGGGAAGCGTGGAAGAATTGATTAATAAAGCATGAGGGGGTGAATTGGAATAATTTTGATGTACTGCTCAGAACCAATATCCTGTGCAAACTGAGCAGAAAGAACACATTACAAAACTAAACCATGTGTTCTTATGAGCTAATGTCTTTTGAAAATCCTACCCAAGTGGTGGCTTTAACTTTTGCAAATCTGGCCTTCATCTTGATGCTACTAAAAGTAAATAATAAGTTTTAAATCCAGCTTTTTCTGACCTCTACACTCACCTTAACAAAATGTTAGAGAAAATCCATTGAAACAAATGGTGCATTGAGAGTGGTACTCTCAATTCTAGAGACATTTCTTTTAGTACAGGGTCAGATGCTTTGCCTTTCTGTGGGTATTCAATCATATGCAGTGACTTGAGATGATCTGTGTACTACAGGAAAAAGCTGCAAGTTAAATGTGTCTAACTCAAGTTGCAGAGGAAAATAAGGCAAAATGAGAGAGTCCCCATGAAATGCTGAAATGCTTTGCAAATCAAGAGAGAAAAAAAAGACTGAGGAAAAAACGCTGACTCTACTAACATCTGCTGCATGTGGTTCAGCAGATGCCAGTCAGGTCAACGTTTCAGGGGAAAAAAACAACTACTCCCTTTGCTGATGTGGATTTCTTCAGCAATATGCCAGGGGCTATCTCTGATGTGTGGAAAAAGATACAATAATGAAAAGTCTTGATTTCTTGTAGGAACTTCACTATAAAAGGGATGACTATTTTTAATTTTTTTCTGGTAACAATGATATAAACCTTAATAATATGAATATTTGATGACTAATCACATTAATTTAATAATTCTAGTATTTAAAAATACAGTATTTAAAACTGTGATCCTTCAGAAGAGAGGGTTAAAATGTTTCATATTGTCAACAAAATGTTTTCTGTGATTGTTTTTATAGATCATTAGGCCAGAAGGGATCACTGTATTTGCCTAGACAACATAGGCCACAGCACTTCCTTGCATTAATTCTGGCTTGAAATGCAGTGTACTTTTTTTTTAGGAAAACACCCAGTCTGGATTTAAAAATCTCCAATGATGCAGCAACCACCACTACATCATGGATTATTGGTTGTCTGAATTTATTTAGTCTTATTTCTGGTCATTAAATCTTACGGGTGATCCTGCTTCAAGCAGGGGGGTGGACTAGATCTCTGAAACCCAGCTTTTCTCTGATTCCAAATCTTGTTCTACCTTTATCTGCTAACTAGAACATCCTATTATCTATTATCAAATATTTGTTTTGCACATAAGTCCTTACAGGGAGAGGCACAAAGGAACTTTAAGGCCAGATATGGACATTACATTTTTTTACTGGTATAAGTGATCAGAAACCAGTCTATACCCATAACCAAACAGAAGTTCAGCACACACACGCTGGTTTAAAAGTGGTAGAACCTAGTCTAAGAATTGCTCCCCCCTGCCAAGGGGTGAATATATGTTTTATTCACTACTGATCTAGACTATGCCACTTATGGAAAACCATTTAACTTAGCTTGATTCCACCTTGGGTTTTTTAATGTCTATAGCTTGCTTTGGTACACCTGGAGCCCAAGAGAGCAATTCACAGAAACCCTGCTTTAGTTTAGGTGCCTGGGGGTATGCTGTACATTTTCAGGCACACTCTTCATACCCAGTTTCATACTCCAAACAGAAAACAAACTGGTAAGCTGTTGATGGATGTCTTTGTGGCCTCTCTTGAAACCTGTCTCCAACATGCTTAAAAATAGTTACTAGAGTCAACCCCAGAGCAGTATCACTGGTGCATTTTTAGGTTTGAAACTCATGAGGTGGAGAAGGTGGTTAGCACATGCTTAAGAATGTCCCAGGCAGGACCCACTGTCATCATGGTGTAGACATAATCCTATGTGCCTAAGATTTCCAGCAGAAATTCTGCTACTACACATGTCCACAGATGTTGTCAACTTGGCTGAGCTGAGCATCTATACACCTAAAATCCATCTAAGGCCATTTAGGGTTAGCAAACTGGGCAGCTCTGTTGCCTAAGTCATCTGATCAGCCTGATCCAGTAGGAATCTTGAGTACATGCCTAATACCTGCTGACAGCCTTGAGTTGAGTGCCTACAGCCTCTTTCACTGGAACATACTGGTGGGAGAACAACGATAGTGGCCTAATAATTAGACTATTATCCCATGAGTTTTAATTCTCCTCTGCGTGATGCAGTTCGAACTCATATCTGCCATCAGGAAAGTGCCTTTGGCTGCATGAGAGCATTCTCTATCCTTTTTGTTGGATAAGCCACTATGGAGTAATGAATATACATCTCATGTATCTAGACAGAAAACAAGCAATGGAGATCCTGATTTCTTAGTTTAAAAAGAATGACACGTCCCTGAGTTTTGTCCCCCGTCACAATTCTGTTTATGCACTTTGTTCAGTGAAAATTTAATGAAAAATGCAGAAAGTCCTAGCAGGTCAAAAAGCATTTCAGAAATGTAGGTGTATTACATCAATGTTTGTACATTTATCAGCAAAAACTGTAATCTTATTTTTAAAAAAAGATAGCAACTTAGTTTGACAGTGCCTGTCTTCCATAAACTTATGTTGATTGTTCTTAATTATATTAACCTCCTTTTATCAATCTGGTTCCATATCAGTGCTTACATTATGATGTCTGGAATTGATGTCAGACTAACAAACCTATAACTACCCAGATTGCTTTGTTCACCCTCTGTTCATTGCACAATATTAGCTTTCTATTGAGCTTGGTATCCCAACATTTAGCAAAAACCAACATTAATCATCTATAGAGCTTCTTGGCTAGCTCTTTTAGAACTCTAGGATGCTGATTTTAAAATGCCTAGCTGAAGTAATTATTGTTTAATAACCTCCTCAGCTACAGATGGAATGGAAAATAGTTCATTGTCAACATATACTACAACAATGCACAAATAGGATTCCCCAAACAACATCCCCAAAATTTGAGAAGTGGATTGTTTGTCTGTTTGTCATAAGTTGCTCTGAGCCCTTGGATAGGGCAGGATATAAATCTAATTATATATATCTATATCTGTTTTTCCCCGACTAAAAACCAGAAATATTTATTGAATATTTCTGTTTTTTCTGCATTAGTATTGTCAATTTTATGATTTCCATCTAGGGAATGGATTAATACCTTGCTGGAATTCCTTTTATTACTAATATACATAAACTTATTTGGATAATAATTGTTTTCAACTCTGGGGAGTTGGTCTTTTTAAAGCAACAAGTCCCTTTTTAAATCAATATAATTGTTTTCTCCGTTCACAACCTATTTCACTAATTTTGAAATTCTGCCATGAAAAGCCACATTTTTTTTCTTATGCATTATAGCTAGGTGTTTGCAGAATCATTCTCCTAACCTGTAATGCAATTTGGTAATTTGCAGCAAACACCTACAGGTCCTTCATTTTGTTTTATTCTTTTAGAATATCAGCCAGAAAGCATTCATGATCATTTGCTTCCAAGTTGCCAGGGACTAGGAAGCAGGTAGTCCTATTTCTGACAGAGTCTCACTCCCCCTCTTCCTGCCTTTTGATCTGCTTGAATTTCCTTAATTGGTAATCACCTTATAACTGGTGATTTTAACATTCTAATCATGTAATACCAAGCCAGCTTTGAGTAATACCAAGCACGTTGAATTTATTCTTATAAATGAGCAATTTCAAACCTTTTTTATTACCCAGCCTGCTAGTATTGATATCTAAACAATGAATAAATGCTCATTTGTTTCTTCTTTTCACTTTCTTGTTATTAGTACAGGGGTGGGCAATTATTTGGGCCCAAGGGCCACATGGGGAGTTTTGATGAGCTGTTACAGGCTGGGGCAGACCCTGCCCATGACCCCTCTATGCAACAACTCACCAAAACTCTCTATGTGGGATGGGGTCATGGGTATCTGGAGAGCAGTGTACAGGAGTGGAATGGGCAAGCAAGATTTGGATTGCAGGGTCAGGGCCTGGGGCCAAGTTGTGACCTTCTCCCTGTACACCCTTGACCTGTGGGTGGGGGTATGAGAGAGTATGGGGTATGTGAGGGGGTGTGGGCATGTGGGGTGGGGGGAGGCTGTGTAGGCAATAGGTCCCAGGAGCCAGCAAGGAGTGAGACTAAGAGGGGAGCAGGGGGCACATGCAGCACAGCTCGCCTGGACAGTGCAGTCCATGACTGGACCCATGGCATTCTGCATGGGGCTGAGTCTCACCCACTCCCACCTGAAGCAGCCCATGTGGTCCTCCTGTTTGTGCCCACCAGCCTGGCCTTAGCCAGCACATGCAGCTTCCAGCAGGGCTGCTCCCAGTGTGGCTACAGCCAACTACTTGCTGCTCAGCTCCCCTCACTTCCAGTAGCAGTTCCTCCTCTTGCTCCTGCACCTGATGTGCTGCTCCAGGTGGGGAGGAGACTGCAGCTGGGCAAGGAGGAAGCTTCAGGTGGGTGGCTCCTGGCTGCTTTTTACCTCCCAGCAGGTTGCTGCTCATTATGACGGGCAGGAGGCGTGGGTGGAAGCTAGCCAGGAGCTGGAGCCAGAGCCCCATGCATTAGGGCAGGAGCTATCCAGCTGCAGCTTTCTTCCTGCCTGGAGCAGCACAGCAGGGGCAGAAGGAGAAGGAGCTGCTGCTGGAGGTGGGGGGAGCTGAGTAGCACCCAGCTGGTTGCACGTGTACTAGGAGCATCCCCACCAGAATCTGTATATACTGGCTTGGTCTTGGCTCACAGGCATAGGCAGGAGCACTGCACTGGCTGCCTTGGGTGGGTCTTGGCTCCATGCAGAGCACTATGCCAGGGCTGGATCCACTCAATTGGTGGCCGCCCCCTGCAGGCTGGATACAATCAGTTGGTGGGCTGGATCTGTCCTGCAGGCCTTATTTTTCCCACCCCTCTATTAGTATCACACCAGAGGCAGATCCAGTGGGGAGTGCAGTGGTGCATTTGTATCCCCCCACCTTTGATTCCTAGTCCATCATAATGTTTAAAGCCAACCGCTTAGTAGTGGTAGCAGCACTTCTATTCAGGCAGCAATAATTTGCTTGATTTCTTCTAAACTCTTTAGTCTACAGGCATTAACAACCCTCTTTCCTTTTTAAATAGTCTTTAATGGTACCAGTGCTCCAGCTATAGACACTTCTACACTGCTGTTGTTTGTTAGCTGCTTAGTAAAATAACTCCCATTTCACAGCTCTGCACACTGTTTTCTTAACTCTAGATAAAAACAGTAACTCAGGTGTGGAAACTGCTTTAAATGAAGAATTGGGGATACTATACAGAAGTTCAGTTAAATCAATCTCACTGGACTCAAGCTAAGTTAGACTACCTCAGAGGTACAGTTAACTTAGATCAGGTCAGCCATTTGTCCTGAACTTCTGTACAGTTCACTCTTTGTTCTACCTAACTAGTATAGGGTCTGCATCTGGATGAACTAAGTTAGATAAAGAGGCCATTTTTAATGTCACCAAAGGTCTGTACTCAGCCTTATTGTCTACCTGTCCCTGGCACAATTTATTTTCATTCTTTGTAGAGAATTCCCAGCAATTATTGCCTGCCTTCCTTGGATGGTTAAAGATTTTTTGTGGACAGACTTCATTTTTTACAAGTCAGACTTCATATTATACCCTTCCTTTCCGTTTAGCCAGCTAGATCTTCAGATATCTCTTTTTCTGTTTTTGCCTATAATTAGGAAGTTCTGACTGTGTAAAGTTTCATCTGGTCTTCTTTCCTATGCTGGTTGCAGCCTGTCCACCCATTTGCTTGTGAGTGTATTGAACCCTGCCAAGTCCTCTTGCTTCTGGAAGTTAAGTTATTAAGCCTTCTTTCTGATTCATATTTTCCCTGATTCCATTTTCCCTGGTTCCCTGTAGCCATTGATTTTCTTTGAGTTTAGGGTATCGATGCTTCCTAAGGCTTGTACTGCTCTGTATTTACTTTCTGTCCCAAGTGCTTGAGAAGGAAATGATCTGGTGTTTTAAAAAAAAAAAAAAAAGCGCCCTCCTCCCCAGCCCAGTAAATTTTGCTAATGACTGTCAAACTCTCAGCAATGTGGGTTTTGAATGTTGTAACAGTTTCCCATGGAGAATGGTTTCCAATTTGAATGGAGTTTTTTTTAATCCATTTATCTGAATACTTATGTGGCCCTAATCATTGCAGTGTACAAGTGCCTCCAAAATATTTTAAAATTGAAATAACAGTCCATCTGTCTATCTATTGTCTGTCTATCTTTTTTGTCTGTAAAATGAATAACTTGACTAGTTTATAAGATATTGGCAAGGGGTGAGAAGGAGGGAGATGGGGGGAGGGAACAGGGGCAGGGAACATGACCGGAGAGATGAGTTCTGCATTAGGTCTAAATGCCATAAGCGTGGTGGTCATTGCCAAGCTTACTGGAGATCTTAGAGGCTAGTGATCAGAAGACCTGGAAGGTACGTTCATGCCACCATGATTGGTGAAGTAAAAAAAACCTAGAACAATATACATTTGAATATTCATTAGGCAAATGACAAAAATAGCTACCACTTCCCCCTCAGACAACTTATTATGAATTTCCTCAAAGTTCATCTGTGGACTGACGAATTCTAGCTTCAAGGTCCACTGCTGTTTTACACATAACTGCACACTCTGTCGCTTCTCTTTTGAGACTTCTACAAAAAACTTCTCATTTTCTTTTTCTTAGCCATTGTCATTGTTTGAACAATACTCTCCAGAAGTCTGTTGTTGCCTTTCTGTCCATCTCTTAATGGGACATCCTAATGTTGTTTTCTTAAACTGGCAATGAAATTTTCCCTTTTATTTATCCTTCATCAGTTTCTTATAATGGCCTCCTATGTACATTACTGTTTTACTGAACAAGGTGACTTTCTATGTTTTGTAGTCAGTCTCTGAGCCTTCTCTGTGTTACTAATGTTTGCTAAAATTTAACTTTTTCCTTAAAAAGAAGGTGAAGCATGAAGTGACATTTTGTCATGCAACTATACACTGATCATCAATGTTTAATTAACACCTGTCATTGAAAGGTGATGTCCTTTCAAATGAATGAATTTACTTTTGCAGTAAAAGTCTAGAGGGGCACTTCTTTCCTTGTCACAGCTCAACTTAAAAGACCAGAGAGAGACGCAGGAAGACAACCAACAGTTCCGTGCATATTTATGGACTTGTTGTGCATGTGGTAAGTACTTTCCTGACAGCTAGTGTTAAATCCAATCAATCATCACTTAAATACATCATAGTGTATATTCACCTCACTTGTTCATTAGCATTCATTAGCAATTAATCAACACAGCAGTAGTCTCTAGAAAGTTCAACAATCCATAAGGTACATTTACATTAAAGATGAGCAAGTGAACATTTGTTCCACTTCAGCTAAGTCTGTGTATTGTCATTTCTTCAAGGAGTGAAAGATATCTATCTATCTATCGATTGACTGAGTGATTGATAGAATGATACAACATGCTATTTATTTTCCACTGAAGAGCATTTTTCAATCCAAAGGGTAATAGTTTTTATCCAGAAACTTTAATAACTTCTAGCCCAGCATCCCACAATATGTTTTCTTTTACTCATTGAATTGTTTTGTCCCCTAAATGTGTCTACACTTAAACGAGTTGAAACTTCATATAAACTTTCTTAGAGCATCTGGCTTACCACATAGAATAAGGTCCCTGATGAGAAACGTCAGATTCTAAGGTGCAGAGGTCTTACTCTGGCCCATTGTGGCATTAGGTTGCAGTTCAGCTTGCATAACATTAGAATGGTTTTGCTGACTCATAATCAAGTTAGCTCCAACAAAATAAAATAAAATGAATGTGAAAATAATAGCTTTGCCGTTTTCTTGTATTTCATTTTAATAATAGCAGTGCCTTGTACTTGCAAAACCTTTAACACACTTGTAGAAAATTAATTAATCTAAGTAGAATTGATTTGGTTGTTCACCTCTGTTTATGATACAAATATATGCTGATAATTATATCTTCAGGGTTTATCTTAAGTACTCTTTATATAGCGTAGTGCATTGTATGTATATGCCAGATATGTGGTACAACCATTTTTTAATTTTGTTGTCCATTCTCTTGTACCTGCTGGTAAATATTTATTTCAAAGCCAAGATTTATTGTTAGATTCATAATTAATGTGTGAGAAAATGTTCACCTTGTACATAAAAAGATATCAAAGGACTTGTTTTAAATGGGAAGTTGTTGAGATGTTAAGTAGGCATTTCTTTCTTTCTTTCATGGTGTTACATTTAGTGGCTATTACTGTGTTGTTAATGTGACGGAATATCCAATATCTAAAAAATATGTAATGCTGTGTGCATATTGAATGGTTTATTTTAAATGTACCAGATATAAATGCTGACTGCCACTTTATCTGCTTCAGTCTATCTGGCTCTGAGGCTCATTACTTTTTTCATAGCCTTTTTGTAATTAACTGTACATGTGTATACTATCCTTCTTTTGGCTTTCATTTACTGTATCCTTGAGTTACATTCCCACCAAGATTCATTCTCACTGAGAATTCACCCTCAACATGACGCATCTGCGACTTATTAAGCCACTTCCTAGCTCAGCACATTTTTTCCTATCATCCACCAGTCCACCTGAGGCAGCTGTTCCTCCTGGAGCTCTGCTATAGCCTTATCTTTCTAGTTTATGTCCTGTGGAAACCATTCTTGCCCTGACCTAGTCCAGGGATTCCATCAGGCCCATCCAGGGAAGCCTGGCCCCAAAGTACCCAGAGACCACTCTAGGGAGGGGCAGTATTGTAGTGGAGCCACATCACAGTCCTGGGCCAAGCCTGTCCCAATCAAAGGATCAGAGCAGTTCATCCCCTGAAGCTGCAGGGAACCAGGTGCCATCTGCAACAAGTCCAGGTCAATGCCCAGGGCCCAGCCGATTCTAATAAGGCAATTGCGGCAGCCAGTCCCCTGAGGCCACAGACAACCGACTCCAGACTTTAAAATCTAGGCTCAGCCTGCAGCACTCGGTCCAGAAAAGACTCTGACACTTGCTCCTGACCTTCTCACACTTTTCTGCCTCTCCTGTCATGTCTCTGGCCCTGACTTGGATCTGGTTCTTGATTTAGGTTCCGATTCCTGGTGAATCCCAACTCCAGCTCTGAACTTTGGCATATCCCAGCTCAGTTTGGGCTCTGGCTCTTGATTCTTGTTCTGTCTACTGGTTCACTCTGGCCTTGGCACTGGCTTCTAGATCACCCTAACTTTGTCTTCCGACTCCAGGCTCCCTGGGAATCTGGCCTGTGGATTAGACCTGCTGTATACCAAGTGACTTTCCCTGACTGCCCACACCCCAGTTCCCAGCAATCACATTACCTGGTATTTAGCTTAGGTTGCATCTGCTTCTTTCCCAGACTTGAAGTAAGGCATTTTTGTCCAAAACCGTGTCTTCACATTTCTTTCATCTATACCGTTGGTCAAATAAAAGATGTTAGCAGACACATCTTTTCTGTCTCAGAAGTCCAAGCAAGTCAAAATACTGTAACATGGAAATTGGGTATTCTGAACACATTAAAAATGTCATGTTATTGCAGTCTTCTGGCTGGGAGGTGGTGGAAGAGAAGAGGATTTGGTAGCCCGCTTCTACGCACAACAGAGCGGCAGAATTCTGACTTGTGTGGAGAAAAGGCGCTCTGTTTTCTGGAAGATTTTGACACTTTGGAATTTGGTTTCATTTTGATTTAGAATTAAAACTGCAAATCTGGAAATTCCCCACCTGCTTTGGAGCCTAGAAGCCCTGGGAAGGGAACCAGAGAGAGCTGGTAGGGAAAGACATGCTTCCATGGGGCCGTTTTTTGAGTTCTGTCAGGACTTCATCAAAATGGAGCTTTCTCTGCAAAAAGCTGTTTTGATTTGTTGAATTGGTGAATTCTGATGAAAGACTATTTTCGATGTTTGCTAACAGCTTAAATCCAGCCTCATCTAAAAAGTACATTGGTTGAAGGGCTGACCGCCGCATAGGCTGGCCTCACAGGGGCTCAGTGTATCAGGAGCACTTGCTGGGTGGATGTGGACACTCAAAGAAAGGGGGATGTGGACCCCACCATGGGTTTTAAATGTCCCTTCCTATGCTATTGTCACTCAGAATGACTCAAACAAATGCCGCTACACTATCTCTGCACTAGTTGCAGGACTACTGCACTGTAAGGGCAGAATTTTGCCCATATATTTTATTTACATTCATAAAATGCTTCCCTAAGTCTCTGTTGTTACATGCTTTTCTGATTCAAATGTCATTCCATTTAAAAATCCATTTTCTTTTAAAATTAAGCCCTGGCAATTGTTAAATTAACTTACTGTTTTGTAGAGGGAAATCCAGGGGTGATTTTTACTTTTCAAAATTCCTGTTCTATTTCTAGGAAACTTCAATGAACCATTTTACAACGTGATGATAGTGCAACCAGACGAGCTTGCATTCTAGACAATTAGAAAACCACAAACATAAGGCACTATTGAAATTCTCAACCCTACGGGCAACAGAAATGGCAGAGCAGATTTTTGGGAAATTTTACACATTAGTACATAAACAGTCTGTCACGAAATCGCACCCTTCAGATGTCTGCCTCTGACAGTCTTTCAAGACATAAAAAAATTCATAAATGTGATTTGCAATGGAGACATTTACTAGCCTTAATATACAGAGATTGTCATCACTATACAAATCCAGGAATGTCAAAAGAAGATTATTCAAGTCTGAATTGCTGATATGGCAGCATAGTCTACACCATTATGCATTCGCCAAAGAACTTTTTTGGACCTGTTTTATATTTAACCCACATCCCCTAGCGTAGTATTTTGAAAGCAGGTAGTAGTGGGTGACTTGGCAGCAGGTAGAAATACTAATAAAAAGGAAAAGCAAGGGTCCCTCAGCAAATTTTGAGTAAAGTTCAAGGACAGAAGGTTTGAGGAGTTTTCTGCACAGACTACTGAAAGGAGACAACGTTTGACTAGGGAAATAAAGCTATAAAACCGACAGCAGAATTGTTAAGAGTGAAGGAACTGGACCCAAAAGTGGGAAGGGAAACTGGGGTTAAGTAGCAGACACAAAAAGAAAGATACATGAGCTCATTACACTTCATCCTAAGGTGGTAATGACCAAAAGTTGCTGCATTCTGTTTTCTGTTTAATGGCTGACATGTCACGTGGTGCTGGTTTCAGTTCAGTTTCCAGTGGACTGGTGTAGGCAAGGAAAAGCTTGTTCCAGTAATTGCCACCCTTTCAATAGTAAAGCTAAGGATGGATGTCTGATCTATTCCTTTGGAGACTGATCAGACTCAGTCTGAGCTATTCACTAGAGACTGCCCAAGCTGACACAAGTTAGCTGGGCTATGTGGGGCAGCTGCTGTGGTCCTAGGATAAATGTCTGTCAAAAACCAGTAGTATTAAATTGGCTGTTTTTAGGTCATTAAATTAATTATTTTAAAAAGTATTTAAAAAAAGAAAAGAAAGCAAAGTGAGATGATTAAAAAGCCAATTAGTGGATCAAAGTATAAAAGCCAACTCCTTCAGGGAAAAAAGAAGTGTGTGTCTATGATAATTTAGGCTGCTGGATAGATAATTAGAACAGGATAGTGATAATGGGATAATCAGGGGATCAAAAACTGTGAACAGTTGAAATAGAACAAGAGGGGGAAAATTGGGGGAAGTTTTAAATAGTCTTGACAGAAAATAATTAAACTTAACAATACCAGAAAGTAAAATGGGACAGAAACAATTCTGGCCTGAACTTAAATTGAAAGGGGATTCCCAGATTTTTATATATAGTTTCAGCTCTTCCTCCATGACAAAGGGGGCACAGCTGTTCAGAAGTGAAGATGTCTACTGAAGACATGATTAAGTAAAATGAAACAGCAAATGGTAGGTTAAAACAATATGCCTTTGCAAACAGTCCATCATGTCATTTTTTTGTTTTTGGAATTTTACCTCTCTGTCCAGGAGAGACACGAGTGCTGTACATGACTCGATATTAAACTCTGAGTTCTGCTTCACTTTCTAAACTTTGTTTTTCTTGGCTTCTTCTCAAATGTTTCATTCTCCTTTCTTCCTGATCCAGTTCTCACAGCTCTAGCTTTCTCTTACAGAGTCCCATCTCAGCCAATCTTTCTGTTGAACCTTTCTCTGGATATTATTAGCCCCTCCCTGTGTCTTTTTGAACTCTTGGCCTTCGCTTTCCCCAAAGCTGTCCATTTGATCAAAATACGGTATTCACGGTCTTACCGCAGACAGAGAGGAGAAAGAAACACATGGCACTTGATTCTTCGCAGGATTTCCAAGAAGACCACCCTCAAGTTTTGGCTTCAAAATGCTTCAAAACTCTGAGAGCCCACTGATTTGTCTGTTCTCTTGCGCAAAGCCCTGTGAGTTTCTAAACAGAGAGGTTCTGAACAGCTAGCTCCCTATGGCTCTGTGAAAGCAACAACACTCTTACATAAATATTTTTCAGTTCTAACCCTTTCCATGTGGCTTGTACAACAATACATTCTCTTTTCTCTTAAAGGGACTAAAGAAAGACACTTAAGGATGAGGATGAGTCTTTTGGGCAGTGAAATATGACTGTTACTCTTTTTACAAACAACAGGGGGTTGCGGACAAAGGAAGCTTATCATTATGATGGGGGGGCAGAGATGGAGAGGGGGTTGTGAGGGAGGATAGGCAATGGTTACATGTATACATAAGGAAAAATATCTCCTGTCTAATATATAAAAAGAATTTCTTAAGTAGTTTCCAGAATTGGTAGATTTAGTATAAAAACAATGTCTAGGCCAAATACTGAATAGAGATGGTTACTTGTAGTGCTCTACCAGGCAGATAAGTAAAAAATAGAAATGTTAAGAATAAGAAAAAATACTAAAAGCCATTTCAACAGAATCAGCTGAATGACTAGTTTCATATAATCCCCTTTAGAAATACCCATTACTAATACAATGAGCAGAAGCAAAAAGGAAAGATATTATAACCTTGTGATAACAAGTACCACTGATATACCTTGCTAGCTTTAGACCAAGTGGACAAAAAGAAGTTTGACACTAGGGAGTATAAAGGGATGGGGGAAATCCCCCAGTGCTCTTTTTCTGAATTATGTACCTTTCTCCCTGGATATTAGCTCATTGGCAAAAATATCTAATATGGAAAAGTAGGAGTAGTCTGTTGCTGGCTGAGGAAGCATTTTAGTTTCTGGTGTTTATGAGGGGGAAGAACAGCTGCTTTAGGAATATGCCTTATTTTCTCACATATAACATGCCCCAGAATATAATCCATACCTTACTTTTTCTTTATTCTGCCTTTCAAAAAAAAATCTCTTTCCTTGAAGTAAGTAATTAACCGAGCAGCCCCACTGAGGAAGCAGAGCCTGCTCATTGTTCTGCTCTCAGTGGGTGTAGTTACACATTACAACTAGCACTTGCTCACTTTAAGGAATGTTAAATCAGTGTTAAATTTAGTACGTGCTGTGAGCAGTTGCATATTCGGGGTTAAGACTCTCTGTGACGTAGCACTGATCTGCTGCTAAAGGGTTGGTGAGCAGGTGCATGGCTAGTGTCCTGTTTCCTGCCTCTTTAGTGCCAACACCCACACCCACACCCACACCCATACCCTGCTTCTAGGCTTAGCAGCAACAACTCTTGCCCTCTCAAGACTAGCCTTTGGCTGCCACTGCAATGCCTAAACACAGCTGGGGCAACGGGAGCATTGGCAATGTGCAGGGGGTGCACGCAAGTGCATGTGCACCCCCTGAGCTTGGCAATGCAGCCCCTGCCAAAAGGCACTGCTGACACTGGCAGTGGTGCCTGCGGGCAGTCGCCACTCACCAACCCCCCTCACCACTGACATCGCTGGCGGCATCCACGGGTGGTCCCCAGTTACCACTGGCCACCGCCAATGCTGCTGGTGGCATTAGGTAGTTACTGACCACTGGTTGACACTTGCCACCCCCACACCCACACTGCTGACAGCACTTTGGCCGCCTGTGGGAGCTCACCAGTTACCACTGCCATTCTCCTGCTGCCAACAGCGCTGCTGCCACCTACGGGAGCTTGCCTTGCCCCCCAGCCTCCAGGGGCAAGTGGCGTTCATGAATGGGAGGGTACCATCCCCGATAGTGTAGGCTGTAAGGAAACCAAAATCAGGTGAGGAGCACCTCTCCTCCCCCCACAGCTGTCATCATCCCATGCCCCAGCTGCATTTTGGGTGGTGTGGAGAGAGGTGGGGGAGGACCATGAGTGGCAGCAGTCAGTGGCAAGTCCGAGGGGTGTGTGTATATGTGTGCACATACTTCTGGCTGTCACACCCACCCATACTCCTCCCCCTCTTCTCTTTGCACTGCCCAGAGCAGCATAGCCAGGGCATAGGGATTGCAGTGACAAGAGTAGTGGGGGGAGGGCTCCCTCCTGCTCCTGGGCCCCCTGCAGCCCATGCTGCCTCTGTATAGACAGGGAGGGCAACCCTCAGTGTTGCCATTTCCATGCCCCAGCTGTGCTCCTGTGGGCAGTGTGGAGAGAGGAGTGGGAGAAAAAGAAGCATGAGAAAACTCCCCCTGTAAGAGCTTGGCAAGGGACAACCCCACTCCATGCTTCCTCTTCCCCACTCATCAGCTGCTACTCCACTGTTTGGACTGTTATTGGGGGGCATAAGCAGAGTCTGAGAGGGAAGCTAATCCACCTGAAAATGGTGCTGCCTGGGATACTGGAGGGCCACAAATCGGTAGTCTATATCAGTGGAGTGACCTAATGTTAACCTAATGAGCTGAGTAGCACAGATCAAAGATAATTCTCCGCAAAAGTGACATAACTTTAAGACACTTAGGCTGTGTATGGACAAAACGAGAGGTGTGTGTGCACAACACTTTAAAGTGGGCTATATGCTTTTGCACTGCTGAAATGGTGTCAGTGTTTGCATGCCTTGATGTATTGTGCATTCATTCCAGCTGCTGTAGGAAATTTGGCTGTGTTATACACCCTAAATCACTTGGGGGATGCAGTTGCGGAGCAAAACTCTGGGCTCTGTGCAGCTCCATGGCTCTGCAAGAAGCCCTGCAAGCAGCCTGGCAGCAGCCCAGGAAACCAGGTGCCACCCAAGAAAAACAGGGAGTCTGATCTTTTTTCCCCCCCTGAGCTGCACAGGGGCCTGATGCTTCCCTCCATAGCTGTAGTGCCCCCAGAACCAACTGAGTCAGGTGCCTGTGGGTGGGTGCTGCCTGGGGGGGAGCCCTCTGCTGCTGCGGAGGGAAGTACCAGCCCCCCTCACCCCACCCCACCCGCAGCCCAGAAACCACTCCACCTGCTGGCAGCTTGCCTTCTCTCTCTGCTGCTGGAGAGTCAGGTAAGTGTGGGGTATGTGCATGAACCAGGGGTTTAATCAGCCCTAAATTGAAGAAGTGTTTTTTAAACCCCACCACTTCAATTTAGGGCCCCCATTTTATCTACACACAACCCTAGAAGGCACTTAACAAGCCTTAACTTGTGAGCATTTATGTTTTAGAGCTTTTAACATAGATTTCATAGAATTTCATAGATTTCATAGACATTGGGGCTGGAAGGGACCTTGGAAGATCATTGAGTCCATCCCCCTGCCCCAGGGGCAGGAAGTCAGCTGTGGTCCTAGGATCCCAGCAAGAAAAACATCCAGGTTTCTCTTGAAGGCATTCGGAGTAGGTGCTTGAACCACCGCCGGTGGCAGGCCATTCCAGTCCTTGGGGGCTCGGACAGTAAAGAAATTCTTCCTTATGTCCAACCCGAAACGGTCTAGCAGTAGTTTATAACTGTTTTACCTTGTCATCCCTTGGGGTGCTCTGGTGAACAAACGTTCCCCCAGATCCTGGTGGTCACCCCTGATAAATTTATAGGTGGCCACCAGATCACCCCTGAGCCTGCGCTTTTCCAGACTGAAGAGTCTCATGGCTCTCAGCCTCTCATCATAAGGTCTGTTTTCCTGACCTCTGACCATGAGCGTGGCTCTCCTCTGGACTCTCTCAAGCATGGTCTAATTGTAATGTGTTATCTCACTCTGTACGTGCAAATTTTACCTTCACTTTTGTCCCTCACTTGCAAAAGCTATTTTTACCATATTTCTTGCACATAATGTGCAACGTAATTTCTAGCAACTGGTTTTGGGGGAAAATGCGTTATATGTTAGCAAATATGGTAATGGTGTGTCTCTTCTATCTAAAGATGTCCTCTCACCAGCTGCTTCCATTAAGGGGAACTGGGAGAATAAGACATTTTTCTGCTTGCTCTAAGCACAAAAGAGAAAAGGAGAATCACCACGCCATCACTCTGTTTCTATGATCTTCCTTTTCATTCTACATTGTAAAGATAGCAGGAGTGATCAACTAGGCATGTCTGTTCCCCTTCCCTTCATTTCAGCCAAGAGACCAAGAACACAGAAGCAGATGAAAAGGAGAAAAATAGGAAGTGGCAAAAGGAAAAATGGATGCAACTGAAGGAGTGTCAGGGTTTTTACTTTTTTACCTTCTTCAGTGGCATTGGGTGTTGGCTTCAGCTGAAATTTCCCTTTTTCCAGTGAACTCTTCTCCCCTTCGTATTTGTTTGTTACTTGTATTTACAACCTAGTCACCTGCATCAGGCAGCCTTTGTGGAAATATGGGGCAAGAGTCACCAAGATTGTGGACTTGCACTCATACTTTTGCTTTATCAAAATAAAAATTTGCTATGTGAAAACTGAGAAATCAAGCATTCAGTGGTCAGGAAAGGCAAGTTTAACCTTTATAATTTTGCCTGCTGTGAAGGGGCTTGATTTGACTAGTTTGTTTACTGGTATTCATTTCTTTGCTGGAAAGGGACAAGCTATTTCTTTTGATATTTTATTAGGAAAATTGAATGATGTCAAGGAGCTGTACTGTGTAGGCTGGCACTTGTTTAGGCTTTTAAAAGGAAAACAATAATTATTTTCTTATAAAGAGCTACATTGTAACTCTTTTTCCTGGTGTGGATGATTGTGTCCATTTTATTGTTATATATTATTTGGTAATTATGATCCTTTTCAGCATGATTCAAACTGGAAATCCTGCCTTTAATAAGCCAGGAATGTTCAGCATGTATCCTTTAGTTTTGTGCAAATGCTGTACTCTAAGTGCCCTTAGCATAACATACAAACACATCAAAAAGAATAATTTCAAAGTGGAGCAGTATAATTCAGTATAACCCGAGTGAGACAGGCAATCTTGAAATACTGATTAATTTCACTGCACTATATGAGTGGTCTTACCTTTAGCAATAATATACAGCATATTGTTCAAGTGAACCAAGTTACTAAGCAAACAGGCCAATCCATGTAACTAATGACTGCTTTGGAGGCTGAAATGGAAGAACTGTAAAGGCAAAGAAGAGAGCTAGCCTTAGGGGTGGGCAATGTGGGCGACCACTCAGGGTGCCATGAACAGGGGGTCACCACACACGTGCACACACACGCACACACAGCCTGCATTCACAGAAGTGCTCTCTCCGTGCCCCACCCTGACCGATCCAGATCCAGCCCACCCCCCATGTCCAGCCACTTCTGGGGAGGAGCCAGGCACATGCAGATGGGGTGGTACTTGCTCCAGTCTGCCTGATTTGCTCCTGCATAGTAGCAGTGGTGCCTGCCTAGCCACCATGCCACTCCGCTTCCCCGCTGGACTGTGCCCTGCACCCCTGCTTGCCTGCCTTTGCCTCGGCCTGCAGCAGCACCGTTGAGTTGGGAGGGGGTGGGGGTGCAAAATACATGTTTGCCCAGGGCGCCATTTTCCCTAAGGCTGGCTCTAGCAGAAAAGGGTAAGTATCCACACGATACCTTAAGTCACATGGTATTATCATGTTATTCTAAACCCAACTCATCCCCAAACTAAACGAATCAGAAATCTGAACACAGAGGAGCAAGTATAGTAGCACTGGCACTGAAAACTGATATCTATCACTAAACTGGAACACGATTCTCCAGCCACATTTGCTGAAAGTCTCAATGTTAGCACACAATGGGTATTCATTAATTTTTTCAATAGAATGGCTTTTGTGTGCAGTGAATTACTTTTTAATGCTTTCTATAGAATGACAATGGAAACAACTTATATGAATATGTAAAAAACTATTTTATTCTATTAATAACTAAAAAGTCTGTTTGAGCTGGTTAATGTACCAAAGTAGGTAGGTCTGTAGATAGATAGCACAAAGTTTCATGAACTCACTTCATCAGATGCTGTGAAAGGACATGTGCAAAGCTGTTTATAAGTAGGAGACAGAAATCTAAACACAAAAAGAGTTAAAAGGTCAAAATCTTACAAAGTACTATAATGTGCTTAAAACACATGGTTTCTAAATTTTATGTCAAAGTGGTGTAGCCCAGGGATGGGAAATGAATCTCCAGTTCAACGAAGTGAAGGATGTGAACAAACAACATGATTTCTATGAAATAATTTACCTTAGATTTTACTCTGTGGTAAGAAATGGACACATGGCCAGCTCTCCCAAACAGCTGCTTGCAATAAGCATTGTAAGAGCACCCGACCTGGATGTCAAGAGAGCTGGTTTATATTGAGCAAAGAGCATCTCAGGATGAAACTGGGTAGGGGCGTGAACGTGACACATTCCACATAGTAACTTTTCCATGAATATTTATGCTTAACTTTAATCATGTGAACAGTCCCACTGAATTCCTTGGAGCCGTGCACCTGCTGAAATGTAGGGATGTGTCTGTGTGTGGTTATAACTCTTTGGCAGGGTCAGGGTTTAGCTAATTAAAAAGTTTTAACAAATCTGCTGTAAATATATTAAAAACAATGTTAAAAGATATATTACTATAATATGTATTAAATGACTATTTTACTAAAATAGCTTTATAGTTTCAGTAGCTTTAGAATAATTACTAGTATACAATCATATTTTTACCATTAAATCCTAGTGTTTCTCTAGGGTTTGGTCAGTTGATAAATATTTGGTATAATCCAATATTTATTGTTGAATAGATTGTTTTAATTTCCACAGTGATCTGAACAGTGTAATAACAATTTTAATTTTGGATATTAAATAGATACTTAAAATGTCATGTAAGATTTGCTTATATATGTTAAAATGTTATTAAAATGACACATAATTAGGACAAAGTATGAGAAACAAATTAAATATATGTCAATAAATTTTTATTTTGGATCCCTCTTTATAAGATAGATATTTTGGAAAATAAAATACCCCATTGGGCCTATCAAAAATTAATACATATATAAATGTCTTAATTGTTCCACTTAATGCAGCATGAGGTTACAATTTTTTTTAAATGCTAGTGCAACCTGCCTACAGGAAGGATATACCTTGGCTTTGTTTGGAGCAGACAGAGGCGGGGAAAAATTTCAGAACCTAGTTGAGCAGATTGACTTTTATTAGTAGATGTTTTGGATGGGGAATCCAGAAAAAAAAGATGACAAAGCTGAGATGGAAATACAAAGCGCCCGAGCGAGGGACTAACAATCGAGGGACTGGGGAGAAGAGGGGAAACGCGACTAGGTTACAAACGATACAGTGTTAGCCAACTAAGCCCATTACTATTGTTCCTTATCATGTTCAGTCACTCATTGGAAAGCAGGATCTTTTCTTACTCCTGATTTGCTGTTGTAGAATATCCATTAGTTAGCATCTTAACATCAGCAAAAACATAATTTATTTAGGTTTTTTTACAGTATGTTTCCAGTTATTTTCTACAAGGGTATAATCCAACTCCAAAGAAATGTTTTAGTAGGAATTGGATTGCACTTCTTTTTGGTATAGTTTTATAGGGCTAACATGTGGCACGCTGCAAAGAGGAACCTGTTTAGATTTAAGTACATCAGTTAACATGCATTTGGTTAAAAGTTCTCTTTTTCATGCTACTTAAGCCTCTAAACCAGCTAACCCTTTTTTGTCATTAAAAAGCAATATAGATACTCCAATTTCTTAAATCCAAAGGAGTTTTCTGATCACTTCAGTGATACTAGACTTGACATTTCTATGGAATTTCTTAATGCAATGTCTTTGTCTTACTCTAGCATCCAGAGCTATGAGATTTTTCCAAATCTTTTTCGGTCTTTCAATCGCTTGACATTTGTTTAACTCTCCAAGCATTGCTTATATAACCTATTCTTATTTCCATACATTTTATAACCTTTCTAAGACAGAGGCAGAGTTAGATCATATCCTTTAAGTTGGCATATTTTGATTTTGGAGTCACTTTTATGACCTTCCTTCTCATCCCATGAGTTGTTCTTTTAAGAGGAACAATTGACACATTTATATTGATGTATTAATTTTTTTTTTCCTCTCAGGAATTGATTTCAATACAGAATCCTGGTTAAAAAAAAAATCAATGGCACAACCTAGTTCAGCATTTGCCATTGAGAATCTATAACATTCTCAGTGGACTTGAGTTTCATGACGCTAGAAAAAGACAACAGGCAAAGATTCTCCCTCAGGATAAGAAGAATGTGAGCTGGGTTGTGCCTCAAGCTAACAATTGCAGATTGGTTTAACTGACAGTGTTCCAGCACCAGTGATACTCAATCCAGGTAAAAGAAGTAGCTAAATACATTTTGAAAATGTGACTAATCAAATCTAAGCCAACTAAATTATGAATCATTTTACACCTATGTGCTACACTAAGCATAATAGCCCCAGTTTATCTGTGGTATAATTTCATACAATTCAATGAGATTCTACCTGGGATGATTTCAATTATATTGCTTCTCAGAAAAAGCTGTGTTTGTATGTGCTGTATATGTATGTGTGTGTACACACACACACACACACACACACACAATTTAAATAACTAGTTGTCATAAAATGCTTTAGCTATCAAATGAAAATTATGTATTACAGAGAAGGTAGAACCAGACAAATGATACAGGGAAAACAGATTAAGACTTCTGTTCTCTGCGCTCCTGAAACACCCCTTCAAAAGGCATAGTAGAAGTAAAAACCTTAATCATTATTGCAATGGAGCTTGGTCAGTTTATGTAAAGAAGTATATGAAATGAATGCCTAGAATGGAAGAAAACTGGACTTGGTGACCCAGAAGATCTCCTCCAGTCCAAATTTCCTATGTTCTTGTCCATGTGTCATAAGAAACATGTACTCAGTGGAATAAAAGCATAGCAAATTCAGAACAGATAAAATAACTTTTGTATAATGCATAATTTTGCCTGTGGAAACTGCCAAAGGTTTGCCAGTGAAACATTTTTTTAGCATCACTTTTTAGAATTGATATTAAACCTTGTACTTTCAGAATTTAAAGCAATTTCTGTTAGAGAACAGAGTGACAGCTACAGCAAGGAACTAGATTACTTCTCATTGGCCTCTTGAGAGGTTCTTCAACTTCCCAGTAAAGCATTGTGTATTGGCCACTGTCAAATACTAGACTAGATCAACATTGGGTCTTATTCTGTATGAAAATGTCTATGTTTCTAAAATAAAATGACTCGTTTGAAATACTTTTCTTTTGCACCTAGCAGACTGTGTCAACAACATCAACACCCTTTCACATGCTGAACATACTGCAAGTCATGGAGGAATAGGAAGAAAAATGAGAGCTAAATCTTATGTCACCACCATGTGCCTAAATGGCACTTACATAGTTGTGTAACTTAGATTTTTGGAATTTATGCACAGTTTCGATTGAGATTCCACCTGTGCCAGAATAGGATCACCCTACACACATACCTGCCATATCTTAAAAGACAAAAGAGTGGAAGAGGCAGGTTCTAGGTTCCCTTCTCTTAGAGATGGGTTGAATCTGTCTGCTGTTTCCCAGAAAAGTCTCCAACTACCAGGCCATTGGCTATGTATTGCCCAGAATACTTCCCAGCCATCCTCTTGAAGCTGGCCCAGTCCCACTGCACCTTGCATTTACTATTCATTGGATAAAATGGTTAAATGGTTAAACAACAATAGGATAGTGTCTGCCCATCGGGGGCAAGAGCCAAGGCCAGAAACCACAGCTCCATCTCTTCCAGGGCAGCATACAACTCACTGACCCCTCTCTCTCGGTCTTGTTTCATCTTTCAGAGCTACTAAAGTGCCACTTAAGTTAACAAAGGTGAAATAGGGTTTAGCCCTAAGTATTTTGCTAACAGTTCTACACTTTAAGTATGGAGATACAGTCTGTACTTCCTTAGCACAAGGGGCAAAAGCTGGTCAAATTGGCCAGAAATCCTCTAATTATGCCTATGTACTATGCAGTGATAATTTGAACATGGGAGAACTCGTTTCTACTGCAGAGCTGACTTGTCTATCTCTTCTTTGATGCTGTGGACAGCATGGAAAATTTTGGAGGCTGAAATGACCCTGTGGCTTGATGTTCTGTGGGTCAATGATTCTCAACTGGAGAAAGACCTTTGGGGGCTATTATTCCGGCAGAGTTTTACACTGGGGCTGATGTACAGTAAAGTCAAGCATTGGGGAGCCATATTCAGGATCTTTGTGTCTCTTATCTACTATACCTGGCAAAGTGTGTTATCCAATAGATCCTGTTCTTCATGCAAGAAATTAGGAGACAAGATTCCTGGATTCTTTTCCTGATTCCATTGCCAACTTGCTGAATAACCTTGGCCAGGTCACTTCATCTTTCTGTGCTGCAGTTTATCTGTATGTGAAGTGGGGATATTTATATTTCTGAACTTCTCAGTGCATCTTGAGATTTTATTGCCCTATGTTTAATAAATACATTGGCAATCTCAGGTGAAAATGGCACACCATTGAAAATTATTGCGATCCATTAAGCAGAAGGGGATGGACATTTTCATTTAAGTATTTTAATATTTATTAAGTGTTTGGAATTATTGTAGTGTTTTATAAATACAATATATTTATGCAACTAAAGGATGTGTCATAATCCAGAAAAGAGAAGATAAAGAAAAATTCTACTCAAGTCAGAAATGAATGGTAGGGCTAAGATAACACATTGTTATAGAAGGGCATCATTTGTGAACTAACAGATGACTGAAACCATACAGTACCTATAAATACAATACAAAAATTAATTTGATGAATCTTTATCACAAATCCATGCCTTATAAAATACATAATAAATAACAGAACATGGGGCCAGAGACAAGGTGCCCTTCATTAAGCCATTACTGAATTAGAAAGAATTGCAAGAAAATAGATAAATCTCAGACTATGGAGAAACAGTGTGACTAGATTTGCTAGAGCCTGATAGACTGTCTCATCCTGAGCCTGCTGAGGGAGTCTTTCTCTGTTTCTCTGTCTGATACCCAAGGCTATCACAGAAAGCAATGAACAGCAGGTCTGTAACAAGCATAGAAGTGTGGATATTATGGTTCAGAGATGTCCGCTAGTGCAGTGATCTTATCCAGGTCAGTAACAACATGCTAATCCTCATGTTTGTGACAGCACTTTGCACTAACTTCATTTTGACTTGTCTAAAATAGGCATATGTATTTTCAAATGCAGATTTCATAGATTTCATAGACATTAGGGCTGGAAGGGACCTCGGAAGATGACTGAGTCCAGCCCCCTGCCTAGAGGGCAGGAAGTCAGCTGGGGTCATAGGATCCCAGCAAGATAGGCATCCAAATTTATCTTGAAGGCATTCAATGTAGGTGTATGAACCACCCCCGGTGGCAGGCCATTCCAGACCTTGGGGGCTCAAACAGCGAAGAAATTCTTCCTTATGTCCATCCTGAAATGGTCTTGCTGGAGTTTATAACTGTTCAATCTTGTCACCCCTTGGGGAGCTCTGGTGAACAATCGTTCCCCCAGATCCTGGTGAATGCCCATGATAAACTTACAGGTGGCCATCAGATCACCCCTGAGCTAGCGCTTTTCCAGCCTAAAGAGTCCCATAGCTCTCAGCCTATCATCATAAAGTCTGTTTTCCTGACCTCTGATCATGCGCGTGGCTCTTCTCTGAACTCTCTCAAGCTTCTCCTCAACCTTTTTGAATTGTGGAGCCCAAAACTGAATGCAGTACTCTAGCTGCAGCCTCATCAAGTCCAAATACAATAGGAGAATGATGTCCTGGGATTTGCTTGAAAAGCATCTATGGATGCAAGCCAGTGTTTTGGTTGCTTTACTGGCTGCAGCATCACATTGAAGGCTCATATTCATCTTGTGGTCAATCATGACCCCCAAGTCCCTTTCATCCGTAGTGGTAGCCAGCGTATCACTGCTGAGCCTATAAGGATGCTGTAGGTTTTTCCTCCCAAGGTGGAGAACCTTGCATTTTTCAGTGTTAAACACCTTCAGGTTCTCATCTGCCCATTTGCTGAGCCTGTCAGGGTCAGCCTGGATCATCCTTCTGTCCTCAGGTGTGGATGCTTTACCCCAGAATTTGGTATCATTGGTGAACTTGGCCAGTCCACTTCTGACTCCAATGTCCACATCATTAATGAAGATGTTGAACAATATAGGTCCAATGACAGAGCCTTGGGGGACCCCAGCGGTCACAGGGCACCATGATGATTGACTTCCATCAACCACCACCCTCTGGGTCCTACCACAGAGCCAATTCCCTAGCCAGCAGATCGTGGTGGACTCGAGGCCGCATTTGGCCAGTTTTGCCAAGAGGTGATCGTGGGATACCAGATCAAAGACTTTTTTGAAGTCAGGATATATAACATCAATCTCCTCTCCCTTGTCCAGGTGCTAGGTCACCTGCTCATAAAAGGAGATAAGATTGGTCAGGCAAGACCTACCTGCAACAAACCCATGCTGGCTATCCCTCAGGTTGTTGCCGTCGGCCCGTCTGTTGAGAATGGCCTCTTTAATAATCTTTTCCAAGACCTTCCCCGGGATAGAGGTCAGGCTAATGGGCCTGTAGTTTGCCAGATTCACTTTCCTCCCTTTCTTGAAGATAGGCACCACATTGGCCTTCTTCCAATCTTTAGGCACTTCACCAGAGTCCCAGGAGTTCTTAAAGATCCATGCCAGGGTCTGGGCTTCCATTCTGGTCAAAAGAAAGAGCAGCTCTGTTAACACATTTCTCTGGTGAGCTTTAGGAATGCATAGTGCATACATCAGTCAAATATGATGTAAAGCCATATCTACTGCATAGGCGACTGGTGGTGGGGCATGGCAGGGGGGAGCGTGCCCTCCCTGACAAGGCCTTCCCTGTCACCGGCAGCTTCTGTGGGTGCTTGCCAGCCCCATCCCCACTGGTGGCTTCTGCGGGTGCTCACCAGCCCTGTCCCTGCCACCGGCAGCTTCTGCAGGTACCCACCCCCCCCAGATTCAAGAGGCACCAGTCACCCATGATCTACTGTATTTACTGAAATCCAAGATGAGCTTTCTTTCCCCATTCAACCTGGTGAGGAAAGTCCCTTGTCTTGGATTCAAGTTCAAGACTGGGGAGGGGTGGATGTAGGCAGCTGCCAACAAATCGAATCACTGTCCCCAATTCGGGCCGAATCCAAATGCAAATCAAATATAGCCCATTTTGCACACCCCTAGTGCTTACCCTCTCCCATGGCTCCAAATACATTCCTACTATGGCTGGGGTGAGTGGCTCCAGCCACTGCTTAGCTAAGCAGCAAAGGCAGCAGCAGCTGCAGGCCCAGCTTTGGCTCTTATTCAGTACCAGAGCCTGGGCTGGGGCCACAGCTGTTGCCACTGCAACAGCTAGTGCTTGGCTAGGTGGGGACCAGAGTTACTATTTGCCCTGCACCCAGACCAGAACCACAACTGAGGATATGCAGTGGTAGGGGTGGAAAGCAACAGAAGGGGCCCAGCTGGGTCGGGGGGGAATTGCTGGAGCTTCACAGGCACAGCAGGGGGGCAGGGGGCAAGTCACAGGTGGCAAGGTGGAAGGCAGTACAGGCACCATGGGTGGCAAATGGTAGTCAGTGTCAGGGAAGTAGGTAGAAGCAGACACCTAGGGGGCACAGGCACTGAGGGAGGGAACACATGCAGGGGAATGCAGGCATAGGTCGAAGCAAGCAGTAGGGAGGACAAAGCACGAGGATAAAGTCACTTGACTTCCTGCTGCCTGTCCCAATAGTGCCTAGCCCCCTGCTATTGCTTTCCCTGTTGCAGTGGTGGTGTGGGGGATAAATTTAAGACCACTGTCCAATAATTGCATTCTAGACATGAAAAATTATGACAAATTTATAATTTTTCTATGTATAGAATCTAATTATTGGAGAGTCATCTTAAATTCAAGGTCATCTTGTTTTCAGGTACATATGGTATTGTCATGGTTGTTCCTATAAAACAGCTCTTCCTACTTGTAACTTATTTATAAATACTGAGCCTTTGCTTTGAAATTGGTCCCCCAGAATCCATTGAGGTTCTCCTCCTCATCTTACCCTCACTGGCTTTGGTCCATTTCCTGATTGTGGGGGCAGCTGGAGGAAGATCCTTTAATATTTAAATTTAGGACATCTGTGTTACCCTTTGCATCTTCAAATTACTTCTGTTCATATTTCATTGTTGCAGACATGAAGGAATTCAAACAAGATGCAAGAGATATGATTTAGTTAGGTCACCATTTTATTAATTTAGTTCATCCAAGACCTTCTCAGCCATAACACCTATAGTGCCAGTCCTTATTCCTCCCCTAATCATTTTTGCTGGTGGAGGGCTGCACCCCCTAAAACTCCAAAGATGATCCACAGACCCTTCCTGAGACTTTATCTGAAGGCTGCAGGTGCCAATGACTTATGAGTCCAGTTGTCCAGCTCAGCTGCTCAGATGATACCTCCCTCCCTGTCTATTTCTTAATCGCTGGGGTGGGGGCCTTAAAGGATCTGCAACCATTTTTCCCTAGCATTCAGACAAAGATCCACCCCAGGATGTAGAGGCTGAAAGTTGTAGGGATTAAAATATAAGGACTGAGTTGAAGCTGTGCTCATGGTTTCCAGGAGAGTCAGAAACAAAATTATTCACACACTTTTGATGTGTATCAATGTTATAAAGCAAAATGATAATATTGGTAATATTTTTAAAGTATAAATAAAGGAGTAAAGGCAATTATCAGTGAAACTTGGTTTTCTGTCTGAGTTTATCACAGTGCATGGACATCCTTGGTTGTTTAAAGAAATCAGCCTCATGTCATGTTTTACTAGAAATTTTCATATCTATCTTTACACCTACATACCTGGTGTGTTGACAATTCCACAGAAATCTCTGGGGTGCTTATATTCACTATAACATATCCCCCTTCTTCCCCCAGCACTGGTCTCCTTCCTAAAACTGCCAATGGAACAATTTCTTTTAATTTAAGATAAAATTAAAATGAATTAGAATGAATTAATAAGCATTTCTGGGTCTTTTGTTTGACTGGAGCATCATTTCCTATTCAGTTTTTGCATCTGAACTATTCAGCATTGCTTTTTGGTTTTCCCTCCCAAAACACTCTTGAGAAGCCATGCTTATCAACCAAGAAGCATCCAACAGCAAAACATGTGCATTTATAAAAAGACTATCATTTTTGTGCTAACTTTGATTGCCAGTTTCTACACTTAAAATGAAAATGAAGCTGGTTGTGAAGCCACACAGCTAGATATCTGAATTCATTACCCTGAATTATGTGAATTTCCTTTCTTTTCTTCAATTCCCTCAAGTGGCATAAATTAATTTATAGAGTGTATGTGTTTTTAGCATCTGCAAAGTTCTCTTGTGAGTTGTCGTACTGAGAATAAAGCTTAAAACCGCCATTAAGAGGGTACTGCAAACATTATTCCCCTTAATGATTTTTGCACACCTGTATTTATGAACATCATTTTGGGGAGTGGGAGTGGAATGGGGTAATTTGAGAAGTTACTTTACTGACAAAGTAGGAGATTATATAATTGCCCACTCCACAAAGCATAAAAAGCCATGGAGAAATGGAGTATATATATTCAAGGGAGATTTGTGTAGGGGTAGTTTATATCCACAAAATTTGCACTCCCATCATGAATTACAGGCACAAATCTGAACAGTTGTTCCCCTGAGCATGTGATTTGCATTGGCAATCAGCTACTTAGAAGCACAAGTACTTGATTTTTGTCCCAATTTTATTATGTAAGCAGAATTTTTCATCAGGGAAAAGGGAGATACCTCTTTTGATTTCCCACCTCCCCCCAACCCCACAACCCCCCAGTTGAAATGTATATAATCAAAAATACACTACATTCTGGTCACTGTTCCCAAGTTCCTCTCAGTTGTTAAGAGACCTCTGAACTAGGTGATAATTTATGCCTTTAGGCATTTGATCAGCCATGGAAATAACAGAAACTCCAATCTGTTTAAAGGCTTCTGGTTCCCAGAAAGTTTACCATAAGCAAATGTCACCTTGATGAATGATAGTGTTAAAGTGATGTTGTAACCATGATGGTCCAGAAATTATGTGAGAAGCAAAGGGCTTTTTTGAGGTGGTATCTTTTATTGGACCAACTATATGGTTGGGATAGTTAGATAAGCTTTCAAATGCAATGCATTCTTCATAACTAATCTGAAGAAGAATGCAATGCATTCCAAACCTTGTGTAGCATTATCCCAACCATGCAGTTGATCCAACAAAACATATGACCCCCCCCCCAAAAAAAATCCTTAGACATTGATGCTAAATAGTGAAGGGTGATATTCATTAGGTTTGCTAAACTCTTGGAGAACAAATTAATCAGGCAGTAAATTACTTTTGGGCAAATGATAGCTGTTCTGTGAAATATCTTTTTTAAGGCAAGACGTAATTGTTGCCTTAATATAGCTGTTCTGAAGAGAGATCCAGAACTTCAGAGCCCATTGTAAATGTGAATTTTGATATGATATGGGGGAAGCATGTGAAATCTGTGTAGTGTTTGAAGGTTGATAATTCCCCAAAGGATTTTTAAATGACTTTTTTTTAAAGCAAATAAAAAAGGAGAACCTGGATGGTAGTGTCCTATCTGTAGACCATGAAGATGAGAGAATAAGAGAAAATAAGGTTTAATTCCATATACAATTAAAGTAGCATTGTGGGTCAGCCTCTGCTACCCATTTTGATTGAATTGTCCTTTACATCATGAGTAGCCCTGTAAGTTCTAAAGATGTGAATACACTGTAGAAGATGTTAAAAGAACTAAGACATACACATTGCCATCTTACTCAATGTTCACTTTACATTTTTGGGGGAAATACCGGAGTTGAAGCACACTTCTAAATTTTATGTGCTAACCAATTGAATATTCTTTGGAAAATAAGTTGTTCAAATTATTCTTGTTTCCCTAACCCTATCAATATTATACAGTATAGGCCAATTGTTTTATGTTGTTGCCCAATTTGAGTTTTATGTTTGGTTGGTGGATGGGAGGATGGTCGGTTGTGCTAAATTGCTGTTTAATTTTATTTTTCTTTTAAAATGAGCTATAGGCACCTAATGTTCCAGATAACAGCCCTTTTTAATTACTGTAGAAATAATAACAATAATCAGATACAGAGGATTTGCTTCGTGTATATGTCCAACTTGTACAGTGTTTGAAACATGAAGGGATTTAGTGTCTGAAGTTGTTGCTGTAGTTTTGTAAGAAAGGCCAATAAAAGATTGGCCAGTTTTATAGATTCTGCATTTTAGATCTCTTTGTGAGGTCAAATATACAAGCTAAATTCAGGCTTTCCCAGACACAGGAAAAATTACATCATCTTTTGTAGGTTTAGCAACAAGGTTATTTCAGTCAACACTAACAGGTGTTAGTCTAAAGAGAATCAGCTAGTATATTAAATTTCCTCTCCATATGCAGCTGCAATAATGTGCTGTGTTTATCAGTTTATTAAGTCTCAGAACCCTTTTCTTTGAGTTCTGGCAACTATGAATGTTACCTATAATTTCATAAGATTGAACATACCTTAAATAATTAGGCAGAAAGATTTTGATTTTATAAAACACCAGCAAATTCTATTAAATGGAGCAGAGTCCCTTGTGAAAAAGTCATTGGGCTGTAGGGTGTTCACAACCAGTCAGGCATTTAATATCATGCTGCACAGAGCACTGGAGGATAAGCTGTAGGGAAATATTCTGCATTGTCAGGATAAAAATGACTGCCTAAAGACTCATGCTGCAGAGCTGACTTACATGAGTCCTGCTGCTTGTTTCAGTGGAACTATCTATGTGAATGAGGGCTGCTGGATCAGGCCCTTTATCTCCCTTCTCTACCTCTAAATTGCTTAATTAACAATACGTGCATTTACTTTTGAGAACAGTTTCTGATTTATTATGGTTCAGGGCAGTTAGTACATTTTCAGATCTGTGTTCTTTCTAGACTACTAGGGGCTAACACAGGTGACTAGGTTTAGCAAGATGGGTGCAGTGTGGAGCAGCATGACCTCTGGCAATACAGGGCAACCATTTGGCAAGCATGCCGCAAATTAGCTCTGAGCCCTCACCAAGTGTCATTCTGATCCCCTTCCTTTATGCAATCTAGTGCTTTGCTTTCTGCTCCCTGCCCTGCCCTGCCACTGTGTTGCTTGTCCCCTCCCTGATCTGTGAACCATACAGAGCCTGCCTATGCTGCTTGTGGCATTTGTGCTGCAGCTTGTCCACCTCTGGCCCATGGGATCTTTGGGATCTTCTTCAGCATAGCAGAGTACCTTCTTAAAGCTCCTGCTATGCTGGGGAGATGGTGGAGCCTCAGTCATCTTTACCGTAGTACAGCCTGGTTGCTTTGCTGCCCTCTGGTGTCCCTGTATGGTGGACTCAGTAGGTTTATGTGGAGATCACCAGGTAGTATGGTCCCACCTTCTTCCCATCCACTTTCAAATGATATGTGGTGCAGGTGTGGGAGGGAAGAACAATGGCTGTGACACTGGATGTGCATAAGAGTAGACCACTTGTTTTTTCTAAGCCGATGCACCTGCTCGTATACTTTTCACATGGAAAATTGACATAATTCAAATTAACCCAAATCAAAAGGACATCTTTCAGGAGAAAAGTCTACAGAGGAAAAAAAATGCATTGGTTACCAGCTTTGGTCCCAAGTGTTCAGGTTAGTTTCTTACTGGGCACGTGATGCTACATTGCCATAGGAACACACTATGATGATGTAGTGTTAGTGGGCACAAACTGTGGTGCTGATGCTACATTGTCATAGTGACAAGCTACCTTGCTAGAGCATATTGCTAGGGTGACGTAGCATCTAAAAATAACTATGCCCTGCCAGTTACTGCACCTAAAGTTACTGTACCTAAAGCAAGTACATACTAAATGACAGTGTAGTAACATCTGCACCATGGGGGGCATGTGTAGATGCTCTCCCTGAAGTCTAAATAGTTTAAAGGATGTTGTACCCATATAATCCTGTGCTACATGAGAGCAGAAGGGTAAATGATCTGAGAAAATTTTCAGTCACTTAGCATGGGACTATTTGACTGCAGTATATGGCTACAGTGAGTTCAGTTTAGAAGATTTAATTTACAGCACATTACATATCACCTCTGTACCCGGTTCAAGTGTTAAAAATATATAGGATCTATGTCACTTAAATAGTTACAATAACCTCCACCAGAATTAGATGCTAACAGTTAAGTCTTTATAGAAACAGGAGACAGCTTTAAATCTTTGTAAATCAAAAATAAACCAAACAAAAACATCAGTCAACTACCAACGTAAACTTCTGTTATTAAAATAGTTTCGCTGTGTGATTACTATTACTAAATTTCTTGCTACTAATGACTTGAGATGGGTGTACTGGAAATTGGCTCCCGTTACAAACCAAGAGTTAAATTTATTGTTATATTAGCAAACAGCAATTCTGCCACACTTATCAGCCATGATTTTCCCATAGACATTTCATAAGATGTATGCTTCAGAAATAAAACACTATAAAAGCCTGCTGTCCCTTCACAATTTAAAGACCTGCTTCTATGCTGCTTTCTTCTGGATGGAAGATTCACCCAGATGCTGCCTGCCATATAACTCATTTCAAAAGATGTATGTCTTTTTAAATTTAAGTTCTCTTTATAGTTTCATCATTCACACTCATGGATTTTTCTTTAACGTAATTCCTAGGCTCATTTTACAATGCCTTTCTGAAAACAATTTCTATCTTTCCTCTTTACCTCTTACAAAGTCATCTCTTTCTCTCTCTCATCTGGTCCGCTCTTTCTCTTTTTATCTAGATTTAATATATCAGTAATAATTCCACTCTTAATGTTTCAAGTAACAGAATTTATTAAATAATTCTCTGAGAAACTTCCACAGGTTTCATATTGACTTAGAAAAAAATATTCATCCTATCCATTGTTGCGAAATGCCGGATTAGAGACTCCGACACCGCTTGGTGAGCCACGGACTTTACGGAGCGAGCAAGTACGCGGCTTGTGGGGCGGGATAAGAGGTGGCTCGTCGACCGCCCTTGAGGTTCGCCTTACTGGCGCAAGTAGGCGAAATGCTATGCGCTTTCAAAATTTATAGTAAAAGGGTTTATTCAACTCACCTGGCCTCACCCTCTTACGAGTAAGAGGGGAGATCAGCTGGAGCGAAGTTGCAGCTAAAGTATAAGCACGGAGATATGGTAGAAGCGGGTATGCGGTCTAAGCTACGCTGAGAGGCTGATGTTCGTTGTCCGGTTTTCGAGGCCTTTGACGGGTTTTCGCTGGGATACGCCCAGACGGGAGGCTGAGGACCGGCAACAGGGTGATCAAGCCTGAGGTTTATCCAGTCATCGTCTCTGCCTTTTCCTGCTTCTTTGCCTTTTTATTGATGTTGGTTGGACCGCCTGTATGACACTAACTATGACATAAGCTAAGCGTGCAGGGATAGGATAGTTTCTTTTACATGGGTGTTGCTAGGCAGATTTTTATATAGGTTGTGTTTCTGCAAAAGTGAAACTTACAGGATAGAAAAGAAACTTAGAAAGTATGCATGCACAGCTTAATACAAAATTTGCACGCGCAGCAAATACAAAGCTCACGCACGCAAAACACGCGTGATAGGATTTCGGTTATAGCTATTACTAAATAAACATTTTGGTTTGGGTTGACTTAAAAGATAAGACTATAAAGTTACATAAATGTGAAAAATGCCACGCGGCAGTTATACAAAATGAAATAAAACATTTACACCCATCTGTTACAGTGCACTTTAATCACATTCTTTTCTCTTTGTGGCTATAGTAATACAACAAATATGCCTCACTATATCTAGAGGTGATAAGATTTGGTGTAATTCATGATGTCTAATTGTGGATAGATGGAGAATTGGGCTACTTTATTTTAAGGTGTGTGTGTGTGTTACCTGGGATACCAGAAGAGGTCTAGATGCATGTCAGCAGAGAACTCTATGAAGGCTAATTTACTACTTAGTAGGAAAAATTATTCTACACAAAATTCTATGCTGTCATAAGTAGGCTCACCTCCAGTACCCAAGTTAACTGGTTACTGGCTAGTTATCTCTATGTGAGACTTTAATATTAAGCATATCTTAAGATGGTCAAACATTGGGTTTTTTCTTGAGAGAGGCTTAGCAAGACTCCAGTTGACTTGGCCTTGATTTTTGACTTATACATATGCTCTACATGGACTTAAAGTACCATGGATTAAGGATTGAGTGTTGTAATAATGTGCAAAATATATGCAGAAGTCCAGCCATGGGATGAAGATTCTTTTGATTTGCTTAGTCTGTGACAGTGTCCTCATACAGACATAGAGTTTCTCCTGGGAGAGCTGCTGCTCTTCCAGGAGAAACAATGAATGTACAGATGTTCAGGCATTTTCTCCCAAAATAAAAATGGCCACTGCAGGAGAAAAATAACTTGGGAACCACCAGAGTTTAATCACTCCCAGGAGAGTTTCTTCTGAGAGAGCAAATGACTGTGCATGCCATGGCTTCTCACAGAACAGAATGTCGTCTTTCAGCATGCCCCCAGAAGCCCTTCCAACCCCACCCCTGGGGAGACAGTGTGTTGCTTGCTGGATTCTGCTGCACCAGAAGGGAGTAGAACATAGCTTCTTCATAGTCCCCACATTGTGCTGCAGGGGAACATAGGCTGACCATGGGAAGTCTCGTTCAGCCACTCAGGGATACTCTATACATTGCTGCCATCTGTTGCCAAGTAGAGTAAGGGAACCTGCACAGAATGCTGAGATGTATATACAGCAACTCCCTCTCCCCTTCCCTTCCCCAGCCGCACAGTGTGAGCACTTCAAGCTCTCCACTCGTCAGGGCCTCAAATGTTGAATGTCTGTACATATGGCCCTGAGTAAGTTTTTCTACCAGGAGAAAAAACCTGTGAGAATTCTCCCAGATTGTTGGAATGTGTGTTTAATCATCAGCTTACACTGTTTTCCCCTTTGCTTGTTAGGCAGCAATAGGAATATTGTTTGTTATATGAAATATACTATATGGTGGCAAACTACCCTGTCACCTGGGGAAACAAAGCATCATAAAGGTAACCTGAAATTTACACTGGACAATAAACTGTACCATGATCCAGCACTGTGTTCTTGTTACAAAAAATGTCAATAGCGTACTGGGTTGTATGAACAACAGTGTCATCTAAAAATTAGGGGAAATGATTCTTCTGCTCTATTCAGCACTACTGAGGCCTCACCTGGTGTGCTGGAGTACTGTGTCCAGTTTTGGGCTCTGTACTTCAGCAAAGATGTGGAGAGATTGGGAAAAAAAAAATCAGTGGAGAGCAGTAAAAATGATTAGACGTCTGAGAAACATGATTTATTAGGAAAGGCTGGAACAACTGGGATTATTAGTCTGGAGAAGACCACATTGAGGAGGAAGTTTGTAACAGTTTCCCTCTTGTTTCTTATTTACAAGGCCAACCCCTCCACGCTCATCACAAGGTCCCTTTCTTTAATAATAATGTCTTCTATGTCTTCTGAGATACTATTGCATGCAATTCAAATGTCCACTTCACTTCACTCTTGCTGTATTGCTTGGGGAAGATGAGGGAGAAGAGAATTATATCTATATATAATCTTATGTGAACACCTCCCTCTAACTCATCATCCCTTACAGACTGCAAGCTCTCAAAGACAGGGATTGGGTTTACTTGTTCTCAGAACAAGATCAAGTGCATAGTTGGTGATTAGATAACTACAACATAAAAATGCGTATAACTTACCTTATCTATTTAAAATTAGAACTTTATCTGTCTTACACTTCATGGCAGGGCTTCCTATGCCCATTCTTTTAGAAAGTCGCTAATACAGTTTAGGTACTTTATAAATAATAGCATGAACTAAAAATAAAATAATGGTGTAGTGCAGCTGATGATTATGTTTTGAATATATTAAGGTCTCAATTGTAGGCAGGTGCCTGACACTAGACTTATAAATGCCTCTTTCATAAAAACATGTTGAAATTATAATGGCATCCATGTATGTAGAGTATTTGGCAGGCAACCAATGCAAATGAAACAAATCCCACCCTGCCCACAGAACATTATTTGCAAAAAGCTTTTTAGTCTACTTTAAAAGGATTTCCAGTGATAAAGAACCATATCCTCTGTTCTGTTCATTATCACACACTGAAGTTCAATGCAGCAGTAGTTCACAACCATTTCCCTACCTGAGCTCCCTTATCATGTTTTTCACACTTTTTCAACACAACTAGGCCGCATCTACCTGGGATTCCCTTTTTACTTTCTGTTTAGCTATATAGGAGGGACTGCATGGTCATAATACTGGTTAAAAGCACTCGGCATGAACTGATGCTTTTGGTGTTAATGGCTACATTCCTGCAGAATTCTGCAGGTCCTGGAAACCCAAACTATATTGCTATAATCATTTAATCCATGTTAGCAGGGCTAAAATTTTCTAATGAATCTACATCATTTTGGAATTTAAAGAATGGTCTACAAATAATTTATCTATTTTAGTGGGATTTATTTTCTGAAATGGATAAATTTATAAACCCAAACTGTTGATGCATTTATGCGGGTATAAATGTGCTTATATCTGTGCAGCTGATTCCCTTGAATTTCTCAGAACAAGCTATAGTGGTATAGGGATATTTCTACCAGTATAATTGTATCTGTACTAAGAATGAAATTTCACTTTACCACTCTGTAACAGATATATATTAGACAATAGATTAGAAGAACTTTATGTTTACAAGTCTATTTCCAAGAATGACTTGAACACTTAAGAGGAGAGCTGATTAAGGGTGCCCCCCTCCACTTCCCCACCAGCCAGCCCTCTCAGCCTCCATCCCACAAGCTGCTCTGGGTGCAGCTGCTTTTATCAGTGTTCACTGCTGCCATAGCCAAGCAAGCAAGTCCCAGTGAAAGGAAGTGCAGGTGGAACAAGGTTGTAAATTTGCCCAATAGATAGTGCCTGCTCTCCACCCCTTGTGGATCATGTCTTCCCCAACACCACCAGCAGGTTGTGCCTGTTCTTATTCATTATTCTGTCTTTGTTGGGATATTTTTCACCTTACTTATATATTTTATATTAAATGATCAGTGAATAAAATACCATCGAATAAAATCCAATAAAAAGTCATTGGAGCGGGGAATGGACCACAGGTATCACTGCCTTCTATCACCCAATCCAGTAAGGTCAGGAGTCATAGTTGTCCTGCTTGCTTTCTCTGTTATAGTGAATCACTAATTGTTCCATAAAGTAAACAAAATTTAACAAAAGGGTTGGAGAGCAACCTCCTACCTACCCAGCCTAACACAGCCTACAAGTCAGTGGGTAGAATTAAAGCACTTCTGGGCATGCCTGGAAGGAATACACCAAAGGGGTCATTTACTGCCAAGAATCATGGTACTCAGGGACTTTAGGTATCTCCAGGATCAGGCTGAGTGGGTATTTTGAAGATTGCAGTTACGGATTATGGGGTCCTGTATATGAAGAAAGTATAATTTAGTCAGCTAAGACTTTTGGTAGATCTAGCCCCAGATTTGTACTGGATGAAATCTTAAACCCCATAGTGGATTTCTAATGTGTTAAATAAAACAATAAAAATATGATAGCGAAAGGTAAGAATTCCTGTGGCTGATATTTTTATTGGACCCATGGTATGGTTGTAATAGATACAAACAAGATTCTGGGTGTCACAGTGTCCTTCCTTAGGTCTCTGGGGGGAAAAACAGATGTGGCAGAGCTAAGTAGCAGATCAAACAAAAGCCTGTGTAAAACTCCATATTATAAATAAAAAACAGGATATAAGAGAAATTATTTAAACTTTTTATGATCAATATATTTAATTATAAAAATATAATTAAAACTGTTACAGACTATTTTCCTTTCTTTTATACCTGTTTTGGGAAGAAGGCAGGCAGGGTAATGAGTTCCATCCAGTGCATTTTAGGGCAATAATGGACAGCTATGAAACAACTGGAATGCTCTTAAGTAGAAGCCTTTTATGATAATCTTTGCTTTACACACAGACTTCTGCACTCAGGAACTAATATTAAAACACAATAATTCATTTAAGGTAGACCTGGCAAGCAGATCATTTCTGCTTTCTAATCTACATTATTTTTATGGGCTATACATTTTCTGTCTTCCTCCTTCCCTGTTCACACTCCTACCATTTACGTGCCACTGTAGCATATTTAGGCGATGTGCCAGATTGGTACTTAAAACATGAAAAATCAGAGGGGTAGAAAGAAAGATGCAAATAAAAGCAAGGCCTGCAGCATTCACATCTTCGTGTCCTTTCCTGACAACCAGTCCTTTCATTTGTGTTAGGGTGCTAGTTCTATCCAACTTCTGTCTTGTATCAATTTTTAGCAGCATGGATAATTTATTGCATCTAGGATGATAGAAAACCAGCTTTATACATCATTCAGCTTGCAAAAGATGTGTAGCTTCACTTCCTTAATGGTGTCATTTTGGCTGAATGCTATTAACAGATTACCCCTGCCTAGGGCAGTGGAGCATGTGCAGCAGAAAGATAACCTTGTGTTCGTAATTTAATATTAACTGTTTTCTCCATAGTACCTCTTTCCAGTACATTAACAACAAACCAATATGGCCTTGTCCCCTGCGGTCGTATTCTTCAGCAAAAAATGGATTACATGATAGCAAGTTCCTGAAGATTTCCAATGAAGTATTACAAATCACTCAACGCCTGCTCTGCAGAAATGAAAAATAAACAGGCTTAGATTCAATCAAATTTAATTCCTCCAATTTAGCTTTACCGCACTTCAAAGAGTGCTCTTATTAATGTCTTGGTGAAAAAAATGTAACAGTAATTTTTACCCCTTCTTATATTGAAAGCCTCCAGTTGTGTTCAACATATAGTGAGATCAAGAAACTGGGGGTTTTTTAGTGAATACTCTGACACAGTTTGATATAAAAGTGTAAGCCATTTACAGAAAACTCTTTATGGAATTTTTATCCTATTCCATTCCCGGGAGCTAAATTTATATCCTGCATTAGCTATCATAGCACTAGAGTATTAGTCTTCTCCCTTTGCAAGCAGTTCAGGGCAGTCTGAGGGCCCTATCACTCTCTACCACTCACATACACAGGCATTATGGCTTTATCTCATCTTCTGCAGCAAGTGCTAGGCCCAATTCATTCCTTTAGGCTACTTTACTAATAACCTATTCCTTATCAGGGCCTCTCCACCTCAGCTTGTGATCAAAGACCCAATTAATGGAATGGAGAAAGGTGAAGCATTCAAATAATGGAGACAGCTGTTTTTCTCTGTTAGAGAAAATCCATTTGTATTGTTATCGCAAGCTCCAAGTTCTGCAGCTCCTGTTTAATTCAGTCTCCCTCTATTTCTGCTGATGATAAAAAAGTCACAATGAACTCAGAAGAGAATGGCAGAAATATCACCGTGTTTCAACTCAGCCTGGGTGTTATCAACTTGAAAGTGAAAATACAAGCAGATAAGGAGAGGAAATGTCCAACAAAGACCATATCAAATTTTCAAAAAATGTACTTTCATGCTGCATTCTTTAGTCACCTTTCTGAATTTTTTCAGATTCTGACATATACTCTCTAAGTCAACTGTCTGTATCAGAGAAGCAGGGTTTGATAGATAATATCTTGTGTTCCGCCTCAATTGAAAAGTAATTAAAGAAAGAGAATAATCATAATTGGTTGGCATGAGCATTGTCAGTGAACTTCAGGTTCTTCTGAGCCTTTGGTATCTGGAAGCCTACAGCTAAGTTGGGTATTTACATCACTACCACGGGTAGATCAGGCTAGTTTCGTAATCTGATAACAAAGATTGTGCCACATCAGGGTTCTGTGTTAAATGTTCTCTTTAATAGACTTCTGGATGTAAATCTGTCTAAATTACTCCAAATGTAGTCATTTAAAAACACCTTTAAATGTCAGCAATTCGTTCCATGAAGGTACAAGTGGCATGGAGCCATTATTTTCCTCCCCTGCTTAGTAATCATATTGTCACACTTCCATGTACTGTGGTATGTATACAAGGGTTGCTGTTAGTAACACTTAGCTGTGCTGGGTAACACTTGAAGTTTAAAACCAGCCTGGTGAAAAAAGCTGTTTTGGACCTTGTAAAAAAAAAATGGAATATATACAAGGGAAAAAGTAAACAAACATGTATTAGATGTGTATGCGTTTGTGTGTCTACAGGTGTAGACATAAGGAAAAAACCTTTATCCTGGGTGTATCTACACATGCACATTTACTGTGCAGTAACTAAAATTATTGAGTAGAATGGGCACACGTCTATACATGCATGCTTGTATTGCATGGTAAATATGGTGACTTATGCTAGCTTGAGTGTAAATTTGATACCTGCATGATGCAAGTATCAAATTTATGCCTGGTTAGTTACTGCACAGTAACGCATTTGTAGACACCTTACCATGCCCCCAGCGAGTCCACACACAGCATTAAGGGGCTTTAATACCTACATGTGTAAACACCAGCCTATTCCTGCTTCCTGTGAAGTAATTTACTGCACAGTAAACTTAAGCTGGTATAAACGCACATGTAGACACCCCCCTGAGTACTTTATTGCTTTGCCAATCTGAATAAAAAGTGGTTCTGGGAATACTTGCACTTGCTGCCTCTATCAGTCAGCAGGACCTTGGGTACTTTTGGATCCAGCCTTCCAAAGAAAGGAATAAAATTCCTGTTTAGATTCTTGACTGAACAAAAACAATTGGCACAATAAACTCACAAAGCTGCAGTTTATGCAATGAATATAGACAGCAAACCCTTTCCCAGGCTGATTAGTCACTAGGGATCTCAGAATCTGTCTTAAGCTGAATAAGGGGGGGCCTTTTCCCCAAAGCGGGGGGGCAGCTCCAACTAGTCCCTTGGAATGGTATTCCCTGCCACCCCAGGATCCCAGTGGGAGGGTCAATAGGGGGTGGGGCTGCCACCACGCACTTCTGGCCTAGCCGGAAGACCTGATTGGCTGAGGGGTCAACCGCGGGAATTTCAAACTGCAGGCTTAAAAAAGCCGCAGTTTGAAATTCCCCTGGCAGTTGAGGAGCAGGAGCAGAGGGAGCAAGGCACACGTGTGCCACACGTGTACCCACCTTACCTCGGCGGTGAAGTCAGCAGCTGCGGAGGAGACAGTGGTGGGGCAGCAACAGCTGATTTCCCCCTAAGCTAAGTGGGGCAGAGGGTACAGTGCAGCTGAGGTGGATCCAGAGGGGAAGCCCTCCAGAGCCCTCTTAGCTCGTCTGACAGGGAGCCGCGCTACCGAGCCACATGCGGGCAGTGCTTGCAAACAGTTTGTGCAAACAGGTGTGCTCTGTAAGGGCGTGCTGGCATTTGCGCTGGCATTCGCATAATGCGGGTGTGAGGTAGCTGCCCAGAGCGGCACCTCCAGTGAGCAAAAGCAGCAGGCGCAGCTCTGCAGACATGGTGCAGATGCGGAGCGCAGCTGCCAGGGGCCCTGCCCGGGCGATGCTGCCTGCCATGGGCTCTTCTGAGGCCTCCACCCAGATGGAGCTCATGGTGGCGTCGGTGGCCCCTTGCCCCCCTGTCTGTAGGGGGGACTCAGTGGAGTTCTTGGAAGGGGGGGCTGGTGGTCCCCTTGCTTGTCCCTCCTGTGCATGACTTAGGGCCCTGGAGGAGCAGGTGAGGGAACTCTAGGCTGAGGTGAGCAGGCTGAGGGGGATCAGGGATGCAGAGGATGAAATTGATGCCTATTTCTGTTCTCTGCAGGCCTGGTCACACACTGTACAGCCCCCACAGGAGACACATCCAACGCAGGTGTGGCAGAAGGTGTCCAAATCCAGAGCTGCTAGGCCTAGAGTGGAGGAAGCTCCCCAGGTTCACCTGGGGAACAGGTTCGATGCCCTGGTAGCTGTGATGAAGAAAGACAGAGGAATTGCCTCTGGCGGGGATGATACCACTCCCCACATGACAAAGAATGGGCAGAGAGCGAACACCAACAGGAAGAAACGATGGACCCTTGTCATCGGAGACTCCATCTTACGAGGACTGGAAGGTCCCATCTGCTGGCCTGACCCCATTACTCGAAAGGTCTGCTTCATGCCTGGGGCTCGGGTTAGAGACATCACAGAGAGGATCCTGGCCTACATCCAACCTGTGGACCAGTACCCCCTGGTTGTCATCCATGTGGGGACAAATGACATGGCTGGGGCAAGCCTGACTGCATTATGAAGGATTTCAAGGCTCTGGGGGACAAGCTTAAGGAGACAGGGACACAGGTGGTATGATCCTCTCTTCTTCCAGTGAGTAGGTGGGGACGATGACATGAGGCCTGAATTGGCGAGCTCAATCGGCGCTTATGCAGTTGGCGCCACCAGGCAGGCCTTGGGTTCCTAGATAATGACCCATGCTTTCGGGCAGGGGACTTGCTGGGGTAGGATGGGCTTCACCTCTCTCCTAAAGGCAAGCATATCTTCTCTTCCAGGTTGGCTGATCTCATATGGTAAGCTTTAAACTAGCCTTGCCGGGGGAGGGGGCCACAAGAAGATGAGGAGACACCACCTGAGCAAGACAGGTGACAAATGCAAGGAGTGCCCAGGTAAGAAACAGGGGTCCAGACAATCTCCCAAATCAGGGGGTGGTACACGCAGCTAGGCAAGGCCTTAAATGCCTATATACCAATGCTTGTAGTATGGGGAATAAACAGGAGGAACTCGCCCTCAGAATAGCCAGTTCAGACCCAGACATAATAGGGCTTACAGAAATGTGGTGGGATTCATCCCACAGCTGGGCAGTTAGCATTAGGGGCTATAGACTTTACAGGCGGGATAGAGAAGGAAGGAAAGCCAGGGGTGTGGCGCTCTGTGTCAAGAACAATACACATCCTCTGCCAGCAAAATGGTATCAGAGGAGGGGCAAGCTGAAGTGCTCTGGGTCAAGATACAAGGGAGCCGTGGGGAGAGGGATCTAACGGTGGGGGTCTACTACCGACCCCGCAAACAAGAGGAGGAGATGGATCAGGAATTTTCGGGCCAGCTTGCAGAGGCACTTAAGGCAAGGGATGTAGTTGTCATGGGTGATTTAAATTACCCGGACATCTGCTGGGAGGAACAGTCAGCCAGGTCGGACCGTTCCAGGAGGTTCCTGGCTGAGATACAGGACCTCCACTTAATTCAGGAGGTGCACAGTCCCACCAGAGGAAATGCCCTGTTGGACCTGGTCCTGGACACAGGTGACAACCTGGTAAGGGGCCTCCAGGTTCTTGACCACCCGGGTGATAGCGATCATCGTGTGCTGGAATTCACCATCCAGAGAAGGGTGTCAAGGGCCAGCAGGCAAGGCAGTAGCCCTAGACTTACTTCAAGAGGGCCAACTTCAATGAGTTGAGATTAGTGGGAGAGGTGCTGGGGTTCTCAAGGGCAGGGGAACTCAGTGCCCAAGATGAGTGGTCGTTCCTTAAGGAGATGATACTCAGGGCCCAAGGGTTGACCATCCCAACAAGAAGCAAGGGGGGCAGGAGTGCACGAAAGCCCCCCTGGGTCACCAAGGGTGTACAGGAATGCCTGATTGCCAAAAAGGTGGTGTACAACTGGTGGAAGTGGGATGCCATCTCCAAAGAGGAGTATACCTCCTCTGCTCAGGCCTGTAGGGGGGCTGTCAGGAAAGCTAAGGCGGACATAGAGCTAGGACTAGCGTCCAAAATCAAAGATAATAAAAAGTCCTTTTTTAAATATATAGGAAGTATGAAAAATGCACCAGGAAATGTGGGGCCCCTGCAAGATTCTCTGGGCAATCTGGTGGTTGCACCAGAGGAGAAAGCAGACCTCTTTAACCAATTCTTCACCTCCTTTTTCTTGTGCAGGGATAGGGACTTCAACACTGTGATGCAAGACGGACTTGAGGGGAACATCTCCGGACCAGGACCAGGACCAGGTTAGAGAGCTTCTGGAGGGGCTGGACATGTTCAAATCAGCGGGTCCAGATGCTCTCCACCCCAGGGTGTTCAGGGATCTAGCAAGGGTTATTGCAGGACCTTTGGCACAGCTTTACGAGCGCTTGTGGTGCTTGGGCCAGGTGCCAGATGATTGGAAGATAGCCAATGTGTCCCCATCTTTAAAAAAGGGAGAAGGGAGGACCCGGGCAACTATCGGCCTGTCAGTCTTACCTCAATCCTAGGGAAACTCTTTGAGAAGATCCTCAAGGAGCACATCTGTGATGGGCCGGCTTCAGGAATGATGCTCAAGGGCAACCAGCACAGTTTCATTAGGGGCAGATCATGTCAGACCAACCTGATTGCCTTTTATGATCAGGTCACAAAAGCATTGGA
>NW_017728886.1:228184784-228224273 GCF_001723895.1 Crocodylus porosus
CATCTGAGCCCAGTTTTTCTCCTGCCCAGGCAGGGGGTCAGATTTGAAGATCTACATGGTCCCTTCCAACCCTACTTCTGTGATTCTATGATTCTATGAAGGGGAAATGCATTATGTATTTGCATGCAAAATGTACATTTAAAAGAAGCCTGTGTAGAAACAAAGAATAATTCATATTAAACATAGACTGGTGAATGGCTCAGATGTAACTGTAACTTTTAAAAACCTGAACCTCACAATGACCCCAGCCTTTGCCTTTAGAATTTTAACATAGAAGTTTTGCATTTGATTTTGAATAGATAAATGAAATAATGCAAGCACTGGTTATTTTGTCCGCACATCATGATTTCTTCATCCTGTCTGCTTATTACTGAAGCCATATTAGGCAAATAAAGAAAATAGAAGGCTGTTCTCAAAACATTATCGTCTAGGAAATCTAAGACTATCAATAATTTCCCATAGGAATAGTAAAATGTATGGAGTCAAACATGATTTTATGTAAATTTATTAAAACCAAATGATGAAAAACAACATTAGGGTCTTTAATATGCAATAAAATCTCACTTCTTTTTCACCTGTAGACATTGCTGATACAATATACCAGAAGAGAATGCAGCAAAAGAACCAGGAGCCATTTTTATCCATACTGCAACAGTCCCTCTGCACTAAAGCCAGTCTAATGCAACCATTCAAGACACTGACAAAAATCTTAATGAAGGTGTTCTTCTAATAAAGGCAAGGCAGAATATTATTTAATATGTTCAGGGGTACCTTAGCATGATCTTCTAAGACAAGGGGGACCTGAAAGTGTGATCCCTTGTGCTAGTTTCTCTAGGATATAACATGCTCATGACAACACAAGCTGCTGAATAGCATAATTATTATGCATGAAAATTATGCAAGAAGCAAGCCCTGAAATTAAATAAGCAATAAAAAATAGAAGGGTATGATTGAAATCAAATCCTATCACACCTATCCATAAAAAGAACAAAAAGAGTTTAGGGTTGATAGTGACTTGGGAAATCTTCCGATATCCAAATCTAATGAATTATGCATATGATTTAGCTTCAGAAGGATATAATAATTTCTTTTCACTGTAAATGTAAAAAGAAAGTAAATGGGATATTTTTGGTCTCAGCTATAAAATTGTACATTTTGGCTTGCTCTACTAAAATGCTTGGGCATAGATTCTCATGGTATAACTAACAGAAGAACTTGAACTCCCAGATGCTAAACTATACTCAGAAACTACAAGAGCATCATTGTGATGGAATATGTGTAAAATATAATTAAATTGACTGAGTAAATATATATTTGTACAATTATTTCATATTACAGATTATTCATAATTTCATTTATCCTCAGCTATATTCTACTACATCGACTTTCAGCCTGAAAAACGATATACATATTAAGTATCTAATATAGCTTGTGAATTATTAGAAATTATAGAGCCGGATCGGGGCTGGGGCCTGCTGCGTCCGTGTGGCTGCCCCTTCCTCTGTGACTGGGGACATTGTTTGGCACTGGCAGACCCTGTGAACTGCTGCCTCCTAGCCCTGCACTGGCCCTGGCCCCGCATGGCCCCAGGGGGCCTGGAGCCACAGGCCAGAGCGGGGCCAGCCTCGGCTGCACTGCTGTGCCAGAGCCCCTGGGATTCCCACTGCTGCTGCTTGGCTCCCTGGTGCTGTGCACTTGGACAAACTGCTGGGCTCTGACTGCCCCCCTCTGATTGCCCCATTGGTGTGGGTGGACGACTCCCACTGCTGCACACACCATGAGAGTAAGTTCCCCTTCCTTGGTTCCCCCATGCCATGCCCCTGGAAAACCCGCTGGGCTCTGATTGTCCCATGACCCGGCCTGACCAGGGCCCCATTCACAGTGAATGAGTGGCCCCTCCAATCTTTGCAGGGGCAAGGGTGAGTCACAGCTGCAAGCTGGGCTCAGCCTCTGTCCCCTGCCTCTGCATCTCACTTCCACTGCTCCTTTAAAAGCAACGCGCATGGTGCAATGTGTGTCCTGCCTGAGCAGGACAGACAGACACACACACACAAGTACTATCCTGCTGCAGAGCTAATTATTTTAATCCAGTCTAATATGGGTATACATGTAGATGTGCAATGTTTGCTGCATAGCTAATTTAGTCTACTGTGCAGTAAACTTCTCGTGTCAACACGCCGAATGAAGTAAAAAAGGAGGACCATGTTTGGACCACAGGATGTGTTTGTTGCCAGTGATACAGGTACTAATAATCTGATTAAAAGCTAAGAGAATAATGTCCAAGTTATGGTTATTGCATTTTTTAATTTTCAATTTCAACAATGGGAAAAAAAATTAAGGTTCTTCTCTTTGCTTTTCTAATGAGCAAAATGAGAGTGAAAGGAATGAAGAAGAGAAAGAAACGTCTAAAAATGAATATTCATGGATTTCAAAAAATGGAAACCTATTTTTTTCAGTTTATCTTTGAACTACTTTTCACACAGATCAGTTACAATTCAGTGGATAGGTGTATTGCAGGGAAGGGGTTTTTATTTTTACAGTAACATACTACTCATCTGTGTCATCATCTGTTTGGATTGCAGGTGATGAACAACCTGTCAATGAGGAAGGGGTACGTACTAGGCAGACACCCTCCTTTTGCAAGGTCCCTTCCTCCCACTAGCCAGCCAAAGGGAGGTAGTTGCTGACTGCTCCCTTGCACCTTTCTTCCTGAATTTAGATTTTTTTGATAAAGTCGCTTGAAACTTTGCACTTCTGTTACCTACCTTGCCTGTTGTCCATGTAGTAGTAGTACAGGATCTGTGAAGATGACTCGGGATGCTACAAAGCTGCCTATCACCAATTTGGGCCATTGGGAAGAACTGTTTTGCCATAGGGCAAAAATGACAGCTATCTGGTGCCTTTTTAGCCTTTATTACAATGTCATGAATGTACAATTAAGTTTGATAGGAGCAGGACTTAGTAATACCAATGATATGTAGCAATATTTAGTTTGATGGCCCGGGGCTAGAGCAAATAAAAGGCCAAAACTCTAGTTCCTGGAAGTAAAGAATATTGTTGGGGACTTTGTGCCTATGAGAGATGGGGAGAACTGAAAGTTTTGCTGTATTAGATCTGCCATTGGTACCTTCTGTCTATCTCAAAAGACTTAGCTGAATCTTATGAACTAGCTGAGGAAAGTCTGCAGTGAATAGCAGGTTAAACAGTGGGAGCCTTGTAACACCTCTCCTGGACAAACCTGATATGCTTAGTTGAAAAAGGTGCAGTCTGCTGTTTAAATCCATCCCTGCATCTGTCTTCACTCACCTTCGTACCTTGATCAAATAGTTTGATGAAATATTTGTTTTTTAATTTGTGTAATTTTTTACTCGCATTTTAATATGTATTAACTACACACAAACACCCACGCACTTTAACTATGTTACAAATGAGATTTCAAGACAGCATCTGCTCTAACTTCATTTTACTGAGAGATTCAAAGTCACTGATGGCATACATATGTGAACTACATTTCCAAGTCTGCATACATCACCAGCACAATTTCAAATACTACTCAGCCCTTATCTATTGTGCACACAGGATTGTTCATGATATGTCTAGTATATTTCTTGGGTTTTTTTCCCTTGTTAAAGTCATCATACATTATTTTTTATAATTTAGTAAGGATTTTTCAAGTTACTGCAGTTTTTAAACAGACATTACTTACTATAATAATCTGACCAGTCAAAAATATCTTATGGACCACACATGCATAAACTATAAGATAATATCCTGACCTTATTGAAGCCAGTATGTTTTTAGTTTTTATTTTTTTCTGCCACTAAATTCAATGAGACCAGGGCTTCTTCATAGTTCTTGCTATGAAAAGCATGTACTTATAGATCCCAATTTTGAAAATAATTATATAAGTGACTAGCCTTATTTATTTCCTTCTTTGTTTCACAGTATGTTAATCTAGCAAGATCTCAGTAAGTCCCCACTCTTGGAAACAATACAGCAATAGCATAACAAGGTGTGGGTCAGCAGAGCACCAGTCCTGGGTGCAACTTAGAGGGGAAACCAGAATGGTGGAATCCATACTGTGGCAACAGCAGGTATCCCATGCTGCTTCCAAAGCAGCAGCAGCCATGACAGGTGAGCCAAACCACAGCAGCAGCAGCTGGGGATTTTGAGCCCCTGGGGCAGATAAGACCCCCCCTCCAGCCCCTACCCCCATGCAAACATTCTGTGCTCAGCACCCACTCCCCTCCAATGCTGATGGTACTCCCTGCCTAGGGCACAAACCTTGCTAGTTATGCTTCTGCAATATAGCATGCATTTATCTTTACACATACAAGTTCTATTAATGTTACTCACGTGGGTCAAGATACATAAATTAGCAGGATCGGGGCTTCCTTTGATTTGTTAGACTGAAAACACAGGCTATAAATAAAGAATGAAATTCTGGACTTAAAGTAATTGTCAACCTGCATTTTTAAATGTATTAACTTATTTTTTCAATAGACAGGAAAAGCAGACACAAGGATAAAAATGATCATCCCCCCAGTCAAGACATTCGCTTCTCTTCCCTTTGAACACAAGGCAGCTTTTTTGTGGTTGGTAAACTATGGGACTGTGATCTAATATTTAGCTGTTAATGTTACAGAAAATCTTGACAATGATTAAATGTAGCCATGACCACATGGCTCAAACTCAGCTTAGTCAACCACATTTGGTCATTGTTTACTTAAGTTTGCAGCAACAAATACAGATGTGTGGATCTGAATCTACACCTGGTATTAATCAGCTGCTGCTGCTATTTCACAGCTGATTGTAAACAAGTTAAAATGCTAAAGTGGAAATACTCTCCCAGAATAACAAGAAATATTAAGTGGAATTGCATTAAAGAAAGAGACCCCCTAACAACACTCACTTCTCACATGTTCTAACAGTGAGAAGGGCTTTTATCACAGGAGAGAAGAGCCAGCTTACACTGAAAAAGGTCTGCAAGTTTTGCAGTCAAGCAAAAATGTTATTTTATAGATTAGGAACAAATAAAATAAGAACTTAATCAAATCTTTGTCCCAACCTCAAAAGGAACCAGAATTCAACCTTTTGGTATTTAAAAATAGTGCAGGTAACATTTATGATTGCTTGGGTTTTGGGGCACACACTTGTGGTCCCTTGCAGTAGAAGATGATGCTGCACTTCAGCGTCTTAGATTTTTTTCTGGCAGGGAAGTCCAGAAAGTAGTCCTGGGCAATTGCTCTTCTCCTGTGGGGATTTGCTGTGTCATTATTTTCATCCAGTGTGTATAGGAGGTCATTAGAAATGTTAGCAGATGACAAACAAGACAGCTGAGGTGGACCCTACAGCATTAATAGATGACTCTTCAATCTACCTGCTACTAGCAGCTAGCGCAGACTGTTGGGTCCCACCTGATAGGTGGAATGGCTTGCTGCAATCCCATTACACCTATATTCCAGGATCTTTACAGACTGAAAAGCAGGTAACAAACTTGATAGTCAAGTTGTTGGCTTGCAGTTGTAAAGCCCTCTGGGCACTTTTTACTTTAGAAATACTGTCTAATCCACATCATACTTCCATAGCTGAGAGAAGTAGAAGCACTCATTCTGTTCTTTCCTGGTTGAAAGAGAGAGAGCCATAGTTACTAGGACTGTTTTCTTCATGAAATGTCCTTTTCTATAGAGTAGTGGTCCTCTCTATTGTGACATAACAGAATTGATTGGATTTCTAGGCTGTGACATATTTTGGCGGGCATCGGTGGAAAACTGGGACTTCTGATGGTGTGACATGAGAGTATTGAGTCTTGCTAGTCTGCTCACCAGTGATTACATGAAAAGTAGTAGGATATTGGAGAAGAAATACTTTTCCTTTAGATGATTTCTATTGTAACTCTTCTAGTTCTATGTTAAATGTATGTCTAGAACATCCTATGGTGTGAAGTTGTTTTAAAAACTGAAAGCAAAGTAAATAGATAAGCAGTAACATGATGGGGAGAAGGAAAAGCAGAGGGGTGCACAGGGCTCCACCCCTTGGCACTGACTATGAGGGAACACCAGAATCTAGGCCTGTGCGAGTTGGCAGCGATCTGATCCGGCTTTGGATCTGGCCGCTTTGGATGACTGCAATTTGATCCAGAGCTCTGGACCAGGTTTCCGCCTCAATCCAGCCAAAGCGGCTCCAAAGCTTCGGAGCCACCTCGGAGATCTGGCCATAGAGTATAATGGGGAATCAATGGAAGCTGTATAACTTTGTTGTTTTTTGTCTGATTTGGATGAAACATGCAGAGATGGTAGCCTCTGCTAAGATCATGAAGCCTACCAAGCTTCAAGAAGATCAGTGTAGGGGGTCGGGGAGAACTGTACCCCAAATTCTTATAAGCCAAACTCATGTCACGGCTGTGTGCTACACCACAGGGGGCTGAAAACTGCAGGTGTGGAAGGTCTTACTGAGGCCGCAAAGCCTGCCAAGTTTCAAGAAGATCGGTGCAGGGATTGGTGGGGGAACTGTCCCCCAAATGCTTGAAAGCAAAGCTCCTGTCACACCTATGTGTTACACAACAGGGGTGGTAGCTCTTGCCGAGGCCACAAAGCCTGCCAGCTGTGTGTGTCTGAGAGCAGGCCTGAGTGAGCGCTGGGCCTGCCAGGCCGCGAAGCCTGCCTTCCAGCTGTGTGTCTCTCGCTGGGGGTGCCCGTCTTCTGGGGCCCCGCACCCTAAGCTGCTGACAGGCAAAACTTGTGATGTGGGTGGGTGACACTGGTGTGTGCTAAGGTGCCCTAGCAACCAGCACCTGGGTAGTTATCCCGGCTCTACAAGTAGCAGGCACCTTAGTGCCCTGCTACAGGGTCCCAATACAGGTGATTCTTTTTTTATTTGGTTTTGGAAAGTTCTGAGGCTACAATAGAAAATAACCTTAGTCATGAGTCAAGGGACTTAGTTCCTGATCAGTGACCTTATTTTCTGGAGAACCTCCAGTTTCTGCAGTATAGCTGCTATCACACTTTGCTTTACAAAGATCCCTGTTTCAAACTTGAAGCAACAGCACCCTTTCTTGGTGCCCTTCCTACAGCCTGATTCGTAGGTACTGTCGGTGCTGCTGACATGACAGGAACAGGTATTTTGGGTATAGAAAGAAGGCCTGGCAGACGGATTACTTCCCTGTTCCTTGGGCACAAAGGACTTCATCTTGTCTGCAAAGATGAGACTGAGCAGTACAAGCTGTGAACTTGGCTCTGCCTCCCTGGGACAGAAAAGTTCAGAGTGCCAGACAGACTCCCTGGAGCTGTGGGAGGGTTGGGAAGAATGAGGACCACGGCCTCCTGGGATGCTGGTGGATGGAGGCACACCTTTGTAGAACTGGAGGCATTACATTACAGGCATTACACATGTTGCTGGAATTCACTGCACTATCAAGAAGTTGTTGTAAAAAGCTAATATTTATTCATAGAATTACCATGTTTTTTTCCATGAAGAGTTTCTTGGACACTTGCTTATTGAAAAACTAAAAGGGCATATTTCTTGCTAGAAATGTAATGGTTGTCCATGGCCTCAAAATATAGAGGCTGGACTGCAGACAACCCTACCAAAAGACAGTGGGGTTTTACCACAAACAAGCTGTTTTATGGTAACTTCTTATGTGCATACACTTATCCTAGGGTTAGTGGAAACTAAAAGATGGTAAGCTGCCTCTCTTTCAGCAAGGGCTTATGTATCACAATTTGGCATTCAGGAAAAAAGCATACAGGCAGGCAGTTACCACACAACAGCTGACAGGGAGGGCAAACCTCCTTCTCCTTATACTCTAGGGTTAATTGTTTTTTTGGGTGTATGCGTACTGCGGACACAGCTATGCTTGTGATTTAGTGGAGATAAATCTGCACTAACTTGAAGCTAGCTAGCTTAGATATGGTAGCAGCTTAGGCACAGTAGCAGGGAACTCAGCACGAGCTAGTCTACCAGCCCACAAGCTGGATAAATATTTCAGCTGTTAACCATGGTGAGCTCCATTCTACCACAGCTGCACTGCTATTTTAAAGCTATCTGGAACACATCAGTGTAGACATAGCTTTAATTTAAGGGCTACCTAAGCTCCACTAGCTTTGAGTCCAGGAGGTTACCTTCCTTCTCCTCCCCCCTCTCCCCCCCAACATTTTACATTTTGTATTTTTGACTTTGTGCCTCATATTGGTGTGTGAGGCTTTAAAATGTGGATTGGGGATTTCTTGGGGAAATACTCACCTGCAGATGCGGAGGCGAATAAAGGCTTGATGGCTCGGGTGATCTATTCCAGTCCTGTGTACCTACCTGAAGACTGCCTGATTAAGTCAATTCTCATCACAGAATGTAGACCAAATATTCATACATCTTTAAAGACACATACATCTGTGACTTTGGAGTTACAGGGACAGGTAGAGCTCTTCAGTTCACCACAGAGATCAGGTAGTCGATAAATCCTCACTTTATAAATCCTCCCTTGAGCTTTTGTCCCACCGTTCTGATGCAATCATTACATTCATTAGATTCACATTCTTTCTAGGTACCATTCAGGGTACCCAATATCTGCTACCCTTTCTGTGATATCCTTTCCAAAGCAGCACATTACATTATTTATTTTAACTGAGAAAAAGCACTCCGTACCACCACTAACACTACATCCATTCTCATCACCTTGTCCATCTTTTCCCAGGAGTAATGTTGCTTCCATGAATTTGAAAATGATTGCACTAACACAAAAGTGATGGTATGGTACCAAGGAAACAAAATGTCACTTCCATTGCATGGCTGACCCAAATTGATTCTGTGTCCCCTTAAATTAATTCCTCCAGTGATAGCTCACACTAGTCCTTCCCCTCACAATTCCTGATTCTTACAATTTTCATTTCACCATCTTCTTCAGTTTTCTACTGGTATATATGTATCTTTGAAGAGTAAAACTAATATAAATGTGTTAGCTTCTTCCAATCTTGTCTGAATTAAGCTGACTTTTCCAGGCAAAGGGATGCGTAGAACTCAGTAGCAACTTCTACTGAAGTACTCGCAGGTAACAGGGAACAGATACTGATTAGTCTAATACAGAGCCCTTTGCATGTTTTGAAACAACCTAGTGATGGAGTTTCCACTCTCAAATTTTATTCTCTCAAATATACATTGTTCTGTAGCTTGGCATGAGGCACAAAAAAGTGGTACGCATCTGTGACTTCGGAGTTACAGGGACAGGTAGAGTTCGCCACCGCTATGATGGCTACTCCTTGTTCTGTGACATTTACTTTGGAAGATATACATGTGGTAGATACACGTCTACTTGTCTTCCCACAAACCTCTCCTGAGGAGACTATTGCATATCACTTATCCAGCATCAGGGGTGAGGTATCTTCTGTGCTTGACTTGGACTTCATTTTAAACTGTTGTAAGGACATCATGCTCTAAATTACGCAAGTTTTGATTTTAAATGTCCCTTTCTTGGCAGACCATACCTCCCTATCCCTATCCTTATGGAGTTCTGCTGATGCCAACATTGATGTAGTTGAGAGTCAGAGGAAATCTCTCTTTGAGGTCCAGTGAAATAATATTTGTGCAGTACCACAGAGATAAGCCCCCATTTCTGCTGCTTATCTCGGATAAATTTTACCCTAAGTGTGTATCCAGCTGAATTCACAGATAAGTAGTAGCGAAATATTAGTTGGGAATTTAAAGCCTTGAAACATCCAAACAGATTTGGACACTGTTTGCTTGCTCAAAGCACTTGTGACCAACTGTAATCAATTGATGCTAGTGTTCTATTGATAACGTTATTGTTTGCATTCAAGTTTACAAACCTTAATCAGATTAATCATTTCCCAATAACCTACAAAGGCTCTGAGACAGCATTTGAGATGCTGAAAGCTTCTCATCAGTGAACCCTATAGCCCCTGGTCTGTGCTTTCATGTGTTTTCTATATAGCTGTAACATTTATCTAAATATTCACAGACTTTATTGCACTGGATAAAAAGATTTGAAAAAGAACTAGATGGTTTGGGGCATGGTATTAAGAGTTAATCGTTTCCACATTGATCATGATTTAAAAGGGAAGACAGAAATTACAGCATAACATCCCGCTTAGTGATGGAGAAAATAGGATAGAAAAGACAGCAGAAGACACATGAGATTATGCTGGTTACTGTGCTAAAATGGTCCTGAATATAATGGAAAAATTATTGTGCCTATGCATTCCCATACAGTATAGAATTTTTCAACTGTCATCCTTTTGTTAAAAAGCAAACACATTAATAATAACTTTATGGCTTTTGGATGTTTTACATATGACCTCCCCTGCTTTATCTGTTAACATATACTCGGAATAGAAATTATGTTTGCCATAGCTCTGAACTTTTTCATAATGCTTAATGTTTATCCAAAGTATTCAGCTTTATCCGAGGGTCAGTTTCTTTGCTAAGGTCAGTAAATGCAATGCATTTTTAAATGCAAGTAGCCTGATCTTCCCACTAAAGAGTTTCAGTGCATCATTTTGCAATCACATATCTCAGAAATAATTTATACAGTCAATTAAAGAGCATTATCAAGGGATGATTTGACAACTGTTGCCATGCCAACCAATGAAGCAGAAAGATCCTCAGTGTTTAAAGGCTGCACCTGGTGATAGATATAGCAGATTTTGAGGACTCAGACAGAATCGCAGATGTCCAAAGGTGTGGAGGGAACATGATTTAAAGCTTGATGTTATGCCATTTTTACTGGCGAAAGGGTGTTGATGGCATGTTGTTCACTTTCTCATTAAAATTCTGTCATTTTTCACAAAGTGTTCTGCATTCAGGGCTGAAAACTGAAGTGAGAAGGCACTTTACAGACTGATAAAATCTGATAGCAAAATGGATGATGTTCATTTGCAGGCTGAATTAATTAAAAAAAAAGAGTTTGTGTCAGTGCATTTATGAAAAGCCCGTTAATCAAACACAACTTTACCAGCCTTAATGGATACATCTTAAACACTCTTGCATTAATATTTAAAATTCTGGTTAGCAAATGGCTTCCGGTGCATTGAGCTAAAAAGTAATTAGAATGGATCATTAAAGAAAAAAAACAATAGAATCTGAAAGTACACTTTACATTGGCTAACAACAGTCTTCAGTTAATGGCTGCAGTTTCAACATTTGCACTTACATTACACCTTTAACTATAGGATCTTCTTAGTGAAAAATATTTTAATAACAATGTATTTCTGCCTCTCCCCTCCCCTTATACTCAGCTTAAACACTTTGACTCCCCAATCCAAATGATCAGTACCTATCCACAGCTGAGAGCAGCCTTTGGCACAAATGCAGAGGAGGGCTCTAATTCACACCTATGCAGCCATAGCAAGCTGCCATCACCACATTGCCACTAGTCTCCATATTTATTTATGTAGCAGAAAAAAATAATTCCCTGCTATATAAGGAAATTATTGGGTGAAATTGTCCTGGGTTATGCAAAAGGTCAGACCAGGCTTTTATGCTCCATTATGATGTAAAAGTCTATGAATCTGTGAACTCAAAATAATAGTTTTGGTCTACAATTTTTTAAGTTATTTGAGACAAAGGTAAGTTCACCAGCATATGTTTGTACAGATCCTAACCCAGCTTGAATCTGTAGGTATTGCTGTGACACAACGTATAAATTAACATGTATGCTGATAAATTATTACTAATTTATCACAAGTACACAACATTATGTAATTCTGAAGCCTTAAAAAGAAATACAGCCTTACCTAGAATTTTTGAGCTAGCTTCATGACTCTTTATAAAGTGCTCCTTAACAACCCTAATATAAGTTTTTAGCCTGTCTCTAGCTAGTATTGTTGCAAAATCTACTGAAGTATGTCCTAAAATATATTAAAGTCAATTGAGTTGATCAAAAGAACCACATCCCTCATTATATCTTTATCTGTTTCTACTTCTAAGTATCTATAATTCATGAAGCTTAGGAGTCTTCCTGTCTTCCTCCTCTGCCTGGCTTTTCAGTGGACAGTGAACACTTTCAGTAGAGGAGAAGAGACTGACTTTCAAAATCGGAGCCAACCACTGCAGTCCTTAATAATGCAAGTTTCCTTTGGAAGTTAAATCGCTAGACGATGGTGCCACCAGTGACATGGACAGCCTTTGTGTGTGACGTGGCAGATCAGGGAGGGAGCAGGGAGCACAATGTCAGAGAGCAGAAAGTGAAGTATCAGATTAGGCAGAAAACACAAGGCAGGGAGTAGAAAGCAGAGCAAGTAGAAAGAAAATCAGTAAAAACACAGTACCTTCAAACAAGCACACAAACTTCACTTGTGTGGATTTATCCCGTCCACCAGTGGTTTTCAAGCTGTGTTTCGTGGAACCCTAGAGTTCTGCAATAGATTATGAAGGGTTCTGCACAGAGATTAGTGGTAATGGAGGAGTGGGCTAGGACGTAATGCACTGCCATTGCCAAGCCAGGTCACCTGGCCCTGCATCAGCTCACATGGCCTACAGAGCCAGGAGTAGGGGTGCCAGGGCAGAGCAAATGATATTAACTAGGGCTGTGCAAAGCTGTGGTTGCTGATTCGATTCAGTGGAGATTTGGTCCAGTTCGGTGGCTGAATCTCTGAATTGAATCAGGAGACCCTTTAATCTCTTCAGATCAAATCGGAACCCTCTGAATTGATTCGAAGAGATTCGGAAAGATGCGGACATGGACACAGCTTTAAATGTTTTTTCTACATACCTCTAGGTAGCAGGTGGCTTGTGAATGCTGCAACACTGGGGCAGATGGAGCATCCCACAGGAGTGCAGGCGGGTCACCAGCACACTTGGCAGCAGACCCGGAAGTGGAACAGAAGCACTCCTGGTCCTCTGTCGGGGAGTGCGCTGACCCCCGCCCCCACAGCCCCTAGACTCAGCAACTGGTGCCTCCTGGGTCTGGGGGAGTATCCGGGGTCCTCCCACGGCTGATCACTGAGTGGGAGGGCATAGGGGAGCCCCCCGGCATGCTCCCTGGCAGACCCAGAAGTGGACCAGAAGTCCTTCCAGTCCACTTCGGGGTTCACTGCCGAGCATGTGGGGGGCCCCCCACCCTCCGGGGGGGCCACTCTATCTGCCCAAGCATCACAGCATTCATGAGCCATGCCTGATACCTCGAGGTATGTAGAAAAAACATTTGAAGCTGTTTATATGACTGAATCACTGATTCTCTGAATCGGCATCAAATCTTTGGATTTGGCCTAATCAAATTGGAGACAGTGATCCAAATCAACTAATAGAATCACTGTCCCTGAGTTGGGCTGAATCTGAATCCAAATTGAACAGGGCCCATTTCACACATCCTTAATATTAACAGGTTCTGTGACTTCAGAAATTTTGAAAACCATTGCCATATGCTATTTTTATATATATAAATATATTTTATATATATATATAGTTCATCAGATAAATTTGCATGTGCCTGCAAAGAATCATTTTCCTCACTCCAGTATTAAAAATAAGGGGTCATCAGAAGGATCGCTCTGTACTTCCTCAGTATCATGCCAAGAAGTGTTGCAGTACAGTACACTCCACCCACACTGATTCTTGAACCAGAAGTAACATGTGGCCGTGGGCTTATGTCAATAAACTCTTCCAAGTGCGTCACTGCAGTACTTCCTGGCCTAGTTCCGATGAAACAGAGACATGCCCTAAGACTCAGCCATGTTTGGAGAAGTACAGTGGTGCCCAAAAAGACATTTCTAAAGCCACACCCAAATATAATGATGTCTGTAAATCAGTCAGTAAGAGATCAGTTCTACCAGGCTAACATACAATCAAGAATCCTAGAAAAATAGAGATGGAGAAAGCTTATTAATGTAGGTACATGGAAGCTAATCTAGAGGGGATCTGCTGGGGTCACTGAATCCAGCTATTTACTATTTCAGGCAACCTTGTCATATTGTTTCTTTCATAACATTATGAAGCTCCTTTTTAATGCCACTTAGACGACTGTTTGACCCTGTTACTCCAGTGTGAAAGCCATTTGAGAACCTCATCTTTGGATAGTTAGAAATCTTTTTCTAATTTCCATCTGGGATGTGTTTATTAGATGATTTGACTTTTATCAAGATCATCACAGGCCATCCCCTTACTGGAGCCTACTTGTTCCTGGCTTTATTTTGTAATCAATGTAATCTCAAGAACTCACTATGAAAATATATCTATTCCACGCCAGCAGGGATCAAATTTTACCCTAAGTAGGCAGGTGTTACTATCATCAGAATCAATTTGAGGTGTGCCCAGTTATGATGAGGAGTTTATCTGACCCCTAGTTTTGGTGTCTTTTCAGGTATTTTCTCAGCAGATTCATAAGCATGTGGGAAAAAGTTTGAACGATGCCTTGGACAACAAGGAAGGAAAAGTAGTCAGTATAACAAACAATAGAAAATCTAGATTTGAAATGTTCCAGATTATCACATGCTAATTGGGAGAATCTGTGGCAATCTAACATGGGATATCATTTTAATTTATCTGAAAAAACATCTGGCACTTGATTATGGAAAATATGATGCTGGTAGCATTAAGATACGTAGGTCCTTGGCTATATCAGAAAAGATTGCCTTCTCTTCCCTAGCATCTCCGATGGCTCTGGAAAACAAAGAAAGGCCAGGACTGAATGACCCACCTATCCACAGAGTTTCTTTTAATCCAATATATGCAATTCAATGATTCTTTTGCACATACGTGCAAAGCTGCTTAGCAAGTGAAAAAAAGACTGTCAAGAAGCAAGTGCTATGTTTGCTTATCATGCTGAAAGTAGAAGGAATTATGATGCTGGTGCCTCGCTCATCTTATCCAAGCCTTCCTCATGTCATAGTACTGTCTTGACTCTTCCTTTTCTTCCCACAGCTAAATTCACCAGCTGCTCAGAGTAGATGAAAAAAAATGCTAGGCTATCTAGAGAACATTTGAAACAGCATTTACAAATAAATAATAGGTCCAAAAATGCACTCACTCTGGGGCCAGTTCTCACCCCCCCAGTAGGAGGTAAACCAAAAAATGCACATGAGAGTGGGTATGCAGTGGGGAAGACAGCTGCTCTGAATGTGCCTGTGTAGAAGACAGTAGACACTTGACTGATGCATCTTCCATGAATTGGGATTAGAGTCTCCTCTGACATGTAGCACCTGTACACTGGTGTTAGTCCATTGACTTCAGCAGAGTTACCTTTGTTTTGTGTCATAGGAAACCCTAGGACTCAGGGAATGTAAAAAGGGCACATGCTAATGCTTGGATATGCTGCTGTCAGAAGACAAATAACCAAACAGCCTCATACACAGATCAGTCCTTTTCCTCATACCAACACATGTGAGGGACAGGGACAGAGCTTCTTTAGCAGTTTCCCATCCCTAACGCCTTGATTTCCTCTTCCAGACTCTAGTCACAACTGTTTTCCAGTGCTGTTCCCTCCCCAGTTAAAATCTTCCATGGGGTTGTTAGGTAACAGGTCCTCTATTTTCTTCTCTCCAGGTTTTGGCAAGTAGGATTTGCAGCTATGGACTCTGCGCTCTAGGCTTGGTTTAGTTTGCCTCAGTGAATCACCTTTCTTCCAGGCTCTGGTAAGCACTAGACTTGCTCTCCTTGGTTACTTTCTACATCTCTTGCCTGAATTGTGCTGCACTGGGGTGCTGGGGAATGGAGGCAGGATGGTATCTTGCAAAGTAACCAGTCAAAGCAGGCCAAAAGGGTGAAAGGCTCCACTGCTGGGAGAATAGCCCCATTTATCACTTGATCTATGGCACCTTGGAAACTGAAAACAAAGAACACCCCTATTCTAAGGAGCTTCCAAGTGCAGGGCCAGATTTCATCATCCAGGTTCATAAGGGTAAGGAGGAGGTTTGTAGCCAAGGCCACAGTCAGAATAAGTACCTGGAATGTGGCCCTGAGAAACAACTGAGAGAGTGATCTTGGGGGCTTAGTGCCCCCATGTGGAATCAAGAACCCCTTGTTAGTTGCCTGGTCTTCTTATGCAGTGTGTAAGGAGAGTTAGGAATCTTGAATGAAATCCAAACAGGTAGTGTGCCAATGAAGGATCTATTTAACAACCTGAATGGTATTCTGTTGGCCTCTGAGGCTCAGGTGCTTCACTCAGAACTGTGGAGCTGCCTCCATTTATTTGGGATCTGCCACCTGGCAGCATCTCTGGAAGACTGCTGCCTACAGCCCTTCTTTCAAAGCACTGAGCAAGGCTTAGAGTTTTCTTTTAAAATATTTTTGAAAGCCTCTGCTCCCAGTACTTTCTGTGTTTTCTATTCAGTACTCAGTGGTTAAAATAAAGAAACAATCCTGAAAACCCAGAACCCACACTCCCAAGTAAGTTTTCTAACTGGTAGGGGTGGGCCATATTCAATTTAGATTCAGATTCAGCCTGAATTGGAGACAGTGATTTGATTCATTGATTTGGATCACTCTCCCAATTCGATTTAGCAGATCCAAATCTGAAGATTCGCTGCTGATTCAGAGAATCAGCAATTCGGCCATAGACACAGCTTTAAATGTTTTTTCTACATACCTTGAGGTACCAGCGTGGCTTGTGAACGCTGTGATGCTGGGGCGGATAGAGCATATCACAGGATCTCAATGGGAGGGCCCTGCGTGCTCAGTGGCAAACCCAGAAGTGGACCGGATGTACTTCTGGCCCACTTCTGGGTCCGCTGCTGAAAGCGCAGGGCTTGGCTCCCCCCTGGCTTGGTGATCAGCTGTGGGGAAACCTCAGGTGCTCCTCCCAGACCCAGGAGACACAAGTCACTGAGCTGGGGAGGTGTGGGTGCCTCCCCCCCCCACATGTTCCCCAGTGGACCTGGAACTGGACCGGAAGTACTTCTGGTCCATTTCCAGGCCTGCTGCCAAATGATCTGGGGAGCCCCTCATGCAGATGTGGGACGCTCCATCTGCCTCGCCATCTTAGTGTTCACGAGCCACCTGATACCTTGAGGTATGTAGAAAAAAACATTTAAAGCTGTGTCTAGGTCCAAACCATTGAATGTTTCCAAATCTCTTGAAATTAATTTGGAGGGTTCGAATTCAGTTAAAGGTTCTCCTGATTTGATTCAGATTCAGAGATTCAGTGAGTGAATCGGGCCAAATCTCCATCGAATCAAATCAGTGACCAAAGTTTTGCACAGCTCTACTAACTAGTAGGAGGTAACACCATGCTCCCTCTTGCTTTTTCTTTCAGTCTTGTCCACTGAATCTTAAATTCTTTCTCCATTGTAACACAGCATCAACTGGAGGTATGAAGTGTGTTTCTCGTCCCACAACCACACAATAGCTTAGAACCCAATGGTTAAGGACACTCTTCTTTGAGGTAGAAAATGATAGTTAAAATTAAATGAGTTTAAAATTAATCTCAGACCTCAGTTTTCTAACCATTAGACACTTATACAAAAGGTGTGTGGCAGCAACACTACTACCTGTTGTTTAAGAGTAAATTGTGGTTGTTACTGCATCTTTATGGAGAACCTGTCAGTGTGCTCTAAGATAACCTATGGGGTCACTCCCCTCAGGGAATTTGGACTAGTTTTTAGATCCCAGTCCACTTTACATGAGCTAGGCATAAGGCTGCTTGCAGATGTTTTAAAAAAAAAGTCTTACCGAAAGAAGCAGCACATTATTTAGACCCAGTTCCACAGCTTCTGTATAGATTGGGCACTTTAGCGGGGCTTTTTGGCACTTTTTGGTGCTAATTTAGCTACTAGATAAAAGCACAAAAAAGCCACACTAAAGCACTTGATCTTTACAGATATTGGGCAAGCCAAGTCCAACTAACATGCTGCCTCAACTGGGCATGTGCTGCACTCGGCACAGGGGGACGCTGCCTTTGAAGTGAAGTGCTGTTTTTTGGGTGGGTTTTTAGCATCTGCAAGGAGCTGAGACTAGGCAGCTCTAGATGTGGCTGAAAGATGAACTCTCAATGCTTTGGTAAAGTAAGGTAAAAAAAGGAAGACACCAGTGGAGTTTTGGTGTCCCCTGCACTAGGCAGAAGCTAAGCAGGAGTGTCTTGGATGGCAGTATGGAGCTATGCACTTCAGGCACTTTTGCATGTGCTTTGGGGCGGGGGCAGGGGGAAGCGGAAGAGGGGGCATAGCACTTTAATTAGAGAGGCTCCAAAAGCCTCTCTAATTAAAATGCCACAGTGTCTCATGCATCAGTGTTGCCGTGCTTAAAAACAGTGGTGGGGGCACTTAAACTAAAGCTTTAATTAAAGCATCCCCATCACTGTTATGAAGTTTGGGGACACTGATACATGAGATATGGAGGCTGAAATTCAGTTATTACCAGGCTCCAGCAGACTTGACCAATCTGCTGGAGCACAGTAACTACAGCTTATCGGCGCAGCCTCCACACTTGCATATAGATGCCCTTCAATCCCACCTAAATTATCTTCTTGTTGTCCAAGTCATTTATTAGATCTAATCATTGGTACTAAGTGGGTGTGTCTACATGTGCATTAATGCACCTTTTCTAATGTGGATTAAATCTAGTACCTCCAATGTGAGGTACTAAATTAACGCGCATTAGGCTGCTCTAATGCGCAGTAGCTCATTTGTGCAGTTTTTAAGTGACAATGCACAGTAGACTATTTTACTGCACATTAGCACAATGTCATGGTTTTTTATGTGACATTTTGATGGGCAGTAAAATAGTTTATTGCGCATTAAAGCGCATGTGTAGACATGCCCAGTATTGTTTGAAAGGGGCGTGGAATGGTGGACAAAGAAACAGTTGCTTTCCTTTTCTTGATTCCTGCTGTGTCCTGTGTGCTCTGTAAATAAGCATCAAAGAAACACCTGCTTCCATAACCCATTTCTTGGCCTAATGGAAACAACCTGCAACATCATAAATTTAGCCCACCAGTTGAATCAAAAAGGAATAACAGTGTATTTCCCTGCTGGATTTTTGAGATATTTATAAGATGTGTGGGGTGCTTTTTGTTGAGTTTCATCTTGCAGTGTTTTCTTGGCACTGACAATCAAACACAATAATCATGTATAGTGTATTTACATTATGTCACAAATGAAACGGATATAATGTAAGCTGTAACCTAGCATGATATAAACCTTAAAATCATTTCCTATCTTGGGGTGTTTTTATATTTAAAAGCAAATCTATAAAATGAATCATTTAAGTATTTATATCTCTTTAGTCTCTGATAATTAATATGAGCTCTAAGTGCTTTATGAATTGGTGGTTGAATAATTTGCTAGCACTAAAGTAATAGAACTAATGTTGGAAAGGTGGCCTCATTCTACCTTGCAGAGTGCACTAAATGATTGAACCCAAAGAATAATAGGTATGGAAATTGCTGCGTTCATTCATGGATAATATATGGCAAGAGGAAGGCAAGCAGCAAGTTAGCAGATGACTCAGCCAAGCATCTATGACTGAAGAAAGTGTGATTCTAACCTTCTGTCACTGAAAATATATTTATCATTAGGATTTTTTGCTTGCTTGCTGTTTGCAGTATTGTTTTCTCTGTGATGCTACCATAGGATTAGATACTGGGGTACTTATGCTGAGTCAGTCTTTACTCTGCAAGTAGTCCCATTCCAGGGACTACTCAGTCTACTACTCAGGGAGCAAAGAACTACCCAGCTTGATTAAGTGTGTTATAATGTGGTCCAACATTACTAGGAGCCAAATGTCCATGAATAAATGTACAGGATAATGTAATCACTCTATAAAAAAAATCTAACTTCCAAAGCAGATCAGATTTAGGATACTGGAGATGTGAATTAAAATTAGCTGTCTTATCATACTACATGGAAATTCAATCTGTAGGGTTCTTTTTTATTGACGGGGCACTCAGGGTACTCAGTTTTACAACAAATAGGCAAAGCAAAAATCCTAACCTTTGTAGAAAAATGAAGCCTGATGAAGGGAGGGTAAAAAAAAAAAAGATTCAAATGGAGCAAACTAATCTCTAGAGCACATTATACAAGTAGGTTGGTCAGGGACAGCTTGCAGCAACTTTGTATTACAGAATAGCAGGACCCTGCCAAAAGAATTCATGCTGAAAACATATGTACTTTTGCTCAAACCAGCTTTTGCTACATCTGGAAACCAACAGTTAAGTCAGGGAGGGGTGGGGGGAAGGAAGGCAGCATATGTAATTCTCTTCTAAGACAAACCATTCATTTATTCATGAAAGAAAGCTTTCTCCTTGAATTGCTAGCAGAATTTCTCACTGAGCTTTGGGGTGAACATTTTTCTGCTGGTTTTGCAAAGAAAAAAATACTGAAACATTTAAGTATCAGTAGACGTTTGTGAGCTTTTCCCCCTAGGAAAATCACATTTTGATATCAAGAACAATCTCTTTTTTTCAAAAAAAATGGAAAACATTGCAAAAAGCTTTGCTTAAAATGACTGCAAGTCTTGTAAAAATTCTAAAAATAACTCTGTTTTTGCTGTCAAAAGTCTGTGAAACAAAAACCAGATGTTTCACTCAGCTCTGGTTACTCTGCCAGCTCTTGCAACTGCTCTACACTCATCTGGACCCCTGCTCTTTGTTGAGAAATAAAATGGTGCTTTCATTGACACTTGTATGTCATCCACATCAGCCAGCTGGAAATTGCAATGATATGAGGACAGATTCTGTTGCTCTTTCACTTTATCCTGCAGAATCTGTCTGATATGGTATAGATTGGTTGTTTTGAAAACAATACATTAAATACCAAATTCTGCAAGCATTTACCTCAGCCAAAATTAATAGGACTATTTGTGGAAGTAAACTTTAGGCTGTAGGGCCTGATTAGTTCTCAGTTAGCAATCTGAACAATGCAGGCATTATTAAAGTTAATGGAAGATATGTGTACACCTCACAAAGGTGAATAAAGCCTCCAGATTATAGCTATAACTATTACTTGTGAGCTCCACTGGAGCATAATTTTTTTTCATGAAATAAGGTGCAATGGATAAGTAGTTTGAAATCACTTGATCAGAAACTGAATTAGTGCCTTATTTTGTAGAAACAGGGGCTCAGTGGAGAAGAGATCCCAGGCTTTTAATTGCTATTTTAGATATTTAAGTCCAATATTTAGATCTTCAAAAAGCCTTACTCAGTTGCTACCTTCACCTGGCAATGCCTAAAGTCCCTGGATTCCTTATGTTCCACCAGTGAAATTCCCCAGGTCCCACATTTCTGCTGCTGGGCCAGTATGGAACTACCGAAACCCTGACAGTGCCAAATACCTTGATGTCTATGCAGTAATAAGTATTCACCGAGCCAGAGACATGGAAAGTGTGTGGAAATGACTCTCTGCTTTAGTGGTTAGGACTCTCAAGGAAGAGAGGTGGGTTCCATTCACTGGCCCACTAAGTAATGCTACAAAGTGGCACAGTTTCAACAGGAGGGACTGAAATAATTCATTCCATCCTATTGAAGCCATGCCTCTCTAAAAATGGCTTCTGCAGTCCCTGATTGTCATATTGTATTCTTAGGGCATGTCTACACTATGTCCTCAGCAGAACCTGGAAGTGTTGCATGCCTCTCTCCCACTCTCCTGTCCTCTGATCCCACACAACAAATCCAGAAATGCAAGCTGCCCTGGGAATATGCTGCTGCTCTCAGGTATGCTGAAGGCAGAGTCTTTGAGGACCATCATAGAAAATGCTCACGGAGTAGTCTTGCAGCCACATCTCCCAGTTTGGCTCATGTGAGTGGGGATGGGTGTGCTTGAAAGCACCCCTTTCAAGGGTACTGGGGATGCAGTGTAGACATATCCATAAAGACCTTAAGTCACATGGTTTGTGCTTGAAAATAAATGCTGTCCTATCTAAAAGAAGGAGGCAATGTCTTGTTTGGGGGCATAAATTTATTAACCAGAAAACAGAAGCTTAAACTTTTGTAAGAAGGTGCCCTGAAGGTGTATAAATGCAAAATTTTGTAGGAGATAAAGGGTCAGTAGATAGTGTTCTGTTATATATGGTATAGATCCTGAATTTTGTAGGACAGGTACAATTCTTTCTCTACTGCAAATGGCTTACTTTGGCTGATCATTACACCATTCCTTAGTGGAAAGCTGGCTGAAGTTCACCTTTTTAGAACTGTATTACTTCAGCAGATCATTTGAAAGTTTAGCTGATGTGGTTTTTGCAGAGTAGACCAACTGTTTGACTAGAGGGCAAGGTAGACAGCCACACTTTTCAGTAAAATTCAAAGGCAGTATGAGAAGATGTGCTCTATGGGTGCATTACAGCAAAATAAATGTTTTGTGCACATTTAACTTCTCTCTTGGAGGAAATATTCTTGTTTTCAGAGGTTTGAGTTTTGCTGAACTCAAGGTTCTGGAAGGACCCAAAACCCCACTAGACACCTTGAACTCTGCATTAGCAAAGTTGTATGTCACTGAAGTTTCTAGGTATATTTTTTTTTAATGAAGGAAATGTTTCTGGTCAGAGCACACAGTATTTAACATGAAGGTTTGTACATGAGAAGCTACTGTAGGCAGGAAAATTCAATCCCTAAGTCTGCATTCTCTTTCCTGCACAATTTGCGTAGTAGAAAGGGGATGATGGTGACACCATGAAATATTGGAATGTGTACTTGCTAACAGGGTCCAGGAATGGTTTGTGTCTACAAATCTTGACAGTTTTAATACATGGCAGTTACAGTAACTTTAACCATGTATTTTAACTATGTATCCATGCTCTTGCCCAACTAGTCCCTGCAGTATAAAGCTCCCTGCCACTATCTCCAGTTCAGTGTATTCATCCAATTAAGCTGTTATCATTTTGGAGCCATTAGCTCATAAAATATGCTCCTAGCAATCTGGTACCCTCTGCTTTTGTACAACTGATAACTAGAGAATTGTATCCTCCCTTGAGTAAGTACTGTGAGGTATACACCAAAACAGGCTCTGTAGGTCCACTCTAGCCTTCCCCAGTTTCAGCCAGTCCTTGGCTCCCCTAATTAGTCCTCTTTCTCCAATCAGTTTCCCCAGCAGAAATAAGGGTTACATGTACTTTCATTTTACTTTTTCTTGTTTCAGAGGTTTAAATTTGGTTTATCTTCAGGCAGCCCCAAGGGTAGGGTTGCCAACTCTGTTTGAATTTATTCCATGAGGTTTCCAGAATGCCAATGTACCCACAACACACAATGCGAACATGCCCGTGTGCTTGTGTACCTTGGTTACAGATTATGGTGTGGAAAGCAAATACACATTACTATTATATTTTAAAAACCCAATGAACTACTGTTTAAATTGAATTCAACATTTAATATTTATTTTAATGCATGTCCTATCATTTATCTCCTGGGTGATTCTCAGCAGTCTCCTGGAGATTTATATCTAATACCTGGAGACACCGGGAGCAGAGTGGAAGGGGCTGTATCAGAGAAGCTGCTTGTTTAAACAATCCTGCTTTGGAACAACAGCCCTGTCCTACGTCTCATCCCCACCCTCTTACCTGAGCACACCAAACTTCAGGGCAGTCCAAGTACATGTGGGTTTTAGAGTGTTTAAAAGAGTTAAACTTTAAATATAAAAGTTTAAATACATAAACACTACTCCACCATAATTCCTTATAAACTATTCTTCACTACAAAGATAATGATTAATCTCTCAGAAGACACTGTGCATCTCACTTGAAATATGTCTACAAGCTCATACCTACTTCTGTTCAACAGAAACTTGCTCTTCTCCTATTGGGATCAAAGGTGTATTTAGGCCATTTTTAATAAGGGAGAAATGTTTGCCTCAGGATAGATTGGGTCCCTAAACTCTTTAGCCAAACTGTACTCACTTGTATACATTTAGAACAATTCCATTGACTTGCTGAAGATAAGCTGGATGTGCTTTGTGGTAACAGAGAACAAAATTTGGCCTCCAAATCGGACTAGCAACTGTGCCTTTAGACAAAAGAATTCTGTCAAATGTAATTAATTGAAGTGACATGAGCAGGAGTGCTCCTAATTCTTTCTGGCTCCATGGAAAATGTAACTACCAGATCTCTTTATTAAAACATTTCAGACACAGCTCTACTGCCATTTACACTAAAATATGCATGATGTAACTAAATAGCTGTTATTCTAAAATTCTCCAAGTGCAAGTGGCATCAGACTTGAACCCTACCACATCGGCACAACTCCTCATTGACACGACACTTGGAGCAGCATAACCTCTCTGTGGGTGTCAGGCGGGAATGTGCAACAAAAGTTACATAGGAAAAAAACCTGTTTATATCACACCGAAGTATAAATGCAGTTTTCTCCACTTTCCACAATTTTTTGTTGGTTTCTTCATTTAGTGGTTTAACCACAAGCTTTAAAGATTACAGCATCAATTTTTGATCTGGCAAGTTGGAAGATGCACTTTCAATGTACCAAAGCAAATAGCATATCAAACCATGTATGGCTAAATACCTCATATTGGTAAGTTTGGAGAACACCTCTATAACGATCATATTAGTACTTTCTAGTAGGGCTTTGGGAAGCTTCAGGTGCTGGTTTGATTCGGGGGAGATTTGGCAGCTGAATCTCTGAATCTGAATCGAATTGGGAGACCAATAAAAAGGTCTGAATCAATTCGAAGCCCTCTGAATTGATTCAGAAAAGATTCAGAGAGCTTCAGAGATATGGGTACTCGCTGCTGCAGGGAGCTGGACCAGAACTCCATGCCAGTAAGTAGGGGGTGCCATCCCATGCCTGCTCCCCCAGCCCTCCTGAGTGCCCTCTGGCCCCTGCCCACTCTCCCAGCCATGTCAATGGCTGCCCACGCCCAACATCCCAGCACTGTAAAAAAAAAAAAAGAAAAAAAGCCCTGCACTCACCACCTGCTGCCAGGTAGGGGGGACAGGGTTGATCCCTGCTGCCCCCTGCTACCCACACTGCATGAGGGGCTCTGCCACAAGCCCCCATTCTCCTCCCACTCTCCCAGCCCCATCGATAGCTGCCCTGCCTGGCCCCAGCTCCTGGTTCTTTTTTTTTAAAAAAAAGCCCCACAGTCACCAGCTGCTGCAGTGGCTGTTGGGGCTTCTAGGGGCTCATGGAAGAGCCCCTCCACCCAGCATGGGGCAGTAGGAGGCAGCAGGGATTGCCCCCCTGCCTGGCAAGATCCAGTGAGTGCAGGCCTTTTTTTTTTTTTAAAGAGCTAGGATGCTGGGCCCAGGCGGGATAGCCATTGACGGGGCTGGGAGAGCGGGCAGGGGATGGGGCCTGTTTGATTGAGATTCAGGCAATTTGGCAGTGACCAAATCTCTGAATCAGATTCAGCCAAATCAGTTCAGGACAGTCATTCAAATCACCAAATCGAATCACTGTCCCCTGAATCAACCGAATCCAAACTGAATACTAGCTGCTTCACACAGGTCTACTTTTCAGGGATCAGATTTTAAAAAAGCTAAACATGTAGTTAGATAGTACCTGAATAAGTAGGATGTTTCCTATGACAGTTCATGCCTCTCAATCAATTAATCTCTGAAGGCATTTATACACATATATTCATAGGTGTTAGGGTCTGGAAGGGACCTCATTAGATCATTGGGTCCAGCCCCCTGCACATGGGAAGGAAAGACTGCTGGGGTCAGATGACCCCAGTGAGGTGCATGTCAAGACATTTTTTAAAGATCTCCAGGGTACGTGATTGTACCACTCCTGGGGGAGTCTGCTCCAGACCCTAGGCACTCAAATCATAAAGAAGTTTCTCCTTATGTCCAATCTCAGGTGATCTTCAAGCAGTTTGTGGCCATTGGTTCTTGTCTACCCCTGGGGTGCCTTGGTGAACAGATGCTCCCTCAGGCCCTGATGTACGCCCCTTGTATACATATATGCTGCCACCAAGTCCCCTCTAAGTCTTTTTTTCTCCAGGCTGAACAGTCCTATGTGTTTCAGCCTCTCCTTGTATGACCTGCTTTCCAGACCTCTAATCATGTGTGTGGCCCTCTTTTGGACTTTCCCAAGCTTCTCCATATCCTTCCTGAAATGCAGTGCCCAGAACTGGATGCAGTACTCCAACCATGGTCTCACCAAGGCCAAGTAGAGGGGGAAGATGGCAACCTTAGTCTTGCTTGAGATGCATCGGTAGATGCATGCCAGTGTTTTGTTTGTTCTTCCAGCTATGGCATCACCTTGATGGCTCATCTTCATTCTGTGGTCTATCATGATTCCCAGATCTCTTTCAGTTGTGGTGCTGGAAAGTGTAGCAGTGCCAATCCTGTAAGTGTGTTGTGGATTATTTCTGCCCAGATGGAGCACTTTACATTTTTCTGTGTTAAAAATCATTAGGTTTTTATCCTCCCACCTTCCAAACCTGTCCAGGTTAGCCTGTATCCCTAGCCTATCTTCAAGTGTAACCATAATTTGGTGTCTTCCATGAACTTTGCCAATCTGCTTTTAACACCTGAATCCAAATTATTGATGAAAATGTTGAAAAGCACTGGTCCAAGTACTGAACCTTGAGGGATGCCACTGGTCACCTTCTACCGTGTTGACTCAGTTCCATCTATTAATATTCTCTGGGTCCTACCTTAGAGCCAGTTACCTACCCACTGGACCATAAAATAGCCAAGGACACATTTTCCCAATTTTACCATGAGGACATCAGGGGAGACTAGGCCTTTTTTAAATCCAAGTATATGATATCACCCTCACTTCCCTTATCCAGGTTGTAAGTTACCTGATCATAGAAGGAAATGAGGGTGGCCAGGCATGACCTGTCTGCAACAAAGCCATGTTGGCTGTTGTTTAGAATACTGCCTTAAGTTAGCCTATCAATAATGGATACTTTGATCTTTTTTTTTCAGGATTTTACCAGGGATTAAGGTCAAACTGATTGGCCTGTAATTCCCTGGGTACTCCTTTCTCCCTTTGTTGAATATAGGCACCACATTGGCCCTCTTCCAGTCTCCTGAGTGCAATGAGTCCTCAAATAGCTTTGCCATAGGTCGCATGATGATATCAGCCAATTCTTTTGGCACTCTTGGGTGTAGTTCATTCAGTCCTGCAGACTTGTAGATATCCAGCCTCTCTAGATGTTCCCCTACAAGATCTTCATCAACTATGGGAAAGTGATCACCCCCACCTTGATCATCATGTATGCTGTCAAAAAGGCTAATACCCTTGGACTGTTGGAATACCAGTGCAAAGTATTCATTTAGGAGTTCAGTTTTCTCCTGAGTGTCAGTTATCAGCTGCCCCATTTCATTCAGCAGGGGCCTTATATTTCCCATATTTTTTTCCAACTTCCTACCTGTCTAAAGGACTTTTTATTGTCCTTGATTCTGGTTGCCAATTTGAATTCGGTTTCTGCCTTTGCTTTTCTAAACCACTTCTTTCAGGTGCAGGTTATTGCTATATACTCCTCCATGGTAGTAATTCCTGACTTCCATCCCTTATAAGCATCTCTTTTCAATTTCAGGAGGCCCATAACTTCTCTATTGAGCCAAGAGGGCCTCCCAGCCCTTTTGCTGCCTTTCTTTCGAAAGGGAATGGACTTCCTTTGTGCTCCAAGGACCACATCCTTGAGGAATGACCTCTCATCTTGGACTCCCTTCCCCATTGGAGGATCTCGCCAACCAATCTCCTAAGCTTGTGGAAGTCAGCTTTCCTAAAACCCCTGGGGGTGCCTATACATGTGCACAGAGGCTGCTTCAACAAACCAGAATTCCATATTAATCGCATGGCAATTACCGCACTCCAGTAGCCTCCTGCATTTCGCGTATCAGTTTCTCTGTGCTTTAAAATGGCCATGGGATCACTTAAACTGAAGCTCATCAAACATCAAATGGCCTTTAGTTCAAGCACCTCTACTGCCATTTTCAAGCATGAGGAAGCTAATTCAGGAGGTGCAGTGGCACTTTAATCAGAGTGGCTCACAAGCTCTAAAGTGCCCTAAGGTGTCAAGATGCCACTCTGCCTTACCTTCTACCTGACTTCAGACTAAAATGGCTAACTGCCTCTGAGATCCTCTTAAAAAAACATTATCAGACTTGCAAATATGATATGGTGTCCCTGTAGCTCAAGAAAGCATTTCTTAAAGATAGTTTTGTAAATTCTTCCTTCCCCTATTCTATACCTGTGAGTTGCCATCACTAGAGGATATTAAAATAATTTTAATGTATTTTAAAGCCCTTCTTAAATGTGACCTACTGATACACATAAAATCATCCTAATCCTCCATTTTTTCTCCAAAAATGTAGTAGAGTAAAACTTTATTCCTGTCAGTTTCACACTTGGAGGGAAACCAAATAATTCTGTTTTTTCACTCAGCTGTAAGCAGCAGAGTAAGATTTTAGTGTTTTTTACATGCTGACTTCTGCTAATGTATAAAATTATTACTTGAAGTAGTAAGGGCAAAAAAAAAATTATTTTTTAAAATATAAATCTGTGTTTTGCAGAAGTTAGTAGCACTAGAGTTGGTAGGGAATTTTCCAGCAAAATGTGTTGTTGGAAAATGCAATCAGGACTCATGGTAGAGGTGATATCTTTTATTAGACCCATTAGACTTTTCCACAAAAAAAAAAATTGCCAGCTTTTGCATGCAAACACCCTTCATCAGACATTAGGGAAAAGACTGTGAAAGTTCTCCTGAGTAGAAATGAAAGTTCATATTTCATAGGAGAGTTGAAGGTGGTAAAATCTCCTGTTTGGAAAAGTTCATTTTATAGGCAGATTAGGCTCAGAGAAAAGTTGGAATAGTTTGTTTACCTTGAAGTTGTTTGCTGGTAAGTAGGATGTATTCATAATTCCTTATGGTTATGTTGTTTCCTATTTCACAGGGGAGTCAATAGATGGGATAATTCTCTGAGCAGGAATGTCTTATTTGGTGAGGTGTCTCTCAGCAATGTTGTGAGGCTCTCTGAAGTTGCAAACTACCTGGAACAAAGGCAGGAACAATATTTCAGGTTTCAGATTGTTGAAGTTGCTTCCTCCTTTTATTTTAAAAATATTGGAAAATGCAAATTTCATCTAAACTAACTGTTTGCAGTAAATCTCCCAGTCTGAAAATTATTTTAAAAAGCTTAAGAGGAGGTAAGCCATCACATTTTGACATTTAAAAAAAAATTGATCTTTGATTCAACAGACATTTCAGCTCAATATTTCTACTGAATTTCTATTTTTAAAAGAATTAAAACAATAAAGCCTAATTTTGGAATGATCAGAGCAAAGCATTTGGACTGCTTCAATCTAAAATGTTTTTTAAATTATCGGTTTGTGAAATATTTGAGGTTCTGGCATTTGTTTTGATGGAAGGAAAAAACAATCTTAAAAATCCAAGTGCATCCAAAACAAACAAACAAAAAAACCCACCTTACAGCCCAGCTCTGTGTCACAACAGACAAGTAGAGCATCAAAGATTGTGCATGTCTACATTTTCCATATATGTGTGAAAGAAAGAAGTAGGGGAGAGAGGGAGGGGATAATTTTTTTGTAAATATTAATGCTATAGTAATGTATTATAGAGAAGAACATGGTAACAGACTCTCACAGGCATGTATGAGAGACATAACATGGAGTCCGTTTTTTAAATTAATTATTAGTAAATTAGGTAGTACATTCATATTCCTCAAAGATTATTCATTCCAAGACATATCAGAGATTATGTACCAAAGTTACCTATATTAAATATATGTTTTGGTGTCCTTATTTTATTGTGGATTATTATTTATATAAGAATTTTTTAAAAATTGAAAATTAGCGGAACACAGCCAATTGCCATAAACCTCACAGCATTTACATTTTCCTGAATAACTTCATTTTTGCCATGCAGTTCCAGTCCTTGTCCCACATACTGTCAGTATGTGGGCTGGCAAACTTTCTAATACATCACAGGCATGTGTGGGTATCAGTCAGTTCAGACATACAGGAAATCAGCTTTTCTTTATGCACCTGGTGAAGCATTTGTATATTTTTTCACTTCCCATAGTGACAGGGGGAACAAATGAATCATATTTTTATGCCCTAAGGGTGCAACCTACACAAGCCAACCCCCATGTATTCTCTGTCATGCTCTGCTTATACATTCTGCATAGCTTCCATCACACACACCAGGGAGCAAAGCAGATCCAGGGCTACCACTTGGCACGGTGGGAGTTGAACAACTACAAATTAAAGGGATGAAAGCTTTCCACGGCAATCTGCTGAAAGAAAGCCTCATTCCCTTCCACTGATGAGGACTTTCCAAGTGGATATAATCCAAAAAGGATTTTTCCCAGCAAGATCTGTACCCCAGTTTCAAAATTCAGTGATGCCCATACGTGATAACAGCTGTTCATTTGTGTAAATCCATCTGTCGGTCTTCTGGTGTCAACTCCTCTGTGGGATTTTGTGCCTGGCCATTGCTCACTCTGCTTTGCATTGAATTTTCTTGCACATGCTTCTCCACACTTTGTTTGAAAGCTGTCCTGACTATTCTTAGACTGTTTCTCTAACAAAACACGCTCGTCTCATTGACTTGCTGCACAGGCATTCCCTTCCCCTCCATCTTTATCCCCAGCCAGGATGGTTTATCAAAGCATTATTAAAATGATGTGTGTAAAGATCAATAATGATTGCACTTCCTTCAGACCTACACACGGAAAATACATTCCATGACAGTCCTATAGAAAAGTGAGGTGTCTGGTAGCCTGCAGATATTTATGCTAATAAATTCACATTTCTAATATTTTCCAGCAAATAACACTGGGGAATAGATATTTTGTCTTGAACATGTGAGATGGAAATCAGTTGCAAAGAATAAAAAGGCCCACTGCCTTCTGTGACACATGTGACTAAGATGAAAGATTAAGTGGAAATAGAGAGCATGGCTCTTCTATAGTTCACTTGATATTAACTAATATTGCGTGTGCATGGGTGACTTATCTACTGAGTGGCCTATATGTAATTTTTGAAAGATTTTGAGACTCTTTTAGCTGCCCACAGATGGGAGGCTTCTGGACCATATATTTATACTGGGCAAATTCCAAGATACGGCTGACACTTTCACAGCTCTATTTCAGGGCATCCCAGAGGTTTTTCATGAGATGTCCCTTGGAGGTTTTCTCATCATAGCATAAAGACATCAATGGCTCAGCTCTTGAAAGGGACGATTCTGTTAAGAAGTTACTGATTTCCTCTGATGCTCTTTCCTGGGATTGGTCAGATGTTTTCTGAGCTGTAATAAAGGTATTTATCTCCAGGTGTTGAACTACCACTGAGGGCAGACAATATATTTTTCTAGTTCATAATAAAGCACATATGTATTGTCAGTATATATTTATGTGTTTCATAATATAATACATGTGTTTCATTATAGTGTGTGGAGTAATTTTGGGATATTAAGGATGTGAAAGTGCATACAGAATGAAATATGACCTTACAGGCACCCTGTAAAGATATATAACTTTATCTCATTAGCTTAGAAGATATATGTGATGGTTGGGAGGAAAGGTAGAGGATGTTTCCATAAATCAAAGAACATTTTCACATCTATGAACCAAAGAAAAAGAAAAGAATTTGTTAATATGCTCCTAAGCATTCAAACCAATAGTTTTGAATTTCTTTTTGCTTAAAAGAATGAGTATATAAAAGCTAAAAGTCTCTGTCTGTTTTTTCTCTAGAACTTTTCTACTGCGCTCTGGTTCTGGCTTCTCTTTTAAATGTTACTCTTGCAGGGAAAAAAAAGACCCCATGTCTTTAATTTATGGGCTCTGCTTATGGAATATGGATGCCAGGCCAACTTTACTTTTTACACTAAGTGAATCAGTGCAAAAGCAATCACTTTTGGACATCCACTGGAAAAAGTAAACATATTTGGATGATAAAATAAGTGCTCCCAGATGCAAGCTGGCTGGTATTTCATGCTGGTATAGGATTTTTGTTTTCTTATGTGGTGTCCTTTGTTTTTTTTCCTTCCTCTTTTGACTTTGTTTGGTCAGTCATTCAGGAAAAAATTGCCTGTACCTTAAAAGGAACACTGTCTATTCAGCATATGGCGTTTATAGATCTTTAAAAATTCTTTTAGGGTGTACGCTTCAGATTAGGGAGTTTTTCTGTTTCTGGGATGGTTTAAATTTGTTACCACTTTAGATCTGTAGTCTTGAGGTAGCTCCTCTTTCAGTCAATAAAATGGTTAGTGAACTGAGAGTAAAATATTATAATTTTATTCTTCAAATCAGATTTTTATGTGGGCTATTTTTTTTCCTCCTGGTATGTAAATCTGTCATTCTGGAAATCTTCTGCTCCCTCCCCCTCTGTTTTCTTTTAATCTTTAGTGCAAGTGCCAAGAATGATGGTTTTAACCATGAATTACCACAGCAGCTTCAAGCCAAGTAGTTGGGAGGCAGCTATATTCAGATAAAAGGAAAGACAAAAACAGTTCAGCTTTGACTAAAAAAAAGTCCCGCTTGCATCTGCCACTGTGTGCAACATTCAAACCTATTTTGTTCGCAGACCATAAGATGCTCAATGCTAAGCCCTGTGCAATGTCCACAGGGATCAAACAAGTTAAACTGAGCATATTGTACCATGCAATGTAATTTAACATCTCTGTACCTGGTGGACGTGCTTGTTTGTGCTCATCAAATCCTATTGACTCAGTGTGACTCATTAACACCATCCAGTAAAGGCACTGTTTGATTAAAATGGGGTGGGCAATTATTTTGTGCTGAAGGCCTCTTGCTGAGATTTGGCAAGCCATTAAGGGCCACATGACAGGCAGTCAGGGGCAGATAAATATTAATTTTCTAAATTTTTTAGGGGCCCTGCAGGCCAGATAGAATGATATGGTGGGCCACATCCAGCCCACGGGCCACATTTTGCCCATCCCTGGATTAGAGGAACTGAGCCCATAGACAGAGGCAACTGCTATAAGGAAACTTTAGGAACTGATGAACTTGGAAAACTTATGAAACTGGCTACACCTTCCAAATTGTCAAGAGATGTCAACTTTTCTATGTCCAGGATCAGAAAGTATAAACATATAGGCTGGGAAAAGACATTACACATAAACCGGTTATAGTGATCAGAAACTGGTTTAAACCTGTAACAGAACAGACGTTCAGTGCACATAAACCAGTTTCAAAATGGCTGAAACTGTTTTAAGATAAACCTTAATGTATGTAGTATCAGACTTAAATGATTTGGGTCAAACTGGTCCTAGACCCCTTTCTGGTTCAAGTTAAATTAGAGTCCCCCAGCATCCCAGCATGCTTTCCAGCCCTGGGCTGTGCTGTGCTGTCTGCTCCAGCAGGGACGGTGGGAGGCAGGGACTGTACCCCCGCCAGCAAACCTCAGCTGGGGTCTGGGATCAGGGAGGGGGGCTAAATCCCCCTTCCCCAAAGTACAGAGCTGCTCTGCCCTGCTAAATTTACTGTTGGCTGTGACTGTGGACTAAAATCCCAGAGGCACCTGGAAGCAGGAAGAAGTGATGAGCAACTCTCAAGTGTCTTGCTGTTGTGATTCTGGACTTCAAATCCCAGAGACCTTGGGGGCAGTAGGAAGAGGAATGGAAAACACAGCCCATGCTGGCTATGTGCCAGAGATCTTTGCTGTAGTGCCCCCTGGCTTCTAGCCTGAGTCCCTGCAGCTATGTGGCTGCAAAAAGTAAATGTCCATTCACTCATTAGTCAGTTTGATCTCTACAGTTTAGACTAACCTGCAAAAACTGAATCAATTCAGCCTCAGGCTTTTTGACTGTCTGTACTTAGCCCACATGTTTAGTGCACATAAACAAGTTTGAAAGTGGCTGAAACAGGTTTGAGATACACCTGGTTGAATGTAGACTTAACTGATTTGGGTCAAATCAGTTTCTGCAATGTCTGTCCCAAACCCCTTGCTGATTTAAGTTAAACCAGACTCCCCCAGCATCCTGACATGCTCTCTGGGCTGGGTGGGGCTCTCTGCTCCACAGCAGAGCTGGCCCCTCCCCTCTGCTTGCTGCCTGGAGCTCTGCAGAGACTGTAGGCATCTGCCTGGCTTCCCCTGTTGCAACCTGCCTCCCCACCCCACTCCATGCTAAGCTGGCCCCTGTCTCCTCTGCCTTACACAGACACAGGCATTAGCTACCAGACCACATGCTGCCTATGGTCCATGCTTTGGCAGACAGGACAAAGGCAGAATTAACAGGTAGCTGGTAACATCCCTCTGTTTTCTTAATGGGATGATAAACACTGAGTTAGGGGTGGCAAACACTTTTATCAATTTCTTGCTGGGCTGGTCAGAAGAAGGGGGAGGTTACTGGTTCAGGAGCAGTAGGCACCCGTTCCTAATTGGAGCATCCTGCCAGGGCCTGGCCACTTCCCTTCAGCTCAGCATTATGGAAGTGAAGGGAGGGCTGTTCTAGCACCCCCGGTTTCTAGTTTGAGCCACTGAGGCATATGCCTGCATTTCTGGGATGTCTGTGCAGTTGCAAACTTTTTCGGCCTAGCCAGGTTTGACTAACGTGCAAAGATTGAACCAATTCAGGCTTGGGCTTTTTTAATGTCGTTCCCTAGCCATAGAGTAAATTGGTTACTTTTGAAACTGGTTACTATGCCATCCAGGGTCACTGTAGTCTCCTGTGCCATTCACCCATGCATCGTGTCCATAGGGTCTTTTCTGGTTTCACCATTGCTTAAGGAAGAGACAGGTTTGTTATTGGGCTAGACCTTGGGAGGTCCCCCAGGGGGTCTTTCCTGCCACGTCTTGCTGGAAATTATTTTAATTGGGAGGAAGATGGTTTGTCCTGCCCTTCCTGGTACCTTACTTCAATCTTCCTGATTGTCCTTCCTGCTTGGGGCTCTGCCTCCCCTATACTCCACCTTACGCCAGTCAAAGATGTCATCTCTGGATCACTAGAGTTGGTATCATATGAACTTCAGTGTTTTGGCCCTCTGAATTTATGATGGTCGGGTCAGGACACTATCTTGTCTGAGTTTTCCCAACTGCACTTTATCCTGCCTATGCGTCTTCCAGACCCTGGGTTACCTTGCTTCCCAGCATCTCTTTCTCTGTACCAGCTCTGTACTTGCCACGACCCAGACATACATCTATTCTTGTCCTTTCTGCCTGGATCCAGTCCGAGTTGGATATGTTTGATGTCCCTGGTGCTCCTTCAGGTAAGTTACCGAGCCCTGTCTGGCTCTGCTTATCTGAGAAAGCCCCTTCTTGGGGCAGCCACCACATCCCTGCAGTAGGACTCTGCTGTACCTCTGGCCACTCCGGGCCTGTCAGGGACCTCACTTCTGGTCCTCCCAGCTATTCTTCCACTGGGCTTTTTATCCCAGACTCAGGGAGGTCAGCCAGCAAATTGGCCCTGGCATGCTGCCATAAAGCATGCCTATGCTGATGTGGGAACTGACCCTGGCTCCTTCCAGCTCTGCCAGTTTTTTTCCTTTTTCTCTTTCACTGCATTCCAGTTCTAGCAAGGTGTCCTGCTGGCTCTGCTCCTTGCCCAGCTGAGATAGGTCTTTCTTTTCACAGTCACATTCACTTTCCTGGCTTCCAGTTTTGCTCTGGTAGTAAATGTTCAATTGTTTGTCAAGCTTGATATATAAAACTTCTTTATTGTCACTGCATTGCAAATTCAGTTCCCCTCCCTATAATGTGACCTACATGTGACAACTAACAGAGGCTGTTGTCTTGGTTTGATGACATTCTTTATGGGATTCTTACTTGCATTCATTTTTTAGCCTGATAACACTTCCCTCCACTAACAAAGTATATCTCAGATTCATAATGCAATTCTGACTCTCCAGAGGCTCTTCTCCCAGATATCCCTATGTGTACTCCAAATATTTTTTTGCTGTTACAAATAGTAGGTGCTAGCACACCCAAATCTGCTTACTCCTAAAAAATTGCCAAATACTGGGAACATCTGACCATGCTATTAATGTATTAATGCTATAGGCTTACTGTGCAGTAAAATACTGTATAGTAAGCCTTCCCTGAGAGCACATCTACATGGGCACCCTGTTGGGAGCAAATTTGCTCCCAGTGGGAGCAGCCAGGTACAGGGCTGCTCCTGTCCTGCTCTGCCCCCCTGCAGCAGCCAGGGGGAGCTCCACGCTCCCCTGGGGTGCCAGCCAGGGGGCTGGCAGGAGGCGTGGGGCCAGGAGGGCTCTGTCAGCTGCCTGCTTTTTTTTTAAATGACACTTAATGCCCATTAGCCTATTTTAATACACATTATCCAAATAGCACATTTTTAGTGATGCTTTAATGCACATTAAAATAAGCTAATGCACATTAAAGTGCACTTATAGATGTTCCCTTTCTGTGACTAGGTTTGGCCTTACCATGCATGGTCTGCCCATGAAAACAATACACTATTCCTTCTTTGGTATCTTAAGTCTTTGTTGTGATTCAACTGTGCCATGGATACACAAGTGCTGTGAAGAACCTGATATTGTGATTGACCAAACACTGGAGCTATGACTGTTTGGTACTAAACCAAGACCAGCATATTAATAGTGTCCCCTTTTCCCCAGTGGCTAAGGCAGATGAGGATTTGAAACCCAAGTTCTAAACCAGCCTCCCTCTGAGGGGACTTGAATCCTGGCTAACATCACAGGACAGCAACTTAACCAGAACATCCTAGGCCTAGGCCAAGGCCATGGCCAAGGCCAAGGTTTTCGCATCCTGAGAGCACTTTCCCTGCTGAAAACAGGTTACTAGGTATCCAAGAAAAATAGAAACCTGGGAGCAGAAAGAGAACAAGATGGGGTGAACCCATGTGGATGCAATCACACCCCTTCTGCAGCCACTGCTGCCATCCCTGCCTGACCCAGGCACCGGGGGAGCCCCAGAGTCATTCCTGCCTGGCTCCAGCCATGGCAGCTGCTCGGGGTGCCGGGTTCAGAGGGGGATAGTGGCAGCTGTGCACAGATTCCTTCTTCCAGTGCCTGCACCCACGCTGGAGGACTAGGCAAAAAGCAGGTGCAGGAAGAAGGAACCTGCACACTGCTGCCATTGTCCTCTGCTAAACCTAGCACCCTGTGCAGCTACTGCCTGGAACCAACAGCTGGAGTGGGGCAGGAGTGGCTCTGGGGCTCCCCCCAGGTCTGGGTCAGCTGGGAAGAGTGAGAGCAGTAGCAATGGCACGCAGGCCCCCCTGCTATGTGCACCTGCTCCCCGCCCATCAGGCACCCAGTGTGGTTTGTGCATTTTGCACTAGGAAGTCATTGGGGAAACTGCATAAACAGCACTTGGGGATTAGGACATTGCTAGAATACAGGCGCTGTGCATTCAAACCCTCTGAAGTTGAGGAAAGCATAGAATCTAGGTCTTCCCTGTCCTGGACAAGCACTAAGCTATTTATGAAGGAAGTTCCATCCCTGGACTGCTATCTTTATAGAGGCTTATCTTTTCAGGTCAGAAGTTTTGCAGAAACAGTCAGGGGTACATTGAATTCTGAGCAGACAGAGGCATCTTACCATAAGTTCACATTTCTGATTGAAATTAATGCAGAATCATGCATTTCCTGTTTAACTGAGGATACATCTGTGAAGGCATCTCAGTGTTGGGCATCGAAATGAATGACAGAACTGTGCAGTTCTTCAGGACAAAGTAGAATCCACCCCAGAGGTCCACAAGCTGTATATTATCTCCCTATTGAAAGCGTAAGAGAACTATAAGTAAAACCCTGCTTCACCCTCTAGACTCACAAGAACTGCTTACCTACTACCTACTCAGGTACCTCTTGGTGAGATTCTATTGTACAGTGGGCACATCTATATGTTCATTAATGCATCATAGTTACTGCACATTAAGTTTAATACTTGTATAACCAAGTACTAAATCAATGCACAGTCACTGGTGCTACTGAGGAGTAGTGCCAGTGCACAGCTTTTTAGTGATGCTAACTGCGCAGTAGCTGAATACTACTGTGCAGTAGCATATCAGCATGGTTTTTGCCATGCATACTACTGTAAGTATGCCCACTGTGTGGCCCCTGTTTTACATATCTGGCCCCACAGATGTACATATGTAGCTGTGTGCCTGAAGTCTCTGCCTGGGCCCAAGTAAGTAGAAGAACTTAGTTATGCCTGAGCTATTGTTAGCAGGACTGAGCGGCTCATGGCATTAATGTGCTATTCTTACAGCACATTGAGTTAATGGGAAGCTGGGCAACAGCAACCACAAGCTGATCACCTTCACCATCTGCCATAAAGCTGGCAAGTCAGTCAGCAATCCCTGACTTTACGAAACCTGACTTTGACAACCTCAGGAGGCTTGTCAGTGAGGTCCTAAGGGAGCACAACCCTAAGGGAAGGGGAGTTCAAGAAGAGTGGTTGCTCCTCAAGGGAACAATCCTCAATGCACAAGCTCAGAGCTCAGGCTATTCTGTCTTGGAAGAAAGGCAGCAAAAGGGCACAGCAGCCCCCTTGGCTCTCCAGGGAATTAGCAGACCTCCTGCGGCTAAAAGGAAAGGCCTACAAAGGATGGAGGATAGGATTCACCTCCAAGGAGGAATATGCCACACTGGTCACCGGTCCTGCAGGGAGCGAACCAGGAAAGCCAAAGCTCTTACAGAACTCCAGCTAGCTACAAGTATCTAGGACAATAAAAAGTCCTTTTTCAGATATGTGGGGAGCCAGAGAAAAAGCAAGGGCATCATTGGACCCCTGCTAAACCAGATGGGACAACTGACAACCGACGCCCAGGAAAAAGCCAACCTATTAAATGGGTACTTTGTGTTGGTCTTTCATCAGTCCCATGGGACACCCATACCCATTACAGGACAGGGAGGCCGAGGTGAGGGAGATTCCCTGCTCTCCATAAATGCTGATCTCGTGAAGGAACACCTTGAAAGGCTGGACACCTTAAAGTCAGCCGGCCCTGACAATCTACACCCCAGGGTACTCAAGGAGCTGGCGAGCATCATAGCCCAGCCCCTGGCACAGAACTCCTGGCACTCTGGTGAAGTGCCTGAAGATTGGAAGAAAGCCTGTGTGGTGCCTATCTTCAAGAAAGGGAGGAAAGTGGGTCCAGCAAACTACAGGCCCATCAGCCTGACCTCTATCCTGGGCAAGGTCTTGGAAAAGATTATCAAAAAGGCCATCCTTAACAGACTAGCTGATGGCTATATCCTGAGGTATACCCAGCATGGGTTCGTTGTGGGTAGGTCTTGCTTGACCAGTCTCATTTCCTTCTATGACCAGGTGACCTATCACTTGGACAAAGGAGAGGAGATTGATGTCATATATCAAAAAAGCCTTCGATCTCGTATCCCATGATCACCTCTTGGCAAAACTGGCCAACTCCAGCCTCGGGTCTACTATGATCCGCAGGCTGGGAAATTGGCTCCATGGTCAGACCCAGAGGGTGCTGGTTGATGGAAGACAATCATCATGGTGCCCTGTGACCAGTGGGGTCCCCCAAGGCTCTGTCCTTGGACCTGTATTGTTCAACATCTTCATTAATGATGTGGACATTGGAGTCAGAAGCAGACTGGCCAAGTTCACTGACAATACCAAACTATGGGGTAAAGCACTCACACCTGGGGACAGGAGGGTGATCCAGGCTGACCTTGACAGGCTCAGAAAATGGGAGGATGAGAACCTGATGGTGTTTAACAC
>NW_017728886.1:228224373-228229077 GCF_001723895.1 Crocodylus porosus
CCCATTGTACTCGGCCTTGGTGAGGCCACAGCTGGAGTACTGCATCCAGTTTTGGGCTCCACAATTCAAAAAGGATGTGGAGAAGCTTGAGAGAATCCAGAGAAGAGCCACGCACATGATCAGAGTTCAGGAAAACAGACCTTATGATGACAGGCTGAGAGCCATGGGGCTCTTTAGCCTGGAAAAGCACAGGCTCAAGGACGATCTGATGGCTACCTATAAGTTTATCAGGGTTGTTCACCAGGATCTGGGGGAACGATTGTTCACCACAGTGCCCCAAGGGATGACAAGGTCAAATGGTTATAAACTCCAGCAAGGCCATTTCAGGCTGGACGTAAGGAAGAATTTCTTTACTGTCCGAGCCCCCAAGGTTTAGAATAGCCTGCCATCAGCGGTGGTTCAAGCACCCACATTGAATGCCTTCAAGAGAAATTTGGATGCTTATCTTGCTGGGATCCTATGACCCCAGCTGACTTCCTGCCCCTTTGGCAGGGGGCTGGACTTGATGATCTTTCAAGGTCTCTTTCAATCCTAATGTCTATGAAATCTATGAAATAGCAAGTACTAACTCAATGCACAGTAACTGACACTCCTGCTCAGTAGCACCAGCGCACACTCTTTTAGTGACTAATTCTATTGTGCATTAGCATGGCTTTTGCTGTGACACACTTGTGTGCAGAATTAGTCTACTGCACATTTAGCATCTTGTGTAGATGGACTCATTGTTTGCTGGGTTGGTTTGTGGGAGGGCTGCTGAAGGGGGTGTAGGGAGCATATCAGGTGTAGTCAGTGAAAGACACGCTACTTCATGCAGAACAGAGAGCTAAAGGGTACACAGGAATATAGGGCAGGTAGGATCAGTAGCATAACAATGTGTTGGTCATGAGCCCTGAGTGCTGTCAAAGGAGAGGATTCTTCCTGTCCCCCGGATCCTCCCCCACACCCTGTACTTTCTATTCATTGGCTCCAGCTCTGCTGCAGAGAAGGACAGAGCAGCAGTGATGGGGGTTGTCATTAGCAGAAGGGATGGGGCAGTGCAGGGGCAGCAGGCAACAGGGTGCTGTAGGGTGGGAAAAATGTCAGAGAGCATTAACTGACTCACTTCCTTTTTTGCTGAGGAAAATCAGGGTTAAATGGCCACTCAACATACATCAGCAGTAAAAAAACAGGGTAATATCTCCTTGTGCATCAATGGTCCCTGCACAGTGTGCCACCACTGACCTATGCCTCTAAGTAGGATAGCTGTAAGTATATAGCCATGGGAGTGGGTGAGATACCCAACTAGGGACCAGAGGAAAAATAGTAAGGTATTGGACACCTGGGATAGGCAGCCAAGGCCAAGGAACAGGGTGTATCTAGCCAAATGGCTGAGGAGATCTTGAGGGCATCTGTACATGCCAGAACACTGGCCTAGGAGAAGAGTGGCTGGATAACAGCCCATGCTTTGTGTACCAGCCACAACAAATGTATGAGGGAATAACTGCCTGAGTCTTTATCTAGTGGTACCAGTCCACACTAAGTATCATATCTGAGACCTCTGACATGCTGCAGGGCAGCCAGGAAACACCACTGAATACCAATTAGCTTTGTCTGATGAAGACATTTTAGCTTCTGACTCTTTCCAGAGGTCACTGCCCAGATCACAGATGTTGGCAAGTTCTTAGTGGTTCTCATCCACTACGCTTCAGGTTACACAGTCTGCCCAATGCACCCTGCCACTCAGAGACAGAGCATACTCGTCTTTTCACCAGATTGTAAACTTCTTCCAAGTCTTGAATGCGGTAAATGGTCCATATCATCAACATCTATAAACTCATGTAGAACTCCCATATGTTTGTGAATAGGCACTGCACTTATACCATAAATACCACTGTGCTCAGCAAAACCTAAAATACATTGATCTATGGCATAGCCAAATTCCCTGGCTCCAGTCATGACTCCATCTGGCCCCATCCATAATGGAGCCCCTCATTATAGTGCTCAGATAACTGCTAGACTACGAACTTATCCTTTCTGTCTGCCTTGCTCCCACTGATTTTTACAGACACCTATGCCTTCCTCTGGAATATTTATTAGGATGACAATCTGGGGGTGTGGCAGCCTGGGCAGTGCTCTAATTGCTATTATATTATATTATATTATATGTATTGATCAAGGGTACCCATCCAGCAGTAACTCATCTCCTTTTCCTCTCCTCCACTCCTTCCCCTCCCTGTGGCATTCCAAGTTTAATTGCCTCTCCTGTGGCTCTGTAAGGACCCCTCCCTTGAACAAGCAGTGATCTGGCTACATTGATAGTGATGGGCCAGTGACACAGACACTTGATCTTCTCAAACAGCTGAGAAGTTCCCTAATAGATATCTTCACTGGAAGTTGCCTGAGTCTGCTGCACCATCCTATCTTCTGCTGGCATCAGGCCCCTTGTTTCTTACCCCTTTCCCCTGTCAAGCTGAAGGTGATGGCAAAGGGGTCCCAGAGGGTCTCTCTGCAGCTTATGGCCCTGGATGTAGGGGTGATCCAGAAAGGAGAAGGGTTGACACCACTCTCACTAGATGCCTGGTGGAAATGGCTGAGGCTGAGTGCTAGCCACAGAGTGCACCATGGCAGTGGTTACAGAACTGTCCTCCACAGGCTACAAGTTGGCTCTGGCTACTAATAGCAGTGTACTCACTGTTTCACCATGTAAGGCAGACAGCTCTGCAGTAGTCCTTCCTAATGTCTTCTACTGCCCATGGACTTGCAGACAATATCATGCACCAAGAAGAGAAGCTTCTCTATTCTGCCTCTCCTTTCCTTGGCCCTAACTAACACACCAAGAATAGCATTTTCTCTCACAACCGTGACATTGGCCTGGAACTAAATGCCTAATTGATCATCTACCACAGGGGTGAGCAAATTCCAGTTCACTGGCCGGGTTGGGCCTGTGGTGGGTTTCATTTCCCAGCATTGCTGCAGCTGGTTTCCATAGAGATCCTGCAGCCAGTTTCCATGGAGACCCTAGGAGTGGTTAGGCCATGACAGCATGGGGCCAGGTTTTCCATGGAGACTGGCCCCAGTAGCATTGGCAGAGTGCATGGCTGGGTGGGGAGCTGCTCTTGGGTGGGGAACTGGATGACAGCACGATCCGGAGCCAGGGCAGAGCTGTGATCCTCTGCCTGCACATCCTAGGTAGAGACTTGGAGGCAGTGGATTGCAGTTCTGCCCTGGCTCCAAACCACACTGTCCCTACCACAAGATCCCAGGCCCAGTCCAGAACAGATCCCCATGCACCCTGCCAGTGCTGCTGGGTCCAGTCTCCATGGAAACCCTATCTCCACATTGTCATAGCCCCGTTGCTCTGGGGGTCTCCATGGAAACCGGCCACAGCTATGTGGGCAGGGGCTTCTGGAAAATGGAGTCTGGCCACCAGCCAGATCTGCCATTTTGCCCACTCTGATCTACCATGAGCCTTTATGCCTTTTCCTTCTCACTACATTCCAGTTTCAGTTCCCCATCCTGTATATGAGCCTTACATTTATTGTTCTTAAAAGTATGATCTTGTATAAGGCTATATTAAACAGCATGTTGTTAAAACAAGCTCACCATACTAACTTGGACCCAGTTAGGCCTATATAGGTGACCTGCCACTATCACCTTAATGACCCTCTGTCAGTTGCAGATTTTATCAGCAATGATACTTTTTTTCCCACATAAGACTGTGAATGGCTTTGGATCAAAAACAGATCTCAGCAGGCTGGATTGGAAACATGCTTCCACTGGATTAGAATTTTTCAGTTAACTACTCTTAATCCATAAAACATGGGCTGTAATTATTTTGCATGGTTCTTGGGCTTTTTAATCAGATGATGATGCAGGAATCAGTCATTTGGAAGTAACAGTAACTGGACAGTACATGGAGGATGGAGTTCTATTTCTCTTTGCATCTAAAGGACAGTTTTCTAGCTGTCTACCTAGCTGGCTTTGGTGCACCAGCACACATAGGGCACCTCTATAGTGCAGGTAAAGGTGCAATGGGAGCTACTGCATGATCCACACAATTGCCTCCTGCCATGCCACACATGCATGGCAGGAGGGATGACTGTGGGATTGTGGATTAAATCCCATTACACCTTATTGCTGTTGCAGGAGGAGCCATATTCCAGGCTCCGCGTGCACTGGCAAGAAGCAAGATCAGGAGCCCCACACACCCCTGAGCCTGGGAGATTATGGCAGCTGCAATTCTCTAGCCCTGGGTCAGTTAGTACACATTTTTGAGGTCTGACTTTATAGCAGGTTGGAGCTTTTTATGGTGACCTTTGCTGGTCTCAAGGTAGGAGCTCGATAGGTACTTTGCATAGCTGGTCTCAAGGTAATTGTGTAATTAAGCAGTTAATTGCATGATACTTGTAATATGCAGAGAGGACCATAGCCTAAGCATGTGCAGGAGGGCTATGTATTGGCCAGGCATTTATATGGCTAAGTATATGTACCATGAGCCCAAGTCTTGGTAAAGAAACACGGCAGATTTCTACTTCCATAGGTTTCTCAGCCTATGCAGATGTGTAGTTAGAACACTTGTCTAAATGCCTTTACCTTTATCCCTCTGATTTCTTCCTGCAGTCCCTTACAACTCTATGCAGCAATGGTCAGGCCAGTTGGAGTACTGCATCCACTTTTTGGCACCGCACTTCAGGAGGGATGTGGACAACATGGAGAGGGTCCAGA
>NW_017728886.1:228229277-228236777 GCF_001723895.1 Crocodylus porosus
GATATCAGGAGGCGCTACTTCACTGTCAGGGCGGCTAGGATCTGGAACCAACTTCCAAGCGAAGTGGTGCTGGCTCCTACCCTGGGGGTCTTTAATAGGAGGCTAGATGAACACCTTCCTGGGGTCGTTTGAGCCCAGTACTCTTTCCTGCCATGGCAGGGGGTCGGACTTGATGATCTGCTCAGGTCCCTTCTGACCCTACCAACTATGAAACTGCACCAAAGGTTAGGTATTACATAATTCTCTTTTCTAAGACTTTCACATAATAGTCACCAGATAAAGGGCATGCTATAAGCAAGCTGCGGACCCATTGGGGCAGTCTAAACCCAGGGCATGCTCCTTTCCAAGGGCAGTAAACATTGCACGCCTACATGAGATGCTACATCACCATAGCAACATGCTATGGTGATGTAGTGTTGGTAAATACAAACTATGGTGCTGCAGCTATGTTGTCGTAGCAACATGCTCCCTCACTGTAGTATTGCTACAGCGACGTAGTGGCTAAAAATAACCATGCACCATTTAGTACTAAAGGAAGTACTAAATGACAGTGCAGTAACAATGATGCCATAGGAACACACGTAGACACGCCCACAGAGACACATACTTGCTGTTTTGTTTGCTTCCTCCTGGCCCCACATATCTTCCTCTTTTGACTGCCCAGGGGGCCAGCTTCAAAAGGACCACTGGAGAGACCCCTGGGTAATACCTTATCTGTGATTGGTTAAAGTACTGTGTTAGGAAGGTTGAATGATGTAGGTTCAAATCATATGCAATACATAGGAGGGGGCTATGGGGTGGGAGGGCACGAGCCCCCCCTGAGATTGGCCACTGTCGACACCGTCGCTGGCATCTGCGGATAGTCACCACTTCTACCCCCACTTCACTGCCGGCACTGCTTCAGCTGCCTGCGGGCAGTTTCCGCTCAGCCCACCCTCGCCTCTGACATCACTGCAGTTGCCTGTGGGCGGTCCCTGCTCGCTGCCCCCACGCCCCCACCACTGACACCACCACCTGCAGGCAGTCACCGTGCCCCCCACAGCCTACAGGAGCACGAGTTGTTCATGGTTCAAATCCCTCTAAGTGAGGGAGTGCTTAGAATCTGAGTCTCTAACTTCCTGGGTAAGCACTTTAGCCTTCCTGGTACTGGGTTTTAAAATGTAAGTGGATATTTTTCCATCTAACATGTATACTTCATGAATTCTGGCTCCCTGCATTTTCAGAATCTGAGTGCAAGTACACAGCCACAATGGGTACACACCCACAGCCACAATTGTGCCCAGCCAGTGTATAGCCTATTCCACATGCCCGGTCTGCTGTTCACACTTATGCATCCAAGTGTGGAAGTGCTTAGGCAGCTAAAGAATTGCCATTTAGACACATAAAGAAATAGAAGTTCACCCTGAGTGAGTTTTTCAGAAGTAACCCCTATGCACTTCATTATGAGTACATTGATGGAAATGTACCAGTGGCCACTTTATTTAATCCTTTTAACACAGACTACCTTTTACTGAGAACTAGTTTATTCCAGCTAGTTTAGTGACAGAAAAAAATATTTGCTAGGTGGGAGTTGGCACCAATATTTTAGAGCAGGCATTTTTTTTGCAGTGCAAGATTACAGTGAATCCTCTTGATTATCCTGACTTGGAAAAGGACAGCACATTTACCTAGCTTAACATGTCACACTGGGATCGATGTCAAGAAAAAAAATAACTCTAGGAGCAACAGGGGACTGTAAACATTCTGCACATGTTGATGTTTCTCTGATAATGCTGCTTTGAGATGCAATCTTCTGTCACACGGACTTATGGACATTAGTTTAACTACAGTTTATTTTCCATTTACACATACTGTACACACAGAGCCAATCAGGATTTTACAATGGCCATGAGGTTTGGTAGCACTGGCATGCAAAATAATATTTAAATATTCTGTGACTTGGTGAAAGTGTGACCTGGCTGGTATACAATGCTTTATATAGGTGAAACCAGCATGACTGGGATGGCAAATGACGTTTCTTTATTTTTTTTTAAGGGACACAAGCAGCAAACAAAAGCTCACACACACCTAAATAGTCCGTTTTTATTGAAAATCCTTATTAGCTCCAAACATTTTCCATTTAAAGTGAATATTCTCATTTTTTCTAAGAAAAGGTTTCTAATGAATAGTAGCCTAACTATTCAAGGATCCGAATGTGATTGAACACACCTGAATTGTTAACAGGGAAAAACCTCTGAGATTACATTTGACAACAACAGAATAGGACAGGTCCATTAGGAATGTTAATAGCTCAACAGATTTTTTTCCCCCTTTGGTACTAATGTTAGCTTTACCAAATCACTCCAAAACAATAAATCTTTGTGAAATTCAGCAGTTGCTTCTGCAGTCCGGCAATAAACCATCTTGTACTTTTGGAAAAAATAAGAGAGGTAATATACTCTCTAAATGATGTTGTTACAACACCTGTCTCCTAATTCATTTTCATTGGCTATCGTATGTAAGAACCTATCATTAGGCACCTATGTTAGTGAAAGAATAATCTTTTCCTTGCAATATTTATATGTTTTATGTGTAGGCTTGCATGTCCTTTCTGAAGTTTTCTAACATGCAAAATGCCATTTCAAAATAGGAAATATTTGCAAAATCTAATTGCCATTTAAGAAAAACAAGGGTGTATAATGGCAAGGTTTCACACACAAAATTTCACGAAAGTTTTTAGTTCCCTTTATCAACCCCCCCCTCCACAGCCACCAGAACATATGGACCTCTCTTTGTGCAAATCAGCAGGCTTTGCTTAAAGTGGATGTTTCTATTAACACTGTGACTAATTAGTGAAAACAAACATGTGTATGTCTGATCTCTGCTAACTGCCTCCATCAACCCATCTTTTCTTCCTGCTTCCTCAAGCTAAGGGATTAGTGTTACTCGTGAATGTACAGTGGCCACTCAGCCTGTTAACTGGCATAAGTAACACAAGTCAAGTTCCTTCAACCACAAGTGATATCAGATTTCAATGTATTTTACAATGATAAAAATATGAAAAATGAAAGCCTGATAAAAAACCTCATTATAGAAATTAAACAAAGGACAAAAATGCAATCACAGGCAGTTAGTCATATTTCACTCCGCACCCACTATGCTGCTCACTAGAATCAACCCAGTTGTAAGTGGGTGTCTAGCTATTTTGGGCTGGAGAGTCAATGAGTGCACTGGTTATAAAAACAGACATGATTTAACCATGTATGCCCAAAAAGACCTTGTAGGCTTGGGGTCTATACATGGCCAGATCTAGGATTTTGAAAAGTGTGTTGTACATCAACACACATTTTTTTCAGGAAAAGAGAAAGTGGAAGCTTTGTCAATATGCTAGGGGCCTAGCACTATATTATTCAGTTTCAGATCAAAGCAAAAGAAAAATTATAACTCTATTGGAATGTGCCCTAATTTGCAACTAGATTATATACTGATAGTAACCTTTAAAAACACCATAAACTAGGCAAATAATAAAGGAAAAATATTGTTTCATTAGTCTTATCATTATAGTTAAATGTACAGCTCTTTTTCAGCTTTTAGTATAAAATCTAGCTTCCTTGAGCATCTTGACAGTGCACCCAATACATTCAGTGTCACCAATTCCACATGAGTCAAGGTTCATATGAGTTAAGGTGTTTAGCCAGAACTCAAAACAGTCTGCAGCGCTGTGAATAGATAAGAGACATTACCAAGAATGGTTAACAAATAGCACAACTGCAGAAGAAAGGATAGCCTCAAAGCAGAACATCAGCTCCCTAGTCTCTGCCTCTTCTACCTTCCTCCCACAGCCTTTGCCTCTCGCCCCCAACTCCCCAGTCGCTGCTTCTCCCTCTCCAGCTCTCCAGTCTCTGGGGTCCTCCTCTCCCCACTTACTGTCAGATGCCATGTGGGCTGCTCCATCCTAGAGCACAGCCCATGGAAGTTCAGCCTTTGTCTGGCCATGCAGTAGTGTTGGTGCTGCTGATTGGCCAGGCAGGGGAAGGAGTTCCTTGCTCTGTGCCCAGAAGAGACCCCAGCCCAAGGCAGAGCAGAGCCATGTCTGACAGTAAGGGGGAGGAAGCAGGGGGGAGGGGGCGGAGAATTTGTGGAGAGAAAGTGGAGATAGGCCAGGAGGCTGCTGTGTGTCTGACTCTGGCCCTGAGTCCGAGTTGGAACGAGAGAGTCAGAGCCACATCAGCCACCTGCTCCCTCCTCCACTTTATAGGGACTTTGAGGGGGAAATCCTCACCTTATCTTTGAATGTAAGATGTTTGAGCATTGACATGTCAATGCCTTCCAAAATCTATTCTTTTGTTAGCTCTGCTCTTGAAGAAGTGGCCAATCAGGCACTGAACATTTGTGGACACTGGTGAAACAGAACAACTTGGTGCATGTCTCTTGCCCAAGCATTGGAGGCTAGTTAAAGCAGCTGGCAAGCTGAAAGAGGCTGCAGGAATAGATTTCATAGCTACCACGAAGCATGTTATTGGTCTGACTAAATAGCAGTGGGACTGGTTATCAGTCCAGTTCAGTACAAGTTAGAGGTAATGATGCAAAAATCGCACAATTCTACATCTGCTGGTTTTCAGAACGCACACACTGGTTTAGAGGCAATTCCTTGTCATTCCTCATATTGTTGCACTTCACATGGGGCGTTTCCTTTCTAAAACAACTTGCCTTTGGGCTTAATGATTTATAAGGAAACAATTCTGTCACTGCACTGTGATGTTTAATTCTTCCTTTGTCATTAGTGTCTGTGTAGTGCAGCTTGAGGATGCCAACATGGTCAGTGAACTGTGCATGCACTTGGGTTTGTGCCCATGCCTGGAAGCTGGGGTTTGAGCTAGACAGAACAAGATGGCCTTAGCCTTTAAAGAAAGACTATTTACATTCTTTGCTTCATCTACCCTCTGGTTTATGTGCCCCCATGATAGGTTTCTTGTTGCAATAATAAATACTTAACTTCTCATGCAGCACTTTCATCTTGGATCTCAAAGTGCTTTAAAGGGTGAGTAAGTACCATTAGCTCCATTTTATGGCTGGAAAAACAGCAGCACAAGTGTGAAGCAACTTGCTCAGTTGCACAGCTAAGCATCAGACCCATTCTTGTCCATTGTACTATTTTCCCTCTGCTTCCATTTCAATCACCCTTTCATTTCAGTGGTTCCTTCTTTCTCTTTGCTCTTCACATTCTAAATCTTGTGATACAGTGTGAGGAAAGAGCAGAGAATCCGAGAGGTAGGACTAAGAGTTTGAAGGATGGCTTATTTTAGATTGATGTCAAGGTATCTTCTCTACCCCTTCTGGATGCTAGAGAAGTACTAGTATGATCCTTGAAGTAAGGGACATTAGCTGAGAGCTCTGATTAGTGCTTATCTGCCTCTGCCTGCCCTTTCACATGTTAATTTTTATTGTCACAATTATCAAAATAACAGCAAAGCCATAGTAGATACTGGATCATACAGAAGATACCCACACTGATTACTGTGAGGCCTGAAGGGCTAGGGACAGACATTCAAAAAGCCTGAGCTTGAATGGATTTATTTTTTGCAGGTTAGTCCAACCTGGCTAGGCTAAATCAGTTTTGTAACCAGACAGACATCCCTGAAATGCAGGCAAATGCCTGCAGCAGCTTAGGCTAGAAGCCGGGGGGTGCTAAAGCAGCCCTCCCTTCCCTTTTACAGTACTGAGTTGAGGGGGGACATAGCCGGGACCGGCAGAATACTCTGATTAGCCCAGCAGTGTTTATCAGCCTATTAAGAAAACAACAGAGGAACATTAACAGTTACCTGTTGATTCAGCACCAACCATAGCCAGCATGTGGTCTGCTAGCTAATACACAGACACCTTCTCAGCAAGGCAGAGGGGAGGGGGGAATTCCTGCTTAGCAGGAAGTGGTGAGAGGGAGGTGGGGAGCAATTTACAGTCTCTGGAGCTGCAGCCAAGGAGGAGAGGGGAGGGGGAGCCCTGCTGTGGAGCAGAGAGCCCTACCTAGTCCAGAGAGCATGCTGGGATGCTGGGGGAATCTGATTTATCCTAAACCAGCAAGGGGTCTGGGACAGACATTGCATAAACTCATTTGAGCCAGATCAGTTAAGCCTGATATGACATTCAACCAGGTTTATCTCAAACCAGTTTCAGCCATTTTCAAACTGGTTTATGTGCACTGAACATCTGTGATGTTACAGGTTTACACCAGTTTCTGATCACTTAAACTGGTTTATGTGTAATCTCTGTCCCTAGCCCTGATGACTGAGCTGCTCTATCACCGCTGAGGGTGATCACTGAAGAAAAAGAATGAAGCTGTTGGCTTCGCATCATGTCATGGGGAGGAAGCATGTACTGGTGCTCTGTGTGGTTCAATACAGGTGTTCACTCTATGGGGACTTCTACTGCATCTAAAAGAAATTCTACTAATTCAATAGGATACAGTGTTTTTTTCCCCTTTCATTGTGGTTTAAAACAGGTAAGTCTTAATTTTCTATTGACACGGAAAGGACAGAAATAAAAACTTGCTTCTCAGTTAGTTTACTTCTGCTATAAACTTCTGCTATAATAAGATGAGACTATGGTTATGGACACCTGAATGATTACTGTGAACTAAATTACCCCAATGTGTTCTACATAAAGATACCACACATTTTGCAAGTGGTTACTTTATCTGGATTCAGATTATTTACTGTGTAGTAGGACAGTGTGTAGTATATTTGCTCCACTTTTACTTTGATGGAAAGTCAACTTACAATGTAGAAAATGTGCTGTGTACCCACCCCAACTGAAACACAGATACACCGTTACATTCCACCTGGATGCCAACAAGTTGTTAGAGCACCAAAGAGAACTACAGAAGGATGCAGGAGTAGAGAATCAGCCATAAAGAGTAGTTAAATCAACTATAAAATACATATTTATATATAGAAACCCTTCTCCCCCCCCTGTGGTCAAAGCATTGTGAATGTGCAAAAGCTATGTTTCCCAAAGTTATGGATTCAGAGGACTGGGATAATGCAGTTCATGCCACAAATGGGAACATAACAGTTCTCATGCCTCACCTGTGGGAGCAAAATTTCCCTTTTCTGCAAACAGTCCTCTTTTGTATCCCTCCAAGAAATCAGGCAATACCAGGTTTGACATGGTTATTCTTCTGCAAATCACATCCTCCTTAACTTGTTTTAATCAAGGGACCTAAAGAAAAATGTATTACATTAAAAGGGTTGTCTAAGTATGTCCCAGCTATGTAGTTGATCCAATAGAAGGTATCACCTACCTGACTCAAGGTTCAGGTAGTAGTATTTCTAGGTCAAGTGCATTGAAAGAAGAACCAAGGACTACACCTAATTTTCCCCTCAGTTTATACAATCTTAAAAAACCCCCTAAATGATAATGCTATAAAGCAGAACCTCACAATTTAAGACATTCAGCAGGTCAGTATGTTTGAAGTGGGCTGGCAGCTGTTTTCCCTTTTTTAGAAGCTCCATTTTTTGGAAA
>NW_017728886.1:228244277-228263489 GCF_001723895.1 Crocodylus porosus
CTGTCCTCCCCACCAACCCCATCCTAGGGCTTCAAAAATCTAGACCTCTGGCCCAGCCTTAATAAAAGAGAGATCATGCAGCAGATACTATCTTAAAATCATTTTTAGTGATAGTAAATCAGTAGTCATTTACATTTCAAGGCTATTTTGTGACTGCTTATTTTTATTATTTTCAATATCAGATGTTAATCATCAGTCTGTATAGATCTTTGAACATTTGCTAAATGAGTGCAAGATTTTATTAAGTTACAAGTCATTCTACAGCTCTTTAAGTGATTACTTAATGTGCATACATTGGCTGGTACATGCTTTTGTCCACCACACGTATCATTTATAATTTAACAGGTCATTACAACTTTAGTGTAATTGTGGGAATAAAAGCACATAACATTCATTTTAAAATTATTTCATTTTATGATTCACATTTAGGCACAAAATTATTGTATTTAAAAGCACTAAAGAGCAGTTCTTAAGTGTAAATTAGCATAAGCAAACATGAATGAATATGGATATTTGCATTGTCATAATATCTATATTTTAAGACATATAATATACTGTCCCACAACGGCTTCTTTTATAGATTAACAGGCTATTATTAATTGGGAAGGCACATTTCAAGGTATAAGTACTGTGTGCTATGCATTTCATATTGTAGCAGTATTGTCTAAGACATTCAGTGAAGTTTATCTATTTAGAAGGCAATTATATAACTAAGGAATTTACATGATTGTGTGTTTTGTATAACTCCATAAGTACTGGCTCAATATTCTACATCAGTTCTTGTTGCATTTAGAACTCCAGAGGCAGCCAAAACTAGAATCTGCCATGCTGATTGATAAGACTCTTCTCTATGATCCTCCTGTGTACTCTGCCTAGGGCCACACAGAAGGCCAGGTTCTCATCTTACATAACTCAACTTTAGCTTTACTGACTTCAAAGAGATATTAACTTCATGGAGCTTGGCTAAACAAGTCCAGCTGAGGATCTGGCCCTCAATCTGGTTGATAGGTTACATTTTTATTACCCAGAATAACACTCAATGTATCTCCTACAACTGGCAAAACACATCTACTCTTTGTTCAAAAAGTTTGGGACAAAAAGCTGGTCCTCTAGGTTTTAGTCTCACTGCATTTCAAGGTTCACCAGTTTCAAACAGAAAAGATGCTGGAGATTCTAGTTAAGCTCTGTACAGAGACAGCATGTCCCTCTGTACTTCTATAGTACACACTTCTAATGGTAAACTGTTAAGTAAACAGAGTCCTTTGGGACTAGAATCTGGACGACTACAATCTTTCTGGTTGTCAAAAAGACTAGCTTGATGTCCCAATAGCTTAAATCACTCAACTGCCTGTTGAATCAAATGCTCTACTTTTGTTGAACCATTAGATCCACATTTTGGAGATAAATAATAGCTCTATCACTGTTCAAAATGTGGTTTTCTTGTTTTTTTTTCCCCCCCTACCCTCTGAGCACTTTGGCAAACCAGCTAGTAACTCAGGAACTTGTTTGTCTTTGTGAAAATTCTTGGACTAAATATTACTCTTCAGTCTTTATCTTTGAGGCTTCTCACACTGGGCTGTGTGTTAACTCTTTTGCCTCAAGATTTTGGTTCCATTGGGCAACTTTAAAAAATATATGTATTTACAGATATTTTAAATATTTATTCTAAATACTCTTTTAAATATTTAATTTATCCTAACACTTTCTGTGCAGAATCAAAATGGGTCTCATATGAAAAAGGCAAGGAAACAACCCCTTACCCTCTGCCTTAAAGTATTCAAGAAATATATTGCCATATTAATACTATGCAGTATCACTTTTTGCCAAAGTTTTTGATGTTTTCCACTGCACTAGGAAAGTCAATCGCAGTATAGTATTTAGGACTTGGACAAAATATACTTTTCACTTGACTTGCTTTAAAAGGAGGAGAGGGAGCTGCCACTTGGGAGCAGACGTCAGCTGTTACGATTTAACTCGTACATCTGCATGATACAAGTGAGCCAAAGTGTTCTTTGACAGTGAAACAGGGTTAAAGTTAGTACAATTTTACTACACCTGTACCGTTACAGAATCATGCAGATGTAACAGTTACATTGGAATAGGTGACATCAGTGTCCTTTGATACTGATGCAACTGTTAAATCTTTCTACACCACAAGAGCTTGGATTTCCTGGCTCTTGCGGTGTAAGAGCCAGGAAATCTTACACCACAAGAGCCTGTCTGGTGGAAGTTACACTGTTACAGTCATTGTAAGGGATGAGAGAATCTGAATCTTGGCACCATAGGTTAATCAATAAAGAGAAAAACAAAATATCCATGATTTATCGAGTGCACAGTGTTATAAAAGGGGGCTATGCTATAAAAAGGCATTCTAAAAATAAAAAACATATATTTAGCTAGAACTTACCACTGCAAGCATGATTTTCTAAAAGGCCTCAAGAGCTTTGGAGGTACTGAAAATTCCAACTAAGCTCCATCAGAAGTTAATTCAGGGGGCGGCAAAATGGTGGATCTGGCCAGCAGCTGGACTCCATTTCCCAGTAGCCCCTACCCAGGGTGTGTGGGCAGTGGATCTCAGCTCTGCCCCTGCCCTGAACCATGCTGTCACCACTGCAAAATCCTAGCCCTGGTGTAGCAACTCATCCTGCTGTGTGCCCTGCCAGCACTGCTGGGCCGATCTCCCGCTGTCACCGCTCAGCCACTCCTGGGGCCTCCACAGAAACTGGCCATCAGCATGGGCTGACACTGCTGGGAAATGGAGTCTGCCACATACCCAATATGGCCCGCGGGCCACATTTTGCCTGCCCCCGAGTTAATGGGACTTGCGCTCCTAATTTACGCTGAAAATTTTATTTATATCTAAGTACATGCAAAGCTGTTATAAGCTGCAGAAATCTGTGATTAGGTAACCACTGACAGCGAAATACATAGGGCTTACAAACCCATGATGTTTTATTGTTTAGGAAGCCAAGCTGTGACTGCCAAATAAAATACATTAACCTAAGAAAGTGTTTATTTTGCTGTGGGCATAAAAGTGGGGTTTGTCTACATGTCAGCCTAAAAGGTGAAGAGTGACCAGCTGATAGAATTCTGACCACTATTAGGTCAGCATAAGACCGGGACCACTTGTTTTCATAGTGCAAGATAAGGGTGATATTCACATACGTCATCAACAAATGGAATATAAACAAGTCCTAACACTACACACTTCTTAAGACAAGTTACACATTTGTTTAATCTAAGCAGACGTCAAGAAAAAAAAATAGCATCTGCTTTAACTGAAGTGAACTTTAACATTTATGTTGTCCTTCGTCAAGAGCAGTGAAGAACATAAAACACTGTGAGCATAAAACTTTTCAGGGGCATTTTTCACTGGAGAAGCAAGACAGATGTTTTAATTTTTTCAGTAATCTGGGCAGTAAGTCTCTTTGCTAAGCTGTTCACTCTTACTATTAAAATTGATTTGCACAATGCTACATCACAGCCAAAGCCAGCACAGCCATTATTAAAGAGGCTGCTCACACATGTTTCAGTGCTTAGCCAAATCAGCTACTGATGAAGGGATCATCCTTTGCCTAGTTTCCCTTTTTATGTAATAGCAAGGAAATGATAAAGAAATCATTTGTGGTTCTGAAATGGTTATGTTGACAGGTAGACTTGCTTCTGTCCTACTGCTTTTACACCCACAATCACCCCAAGAGAGTTTACTTCCAACACCAAATGTCTTTGACTTCATTGCCTCACTTTGGAACTCGTAGCATTCAAAGAACTAAAACCAAAAATGCAAGCTAGGCCAGTCTCCATGCTCATGGAGAAATGCCATGGAAACTGATATTTTTACAGGTACAGATATGGAAATAATGATACTATTAAGAAAACAGAACCAACAAATAAATGGCTCAGGGAAGGCTGAATAAGGTTACTGTAAATTAGACTAACTGGTGATGTTCATTATGCCTTTCTCTAGACTTGAGAGAGGCAACAGCCATTGTTAAAATCACCCCTATGTCTAGAGCTGTACTTTGCCTGAAATTATGCTTAAATGGTCTAAGAACATAGGAAATTGTGTGTGGCTGGAACATGCTTAGTGTGTATGTAAATTCATAGATTTTAGCACTATGCCTGTAACCATCTCTACTGACCCCGTGCAGATAGAAACTCAAATCCACCATGACCAAATAAGGGTGGATTTTCACTGAAAGAGCAAGACCCTATGCTGACACTAGAACACATTTCTATTTTTGCCTCAAACTTGAATCTCACTAGAACTCTTCCAAAAACCGCACCCTCCCCAACCATTGTAAAACACTGGCAAAACTATTTTGCTCTGATCTTATTTAAACAAGTTACTGACCAATTTTTATACCTTTCCAAAGAAGTCAGAGGGTAATGATGGGATATTTTACTCTATTTATAGGATTTGGTAAAATTAAGAGCAACTGAAATTAAGGACCTAATACATTTTAACTATTAGAGGTAGGTATTGCAACCAGCCCGCTCTGTAATATACACAGAAATGTGTGTGTACACAAAAATCTGAACCAAACTTCAGTTTTTCTGCTGAATTGTTTTCATATGTTCTACAGCTCTCACACAGTTGAGTAATCCTATGGATTTTGATTTTACCATTAATGCCTATATAAAATCATAGCTATGGGATGAAGCCACTAGATTTTATTTAAACTATATTTTAAGATGAGGCTTGATCTTGCTAGGAAGGCTGATTCTACCTTAAGGGTAGCTAAACAGGGCTGTGAACACTGAGTTTAAACACTGTTTAAACACTGTGTGTAAACACTGTTTATACACAGGACCTATAATGGATACATTTTTTATCCATATCTCTTTGACATTAGGCTAAACAAAAAATTGCTTTATTTATATTTGCAGGAAGTTATCATCCTGGTTGGAAATAAAACTAGAATGTAAAATAAAGATGGCTGTTACTCTGTTGCCACTTTCTGAAATGTTATTGTTCAGGGGTAAAATTTCAGAATGCACACTATGCGCCTCTTGCAATATACATGTATTTGTAGTAGAAAGGTCTCTGTATATTGGCAGACAAGTGTTGCAGCTAGCCATCCTACTGTACACTGACTTATTAAACAGACATAATTTACAATTTCCTCTTAGGCGTTTACATTTGAATTTTCAGCTTTCATAATAAGAATCTCTTGTATGTGTACATGACAATGAAAGCACTTTAATGATCATAACAAATACTCTTCCTGTGAACATACTACAGGGAAAAAAACCCATCCTTGAATATCTTAGCTACAAAATGCCAATAAATTGAATTTATGTCTCATTTAATTCTGCAGTCGAACAGTTAGTACTTAAAGGGTATGTACACTTCCCCTAGACTCTTTCTTCCTGAGAAACTTTCAGAGGCTGAAAATCAATTCCTTTTGTCTCCTTGTTATTCATCTGTTACACATTAAGGAGGAACTCAGGGCATCCAATGAGCCCACAATAGTCTTTCATCTCCAGAAAAGCCTGGTATGAATTAAGTAAGCTCTTATGCTCCCTCAAATTATGGCTATGTATTGCAGTATGCCACCGATTCATCTGCTCGTGACTTTTGCAGTGTTGCAACTAGCTAATTTGAATCTTTCAACCTAGGTCACTCTTCTACATTACTAGCTAATAGAGTGTATTAAAAATGTTTTTACAATAATGTACATAAATATATATCTACACAAAATACAGCATTACATATATTTTTTTCTATTTGTAGTATGTAGAAATTACATTAGAGGTAGGCAACATTTTTGGCCAGAGTGCTGAAAAAAACCTAAATGTCTACCTTGTAATGTGTCAGAGTGCCAGCATAACAGAAAAACAAAACTGATTTAGGGGATCCATGGTGGGATGCATATTAATATAGTTAATAAACCTAAATGTTGCTTTTTTCTTTTAAGGCGATACTAGGTTTTCTAAAAATTCTAAATCTGGTGAAAATAAAAAAATCTTTATATACTACCTTTGTTCTTGTATATTCTTTTTTTGTTAAGCATGTTGTGATGAGAGAGAGAAAAAAGAAAAAGAAAGAAAAAAGGGAGAAAAAGGAGAGGAAAGAGAAAAGAAGAGGAGATATAAAAAAGAGAGAAAGACAAGGGAGAAAAAGAAAAAATAAAAGAGAAGAGGAAAAGGGGAAAGAAAAAGGAGAGAAGAAAAACAGAGAAGGGAAAAATGAGACAAAGAGGGAGAGAGAAGAAGATAAAATAAACATGAAAAAGGAGAGAAAAGCAGAGAAAAAAGAGAGGGGAAAGAAAAAAGAGAAAGAGAAGAGAGAAAACAGAGAGCAAACAAAGAAAAAGAGAAAGAGGGTGTGTCATTCGCCGCCTAGGTCTCCCATTGCTACCGGCTGTGGCTCGGGCCCGCTGGTCCAGGGCAGTGTCCGCGGGAGGGAGGCAGCAACACCCCAGCAGCAGGCACCAAGGGCAGGGGTGCTCAGGCCTCCCCGACAGGGAGCAGGCCTAGACAAGGCTCAGGCAGACGGATGCCACATCCCACTGGGCAGGGGCAGTACCAGGGTGCTAGGCACTGGGGCTGGGTGCTCAGGGTAGGGCCTGGATGGCATGGGGAGAAGTAGGCACGGGGCCGGTGCTGCAGGCAGGCTGGGCCAGCTGGGCCCTTGGAAACATGACAGCCAGAGGAGAGCAGGAGCTGGGTAGGATGTGGGTGCTATCCTGGGGCCCCGCAGACTTGGGCTGCAGTGGGCGGGTGTGCCCAGCACCACTTGAGGTGGGGCTCAGCCCATGCATCACTGCGGGGATGGGCCACACCTGCCCTACCTGTGAGGGGACGCTGCCGGACAGGGCATGACGCCAGGCTCTAGGTTTGGCCTCCCTGTACACAGTGCACGTGGGGCAGAGCTGCCCCTGGTACAAAGGCCCAGCTGCAGGAGTCACTCAGGCTTCAGGAACAGCTGTGGTGGGCAGCGCTCAAGGCTGAGCCAGCTGGGAGTCTCCGGCACAGGGCCATCTGCAGCGCCTGCCAGGGCCCTGGTTTCGCCCACCCACAGCTCTTCTCAAAGGGCCAGGCCAGGCTGGAGGGTGCAGACCAGGGCCAGGAGCCAGGGTCTGCAGAGTGCAGGCTTTGTCCCTGCCTGTGCCCCCAGTGCCTGCCATGTTGCTGGAACTTGTGGCTGCTCCAGAGAGCCCAGAGCAGCAACTTTAAAAAAAGAAGTTTTTCTAAAAAAAATTTCCTTGCACACCTTGCTGAGGAAATTGTCTTCATGTGCCACTAATTGGCACATGTGCCAGGGGTAGCCTATCCCTGACTTACATAAAAATTATCTTTACTTTCTTTAAAATCTTTGTGTAAAGACAGCGGCTTATGAGAACAATGTCCCTCAGTTGCAATATTATATTATGGGGTCTCAATGAAGTGGTAATCCAGAAATGAGGATTATGTAACAGATGATCTTTTGGTAATATTTAACTGGAAGAAACTGTGTCAGGTTATAGGGACTTCTTAATCAAGGGTCTCCTTTTGATGTGGATTTTAGCACTTCTTCCTTCTGTAAAAAATACAGAATTTCATTTTATCCAAAACTCTTGATCACCATTGATAAGTGTACTGTTCTTTCACTCCCGAGTTCCTCTGGATATGCTACCGTATGGCTCTTCCCACAAAAAAAATGAAAGCTTCCATCAGATTCAGGTATTAATTAAGGTTTAAAATGCTCATTTCTATTTTACTCTGTTTCTTGTTGTTTTATTTTTCTTCCTGCCAATACACTTTGTCCCACCTTCCAGCTCTCACACAACCCCGGTGGCTAAGTAATACATTCTAATTAAGGAAATAGGTTTGCAACTCCTCATAAACATCTTTTCCTCCAGTAAGCTAATTATATGCTGCTCATGTGTGCATGGTCTCCTCCCCTGTGTAAGAAAAATAAACTACATTTTAGCTACCCTGTTCCAAGCCTATTCAGTGTCACCTTTTTTGGAAGCTAAAATGTCATTATGATTTATCGTTCACTCCCTGTTATGTCAATCACCAATTTAAGTAGATTAAAGTGTTTTAAAATAATACACTTTTAGATCTAAAAATATACAGGCTATGTCTATACTGCTATCAAAGATGTTTCTCAGGTATATCTGACCCAGTTTAAAACTTGCTAGCTTGGTAACACCTCAGTGCAGTGCGCTGTGATCTCTGAAAGAACACACAGAACTAGCTCATCTACTAGAAGCAATATAGCCATGATGGCTAACTGAATCAGACAGGGAGCTACCAATATGACTATGTGGCTTCTGGTACTTAAGATGACTCTAGTTGAGGTATCACTAGAGAGTATTTTAAGGGTAGCACCACGGAGATCAGCGCTCGCTGAAAAACCTGCCCGAGGAACAAGATAAAGGACTCCAATGGTTAGCCTGCCCTGAGCTCTGTGCTGCTGCAGCTACTTCATCAGTACCTACTGACCTACCTAGTTAAACATACACTGCTTTATGTAACTATGAGTTGCAGTGTAGACCTATCTTAAATTTCCCAATTTCCTAGCAATGCATGATTCATATCCTAATTCTGCCCAACCAGTTAAAGCTAATTCACAATAATCTTTCACCTTTAGAAGTTTTTAAGACCTGGGTAGACAAAGCCTTCGCTGGGATGATGTAGTTGGCGGTAGTCCTGCTTTGAGCAGCAGGCTGAACTAGATGACCTCCTGATGTCCCCTCACACCTAATTTTCGTTGATTATTTGGAAATAATCCCTGGCCTTTGACAACGATATTTTAAAAAAGGCAAATGAACAGCAACTGTTTAACTTAACTGTTTACTGAAAAAAGCAGACTAGATTCAGACTCTGACAGCTAGGATCTTCTAAGGTTATTTGGGAGTAAATATAGAAGTACCCTTTTCAGTGATCCTTACCTCGCTGGAATCTTCCTGTTGATTGATAACAGCTAGTGCATCCTCTGCAGCTTGTCGCTTGGCTTCTGCAACGGTGCGCTCCATTTTAGCTCTCTCTGAAGTGATCATATCATGGGCTTTCCGTTCTGCTTCTGACACTGCCTTTTGCAACTCGGCCATCGCCTGACGTTTTACTTCATTGACAGCTTCCTCTACAAACAAGTCAAGAAGTCCTCGTAAGCATAATGGTAAACGACTGCTGTTGAGAGGGACTAATGAATAAAAGCAGCATAAACTCTGCTAGGTTATGCCTCTTCACTTCCTGGAGCAGTAAAAAGAAGAACTTAACTCCCCAAGAACACTTAGCTAGTCTTCCTCTCTATCCCCACCAGCTGAAGAATATACAAAGTACTCAGATATCAGAGTGATTATTTCTATAAACTTAGAAGTCTCTGATCTCCAATTATTCTTTTGTATATTTTATGTATATCTTGCTTTGAAAATTATATGAAGAGCACTAGACTTACAAAAAAATTCTGTAAAAATAACTAACTGTGAAGTAACATTGTAGGCATTTTTAACTCTGTAACATTTTGGTTTATAGACTCTGTGGTGGCAGGACACATCCTTGAAGACATTAGCAGGTACAGACATTATACTCTTACTGGTATAAGTGATCAGAAACCGGTTTATATCCATAACAGAAGTCTGGCACACAAAACCAGTCTATACTCATGATAGAACACAAGTTTGGCACACATGGACCAGTTTAAGAGTGGCAGAACCTGGTCTAAGATATGCCCCTCCCACCCCCAACCACTAAAGGAGGTGGGGGTGGGGAATGTGTGCTTGTGCGTTTTGTTTGCTACTGATCTAAACTACACTGCTTACAGAAAACTGCATAATTTAGATCAATTCTGACTCAGGCTTTTTGAACGCCTGTATCTAGCCAAACAGGTTCTTTGGTATATAAACGTGTGATGTAAAGAATAATGGAAATGCGCTCAGAATTCATTTAAGTCTTTAAACAATATCAGTTTTAAACAGATAATCTTATATTAGTCTTTTTAATATCATTTCCTGAGTATACAATTTTCTGATTTCAAACCTAAAATTTCACTTTAAATTGTGTCTTAACACTTGCATCTTTACATTTGTGTCTTTGTATTACAATTTACCTACTAACCTCTGTTCCAACTCAAGACTTAATTTTGAAAAATATAGTCCTTGATTCAGCAAACTTCTGAAGCACATACAAGCCAATGCAGCTTAGGCACATACTTAAACTGAACTTGTGAACAACTACTTTAAATCTGAAGTGTTGTTTTCAGATCATACAAATCAGTGCAACTAAAGTATCTAGTATGAATTAGTACCAAACCTTCTACCATGCAAACTGTCATGAATTAGCTTTCAGTTTCTGATGCAAGAAGAGTGCAAAGACTTTACTAATGTACAATCTTTCAATTAACAACTAAAACAAGTAATTTCTTCTTTTAAAAAATTAACTGCTCTAATTAACAAGAAAACCATCCTCCCTCTGAATTAGTTTATCTAATATTCATCTTTATTCAAAGCAAAATGACAATGATTAATTGAAAATTTAATAAGCAGTACTTATTAACTTGGCAAACCTAGTACCAATTAACACTCTATTAAAACTAATTATGACATGTTTCATTCAAGTATTTGTACTTAATTGTTTCACCCACTTAAAAAGCACCTTAATTAAATGTTCTGTTTAATTAAAAACATAGATTTCTAATAAAATGTTTTACCATGGATTAAAAGTGTAAGCACTACAAGTATGCTATGGTTACCTTGGGTATGTACAGTATTTCAGATGCTTTGATATATTTTATAGACAGATACTAAAGTTCATAATGCCCCAACGTGTAAGTTCTGAGATGCACACCATACTTGGTATCATGTTCTTATAATTGTAGCATCACTTAAAGGGTTTATTATTTCAATTCACGCCCGTGTTACAAAGAGTAGTAATTTTATAGTACCAAATGTGAAAAATGAAATGGCTATCTGAACTGCTAAAAATGATTTAAAAAATTCCTAGTACGCTCCATTTCTGAATGAACCATCTATGCCCCCAAAAAGATATGTTTAAACTAAAATGTCGGAGAAGAAAAGGGGCGGGTGGGGGGAGAGGGGCAAGAGATAAAACTTATTCCTTTATTTTTATGAGGCTGAAAATATGCCCTTATATTACTCTACCATAAATGTAGTTAGGGGGAGGGCCCAGGGAGAGGGAAAATCATATCCTTCAACAAGACAGCTAGGACTTAATTTACTTTGAATATTCAAGGTGAATTAAAATTCTATCTAAGTGGCAATACAGGACAATAATTTTTGCTTACGATCAAAGCTGCAGCTTGACTAATTGTATATGCAAATCAGGCAATTTATATTTAAATTATGCATTCCTATTCTAGTCCCACAGGCACACACAGATCAGCAAAGGGAATTGGTAGGACATTTGCAAGGTGCTTGAATATTTATTACCAACTGCAAACATTCACTGATCGCTTGAAAAGAAATATACACAGGCAAACACACAGATGCAGTTTTATTACCATCTTTATAAAACTGAGGCAACTTAAATACAGACCTTTTCCATCTTATGAACGACAGTTATTAACAGAACTGATTTTTTGTGAAAAATTCTATGCTTTTTATGGAATTTGCTGTGAATGGGAAAAATATAAATGTGTATGGTACACTATTACTGTGTCATACAAGCTTATCAAGCTTAGTCTTTGAAATGGTTAGAAAAATCCCAGTCAAATCTTTGTTTTGACCAAGTTTTCTAATTTAATGTTTTATAAAATATAAATTGTTTATATTTTGCTTACCGAACTGATTTCGTCCCAAACTAGATATAGTGTGATATAATTCTGAATTATATAAAATTATTCAATGTTCAATATAACTCTGAATTATATAAAATGTTTTTCAAAAGGTCAAAATAGCATCACCCAAATGTTTAAAACATTAAACAGGCCACAAAAGTTGTGGAAGAAAAATTAATGTCTCTAGTTTCATTGAACTATGTGTTTTGGGTTTACAGTTACACTTGACTAAGAATGGTTAGCAGATAAATCAAATGCTGTGTTGAAAAGTAATAACAGAGCCACAAAAGGCAAGAAATGATAAAAGCTTATTAGCTTTTTCAAACACAAAACAACATTGTTGTTTCAATACTGTATAAGCAAACAATGCTACCTTATAAAGGGTATTTTTCAGCAACACAAACACTGATTTTTTGCACATCCTAGTGTTATAAATAACCTATAATACTTTAAGTTACTTTACAAGCAGGCAAGCACTGCAGGCTTGATAATCAGTTTAAAATTAAAAACTCAAAATTCTTGAGCAACAAAGGTTATGGAAAAAGCAGAAGGGGATTTTACTTTCCTAGACAGACAATACTCTACTTTTCAAAGATGAAGAATAATACTGGCAAAGGCTACCACTCATCATTTCTTCATATCAGGGCTTCAGTGTCTCAAGTTGGGCACCATACAAGACAGACATTAGTATGTGCCTTTGAAGATATAAGTCTAAGATTTTCTTTTTTATAAAAGCTTGCAGGTTTTGTGAATTTATATATAAATAAAGATGGCAGACGCATGCTTCCTGTAGAAAAGCAGCATAATGATTACAAAGAGTTTATTCTCGTCTCTTAATTAGAAGATACGCTCAAATAACATTGTCTCATTTAAACCCACATTAGCAAGAAAACACAGTTATGACTAGAAATGGGCTAAAATTAAAAACCAGGCCAACAGCCCAGCAAGGCAAATGCTCACAAGGCATTCATTCCTATAGCTCCTTCACACCAGCTAAAGATCTAGCCTCACTTCCTGAGGGCATTCAAAAAGCTGAACCCAATCCAAGTTCTGCAGCTCAAGCCCATCTCTTACACAGAATGAAACATCATTTTCTTCATTTTTACTGTGCCTACGAATCACAGATCATTTGATATGTCAAATTATTTGCAGAATCTGTTCAACAGCAAAACCTAGAGACCCTATGAAAAATTAAGAGCAAGATTTCAGCAATTCCTCTGAATATCACTGCTTTAAATGAAGTTTTCTTGGACACCAGCATGCTTGATCATTGTTTCTTATTTTTACATTAAGATACTAACATAAATAAAGTAAGAAGAAAATAAACATGTCATTGACATACATCATCATCAAGTTTCAGGGTTAGATTTTCATTGGACATAGGAATTCAAATTTGTGGACTGAATGAATTGTGTTAATTTCTGTATGAACAGTGACAGTTCCATGAAACATGCTTTAATACATAATGAACAAACATGTGTGCTCCAAATGAAGACTCCACAATACATTAATGACGGGTCTACTGCTTCAACATGCCTTTATAACATTTGGGCATTATCGTGCCATAATAAGTAAAATATTCTAATGAAAAACAGTTACCAGACAAACAAAGCACAAAATGTTGAAACTATTGTATCCTTGGCATTCAATCATGATGTGTCACATGTTCAAAGGAGGCTGCAATGGGATGCACAATTAATTGTACAACTAAGTGGACATTTGCACATGTAAAATCAGGGAAGAGTAGCTGAATCGTCTACCCAAATAGGTAGCTAAATTCATCTACCCAGAATGGCAACATCCTAAGCCTGCTAAGGGCACTGACTCACTTAGTCTGGGAAGGAAATACTGGTCCCATTTTAAAAGTGATCTATGCCAGTGTACTTCTATACGCATGCAAAGTGCTGGAACTCTGCAAACCCATGTCTAGCAGCATACATCACACTGCAACATCAAGGATATAGTTGCATGCAGATGTTGGTGCAAAAAGCTTGAGCGCAGTTGTGCAGATGTAACATTGTGTGTTTCTTTGAAAATATGAGGTCTATAAACATAGACCTTACAGTTGATTAGAAGCTATAAAGTTTTAAAAATTTAAGAATTTTTCACATTATGACCCCAAATTGTATCCGTATTTCCAGTTTTTAAAATGTATGCATTTATTTGTTCCTCCTGGGAGTCTAATAGACTTGAAAAATCTTGAAACTTAAATAATGCCGTTTTTAAAAATTGCTCACAGACTGAAGATTTACTGTATCAAATTTCAGCCTGAAGCCATTATAACCCTTGAAAACAGAGGTGTTTAATAGCACTATTGATAGCCCTTAACTGTAGAGGCAGATGCTTCTATTATAAAGATTATTTCATGTACTGATCAGTTCCAGTTTAAGATTATTAAATACAATATCTTTTTGTTACTAGTGAGCCCTTTCTTTTTATTCCTCACATCAGTGCATTAACAACTGCACACAGCTGCCAGAATGCTAAGCTCATGTTTTTAAACAATTCTTACCAGCTTTCTTCCAGATCTCCTCTGGCACATATCCAGAAGCAGGCCTGTGAAGGAATTCCCGATGTGATTCTACAAAAGGAGGGGGTAGGGTGGGGAAAAATAAAGAGTACTGTAAGCAATGCTTAGTTGTTAAACAAGGCTTAGAGAAATGCCCTTTCCTTTTGCGTACCGGTCAGACAAAACCCTGCAAATTTCTTCTACATGTAAGTAAAGAGCGGATTCTGGGGCAATGGTCCTTAAATGTCACACAGATCAGATCAATGTTTAGGACTCAAACGTCTCATCTCAAGCCAAGATGGTATTAGCTCAGGTTATTTTACAATGTTTAAAGACAAACATGTACAACAGTTTTCCAGGCTAGTTTTGTAAATCCTACCAAAGCCTTGATATTTTCTTTCTCTGTAATCATGCTTAAGGAAAGAATAAGATAGGGCAACAGTCTGCACTTTGGCACTTCTGTTCTGTAAAAAGCAGAGTGGTTATTGCTGGGAAGAAAAAATGCAAGATGCAATACTAGTGATGAAATAAGTCTTCCACAGACAAAGCAAGTGTCATTTCCACATATCAAAACCTATACTTATCTCAATCTCAACCTGCATTATAAAATCTAGCTGTGAGATTTTGAAAAAAAGAGCCTAAGGTTAGGTTCCTAAATATGTATTTAAAAACCTAAACATGCTTTCAAGGGCAAAAAACCCCCAAATTTCCTACTGCAAGTCTGTCTACACAGGTTGAGTCCCATTTTTTTTTAAAGTTAAGTCCATTAGATTGATCCTAAGTCTGTCAGCTTCTCCATTGATCTCAAAGGGTTTGGATCACTAGACTTGGCCTGAAAGGTAGTGCACACATTTCTCAGCAGAAGAGACATTATTTTTTTAAAGAAACTTCTAAACACAACCCCAGACCTTCATTTTGACAGTTCTGCAGAGAAGTTTACTGCACAACTAAAAACGCAATACCCAGATTTAAGGACTTGAGTTCATTCATTTTTTTTGCAAAAACACAATTCAATTCTTTGATTAGGTCAAGTCACCTTGATACTGTTGACAGCCCAGAAGTTGCAAGTTCAAGGCCATAGCAGAAGCACTCATGGTACAGCCCTGTCAGATTCCAATGAATCTGCAAATTCTGCTAAGTACCTTGTCACAAGGACATGAAAAAGGAAAGGAAGGTGAGAGGGACTTCATAAAGTTTCTTAGTGGGTAATATCAGACTCATGGCTACCATACATTAGTATTCTGTAAAGTTATATCTCATATGGTTATAATGATCAAGTACTCTACCATCCACAAGAAAAAAATGAATTAAAGATGAAAAGCAAATATTCCATTTGAACATATAGCTGGGGCTGCAACAGCAAGAAATATAATTCACTCTTTTTGAAAATAATTTTTTAGGATAAAAAACTGCTGGTACAAAAGGTGAAACATTTCAGTCTGACTGGTTCTATAATGGCTGTAAGTTACTAGCTAGTAAGCAAACATACTACAGGAGACTAAAAGAAGAACAATAGAGTCTTAAACAATAAGACCATTCTTCTCTTCTCCTAGTTTTCCTTTCTATTCTTCTTCCATTTTGCTTTCCAGTTTTTAAGATCTTTGTCGTAGGACCAAGCATTGAGACCACAATGGTAGTATCTTAGCACTACTGTGATATTATTAGCACTATTACTAGCACTATTATTTTTACTACTACTACAATTAAACAAATGGGAGATCTGGTGGAGCTGACTTTTAGGTACGTCAGACTTTCCAGAAACAGAATTCAATGACATCAGTCACCAGACAGACAGATAACTGTGCTTGGAATCTGATGAATCAAGTTCAGATTCCAACCACAAATTACTTACATTAGGAACAAGATTTTCTACAGAAGTAGTAAATTAAGACCTTTTAGGAGAGACTTCTACAGTTTGAAGCAGGACAACAATAAAGAGAGACATGTGTCCCTTATGAAGATAACAAGAAACACATTCCTGAGTAAGGAAAAATGTATATTATAAACATGGATTTGGTTCAGTCTGTTCTAAGGGCTCCATGAAAAACAAGACAAACTTCTTTATGGATTTAAAGTAGAGGAGGAGACTGAGGGATAGCTTTATATGTATAAAAATATATATAAAATATAAAAAATCTGGCAATAAACCCCTCCAAAAATCATAAATGCAACAGCCTGCCCTACAATAATAAATATGATGCCAACTGGAAAAAAACATGAAAAAACAATGGGTCATTGATAAGAGGATTGCAGAAACCAGAAGTCATAGGAAAAGCTGTCTAATAGCAAATATACAGAAACTGTTAGTCACAAAGTCTAAGTTGAGGAAACAAGAAAGCGGATGAAGAAAAAGATTGTGAGAAAGGATTTAAGCCAAAACAATGCCAGATTAATCAAAAACAACAGTGCAACTCTTGTCTTGTTGTCTACTCTCTTCAGAAGTAGAATGAGGAGACTAGGACGCACAGTACTGAACTTCCTAAGAAATCACTGAGGCAAACTAATGCTTGAAAGGATTGTTGCTGGAAGTTCAGATCCCAGTAGACTCATTTGGTAGAAGGGTCATGTACATGCACATAATACATGCATGCACACACAAATCACTATATCAGTACTGTATGTAAAAAGATGAAAAGGAAGATAAAGGAAGTAAAGAGAACTCCATAGCCGTACAGAACAGTACTTTAATGTAAAAGATGATGGAAAGTCACCAGACACTTATAAAGCCAAAGAATGAGATGCGCACATGAATAAGGATGGGTAAAATACAAAAAGTGAGAGCACACTATTACTGGGTGGTAGGGATGGCAACAACCTATATTACTTTGTTAAATATCAGAAGCAAAATAAAATGATTCATGTTGCACCTTGGATGTTTTCCATCATATGAAGAGAAATAAGAATCTCATGCTTTCAACCTGTTTGTCAGTGTGATGTAAGGTTTTCATATAAGCACTGATGTATTCATTTCAGCAATTTAATCAAGCATGAGATCATGAACAGTTCATAAATCATGGACAGACTGTCAACCAGTCTCTGATGTTCAGCAAGTACAACAAGCATTTTGCAGACTGTTAGAGACTTTTGATTCTATGAAAACTGAAGCTGTGAGGCAAGCACTAAAAAAAGGCATGATTTTTTTTAAATGGCTGAAACAAATAGGGATACTCAATAAAGAGAAGTGAAACAAGCTAGAAGTTATGAAGAGATAAATATGCATATGAATATTATCTAGAAAAATATAACCGAAATAAAGTTTCCTTCAGATTAGGAAAAAGGTAGTCTATTTTGGAACGAGGGAATGGAAGATGGATTGAATGTATAATGGAATGGTAACTTTTAGCACTAGGTAATAGATACAACAAGAGCTGTGATCAAAAAAAGAAAAAAAAACCCAAAACAACAAGAGAAAACAAATAAAGAGGTCAATTTTGAAGGACCTATATGATTTTATTTGGCTAAAGAAAGCAATGAGCAACAGTGTAAAGGTACAGCTTCCCCACAGTGGATAGACTGAGGCTGAAATAATGATAGTGAAAATTACAATACATGGAGCATGAGAAGGGAAAATATGTTTATGTCTAGCTGTTGCCTAAACCTGAACTATGGATTTTTTTACAAGTTTGTTCTACTTCATTCTGACCCTGAAAGTAAAAATATTATCACTAGTGGGACATTGGTCAAACAAACTTCCATAATGACAAAACCCACACAGCCCATGAACCAATAATGAGGGGGTAGCTAAACAGTATAATGCACTGCTATACAGAAATAATTCTGCTGGCTCTGAGTCCACTACCTCAGGTACCAGCAGCAATACAACCACAGTAACAGAGCATTCCACTAGGGCTTCTAAACCCAATGCCAGTGTCTCTTAGGCTAGGGACAGACATTCAAAAGGCCTGAGCCTGAACTGATTCAATCTTTGCAGGTTAGTCTAACCTGAGTAGGCTCAATCAGTTTGTAACTACACAGACGTCCCAGAAATGCATGCAGTGGCTCAGGCTAGAAGCCGGTGGGCATAAGAGCAGCCTTCCTTTCCCTTCCAAAGTGCTGAGCTGAGAGGGTTGTGGCCAGCCCCCGGCAGGACACTCTGATTAGGGAGGGGTGCCTGCTGCTCCTCACCAGTGAAGGAGCCAGCAGGGAGATACACAGCATTTAGTTACACAGCAGGGAGTTACACAGGGAGTAACGCAGCATTTAGCACTCCATCAAGAAAACAAAAGCCTCTCTAAAAAAATCTTGAACTAATGAGACATCTTTAACTTTTTCCAGGGAAGGAATGGAGGGACATTACCAGCTGACCTGTTGATTAACTCCAAAAAGCCATAAGCGGATGCTGTTCTGTTTGCTTTTGTCCTGTCTGCCTTACACAGATACCTCTCAGCATTAGCTAGCATACCACATGCTAGCTATGATCCGTGCTCTCTGTGTATAGGGGGCGGGGGGTGGGGACAGGAGGAAATCAGGCAGACACTGTTGTGCCTGCTGTTGTCACTGCCAGAGTTTCAGCCAGGGAGCAGGGGGGATGGGGCAGCCCAGCTCTCTGGAGCAGAGCACCCTGCCCAGGGCTGCAAAGCATCTGGGATGCTGAGGGACTCTTGTTTAAGTTAAACCAGGAAGGGGTCTGGGAGAGACATTACATAAACTGGTTTGACCCAGATTAGTTAAGTCTAATGCTACATTCAACCAGGTTTTTCTCAAAACTGGTTTCAGCCATTTTCACACTGGTTTGTGTGCACTGAACATCTGTTCTATTACAGATTTAAATTAGTTCCTGATCACTTAAACTGGTTTGTGTGTTATGTCTGTCCCTAGCCTTAAAGATACCTTGACTGGAACCAGGTCTCTAGCAAGTCACAGTCCTAGTTGTAATATACAGGCATACCTCGGAGATATTGCGGGTTCGGTTCCAGACCACCGCAATAAAGCGAATATCGCAATAAAGCGAGTCACACAAATTTTTTGGTTTCCC
>NW_017728886.1:228263679-228291179 GCF_001723895.1 Crocodylus porosus
CAGGGTTGCCACAAACCTTCAATTTGTAAAAAAGGCAATATCTGCGAAGCGCAATAAAGCGAAGCGCAATAAAACAAGGTATGCCTGTAGTTGAAGAAACAGATTTTATTTAAATAGGTACATTTTTGTCTAAACCAAAATGGCAAAGAACAGTAAGCATTGTGAATAACACTGAAAATAGTTTTATATTTCAGTGGTTAGATAACAACTCACATGGATTGAGGTGTGCCACAAGGATTAAATAAAGGACTTTACTCTAAACTGCAAGGGTCCAGTTCAAACCTGTGTCATTCCAATAGGAAGTTAATGGAGTTACACAGATGTAAAACCAGAGAAATGAAATAGTGAATCAGATTAACTTGCAAGGATTGTTGGTGTGCATCAGTTCATATTCATTTAAACACAGTTTTGGCCTGAAAAATATTTTTAATGGCTATTATAATGACGCTTGAACACAAAATCATGACCACGGGCTATGGAGTCACTAATGTTCTCATTCTAAAACACAGGTATTGCACTACTTAACTGAGCCAAAAAATAAAGCAACTTTACAATAGCTGGCAATAGCTGGCAGCAGCAGGTTTTATTTCTTCTTTCTATGCCACATATCAATTATTTTGCCAAGCACCATAGTGCATGGTACAGTATAAGAAATGGATAAAGATTATCACTTCCTCTGGGATACACTATACAGTAATTCAGGTCCAGATCTATGCATTAGCACACCATTCAATGTGCTATAATCTGGCCCAAGCCTCTATTTCAGCAACATTAAAATTAATTGTTACTAATATTAGTTTTATGTTTAAAAGCACTATTTAATAGCTGTACAGACTGCCATGAAATCTTTTATAATTTTGCTATGAATGTTAGTGATATTCACACACTGGAAACATCATGTAAATCATGATAATAGTTACTGCTTGCAAAATGCAATGGGAATATTTTAATAGTGAGATGAGCAAACATGTTAGTGGGTATTGTCATTGCTAACCCAGAATGTACAAGGAGTTGAGTGAGCCAGCTGGAATAAAGTATGAACCTCGAAAGTTTAAAATGAAAGAGTTTGATGAATGGCAACAGAAGCCTTTGAAACTGACACAAAATCTGGAAACATAAGAAATCTTGACCCTGGCTATTTCCACTCCATCTTGAAAGATTTTCATTCAGATTTCTATTGGAGGTTGCGATAAATTCAGGGAAGTATTCCAATCTAACATTACCTCCAAACCTTTTGAAGTTTGCCTATCTTCACTGATCTTCATATACATCTGTACTCAATAAGGTTATAGGTCTTATTTATAATCCAAAAAGACAAGGAACTTTCATCTTGCCCTTATCCCGTTGCATTTATTTCAGAATACATTGTATGATATGTATTATTATTAATTTTAAGGTGAAAATTACCACTTTTTTTTGGCATCCATAATATTAAAATCCCTCAAAAGTAGTTCAGGAGTAAGCATGACATCACTCATTTGAAAGATTATCAGTCTATCAGGTGAATTATGTATGTAAAATCTGAGCAATTTTAAAAAACTTTTATAAATATGTATTATTTAGCACCAAATGAGAATGAGTCTGCCCTACCTAAAATGCACATTTGTGCACTTTTTATTGTTTCAGAACAGTAGGTTTACTTACTGTTAATGTCTTGCCTAGATTTATGTAATGCCAAAATGAATTAAAAACAGTGACAGTAAATAAACTGCAGACTAATTATATACAGTTTTAAATACTCACTTAATTTTTTTTAGCTATTTTTAAAGGCAAAAATATAATTACTATATACTTTGGACTGCTAGAATGAAAATACTCTACACACAAAGTTAAAAAAAGAACATAACTTTTCAGACAAAACAGCTTTACTGGCTTTGAAGAATTAGGGGTTTTTTTAAAATGCTCCTGGGCAAAAATCATGTATACTAAATTTCCGAATGGGGTGTGTGTTTTAATGATAGAATTATACACCTAAAAAGTAGCCGATCATAAGTGTGGCAGTGAAATCTGCTTTATTGTTGTGGTATCATTTTAATCATAATGAAAAGGAAACAAGACACAAACGATGTAGCCATATGGTATTTTTTCCTCAGCTACTGGAGATGACAAGCTGATAATTTTTAAAGGGTGGATTATCTTGGTAAAAAAAAAAGTACAAAGGGGAATCACTGACATTTAGAATCCACACAGCAAAAAGCAATATTTACACATTGGGGGCCTTAATTAAAATTTTGGAATAATTTCTCATTCCCTTTCTTTGGCACCTTCTCAAAAAAGAATACAAAATAAGAAAAAACTACATTTTGCCTTAAGGTTCAGTGATGTTGCTTTCAAACAGCTAGAGTTTTGTATTTTGTTAACCTTCTAAAGTACTGTAGTTTACCCAGATATTTCCTGATTTAAGGTAATAGAATTATTGTATTTCCTGTCAAATAAAAGGTAAGTATCTGGTGTCATGAGTGTCAGATACTTCTTGCCAAGCCCTATGACTGAAATAGATACTATGTTCTTGAAACATTACAAATTATCAGGCTGTAAGCCTAGGAAAGTATTTTTTAAAATCAAACTTCTTAGAATGAATATTCAAGTACAATGAATTGCTCCAGCCCGTTAAATTTGTATCCATCACTACTACATAGTTAATTTGAAAAACGTATTCCATTGGTATACCATGCAATGGAACCTGTCTGGCAAATAAATCCCATATCTTTTAAGTACTCCTATTGGCAAAAATATAAGCAAATAATCTAGTTGTATACTTCTCTAACTAGGAAACAGTATCCTTTGTCTTATGACTAATTACATTATTTTAAAGTATTTATTCTCTTGATATTCCCAGTAAGATTTGCTGATACTGTTTCAATGTAGTGGTGATTTATAAAAATTCCACACCCTGCCTTATTAGATTTCTTAATTAAAAGTCTTACTACCATTGAAGTTCAAAATGTTCAACGGCCCTGTGTTACAGGTGTACTAAACATAGACTTTGCAGATCATGACTCAGCAGTTTCCTCTAAACAAATGGTTGTTTCCAGGGGTCATAGTCATTGTGAATACTTCACCTGTCGTATTTACCTCTGGATTACTCAGCATCTTTCTTTATATACCTAACATTATTCATAAAAAAACTTGCCACAATGTTTGTGAGGATTTCCAAAGAGACTGTGCCTATTAATTTAGTGATGCTATTCCCAATATTTTAAATAATTTAAATATCAACTCTGAAAAGAAAAAATATAACACTATAGCTCAACTGGTTCAAAAAGAGGGAACAATTTTTTGGGGGTGATATCTTTTATTAGACTCAATTACCTGGTTGGAATAAAGTTAGACAAGTGTTCAAATGCAACACATTCTTTGTCAGGTGAGAAGGAGGCTTTCTTTGTTACCACAGGGCCCTGAATTTCATAGTAAAAACCCCACTTATTTACCTACCTGAGCATTGTTTACCAGTACAATATTTTCTAGCTTCCTTCCTTTTTTCAATCAGAAAACTCTCAGAATTAACCAGTTATTTTTCAGGGAAGAATGTTTTTCATTAAACAGGGCAAATATTGAGGGAGAAGCCTATTTACCATTTATAAATACATTTATAAAGTTCAAATCATGGTAAGCAGCAAAATTCAGGATGCTTGGAACTCTGGGGTTCTGGTCCAGCTCACCTTATATGTTTTAAATCACTTCTAGCCATACATTATCTAAGATTCTACACATGCACATTTGGAATGTAACAATTATGGCGGTTTCTGGTACTCCTGATTGCTGACAAAGAAAGACTTCTCCTTTCCTTTGAGTTGCATTGCTATTGATCTATGCTCATCCTTAACATACAGCTTGTATATACAAGCCCACCCTCATCTTAAAAAGTAGTCTTGGTACTTGTTGTTAGTAGTGTAATCATAATAGGAGGGAGTCGGCATGAGATAATTACCCATGCACTTATTTACCCTGCTCTTGGGCAGGGTTTTCAAGATGTGCAACTAAACTGCTGATAGGACCCAAGATAGCGAGTTATAAGCTACTTCTGTTTTCTTAAATAAGGTATAGTTACATGAGCTTCAGATCAACCAAAGGCCAGATTCTATTCCAAGCTTTAGGCATATAAATGTACTTAAGCACCTAAGTGCAATTCTGTTCCACCACAGTCAAAGCCCTAAAAAGCTCTTAATACAAAAGGTGGCTGGATTCTCCTCCTATTCCTCACTGGGCACATCTACATGAGATGTTTACTGCAGAGTAGACTAATTAGCTCCACAGTAAATGTTGCATATCTATACATGCGCTCCTATTAGGCTGAAGTAAATTAATTCATTTTCACTGCAACAGAGCACATGTTGCCCTCGCTGGCTGGGGCATGAACGTGCTTTAGTACAGGAGCTACCTGTTGGCTTGTCCCACACTGGAGCCCCTTCTGCACCAGTTGAGCCAGGAGAGGAATACATTGACCCAGGAGAAGAGCTGGCCTGGGCTGGCAGGCTGGCCCCACAAAACCCCCTGCCAGCTGGGGCTACTCCATCACAGCTCAATGTGTTGTGGTCCCAGGCGCATGTTTAAGCAGTGCCCCTGGGAGCAATAAACTCTGGAGCAATAAGCACCGGAGTTTATTGTTTCATATTAATTGCACATGTAGCTGCCTCCAGTGTGACTCAACACTAAGACTAAGATGGTAGTTGTTACAAAGTAAATAGATCCATTAATGGATTTTCAGGGATCTGAGAAGGGTGAAATGCAGTTGAACACTTAAATTCCTAAGTCCATTTACATGCTCACTAGTTGGAATAGAATTTAGCACCAGTGGCAGGTATGTTAAATTTGAACATTTACAAACTTCTTCTTTGTCACATTTCTTTTTGGAACTGAATACAAATACAGCTTAAAAATTTCTGTTTTCATTTACTTGCTTAATGTATGCGTCTCCCAAGTTGATTAATTTATATTCAATGGGATGAACTCCATTCTGTTATACCAGACTTTTCTTTCAATTATACTAGTCAAGCAGCCCCTATTTTAGGTTTACATGATAAAAATGGGAACTCATACATGGCACTGACAGACATGGGAAACCCTTCCTCCACCAAAAACAGTACTTTACCAGAAGAGGAAGCATTAGTTTAACCCAGCTTCCTAGCATCTGTATAGTTTGGGCACTTCAGCAGGGCTCCTTGGTGTTTTATCTAAAACTGATTCAATTAGCTATTAGATAAAAGCACCAAAAAGGCCCACTGAAGTGCCGAATCTATACAGATGTTGGGTGAGCCAGGTCAAACTGATGCAATCCCTCTTCTGGGCATGTGCTGTGCTTGGCACAGGGGCATGCCGAGCTGAAAGTAAAGGTGTTTTTCCCTCCCACACATCTGTAAGCAGCCATAGTGTTCAGCTTATTACATGACCAAATTCAAATTCCATTCTGTTCTCCAGACCTTTCCCCAATACAAATGGGAGGAAAATCGATGAGTATCACAAAAAATAAGTGTTTTGAACAAAAATTAGGCTAGTAGGAAATTATACGTGTAGACAGATAGATAGATACATAGATAGTCCTTGCTTTCAAGTGAAAAAGAAAATGTAACTTGTATTAACCAAGAAAAAAACCCCACACCGAACAACTATAAATTTCAGCTGCATTACATAAATAAATTAAAGAAGGAACGAGAGCTTGGCTATGTTGGAGCAGGACTGGAAAACAACCTTTGAAGGAGATACTGTACCTAAAGTAACTGGATCTGAATTCACTGGACTCTGCTGTCTGGAATGGCTACTGCTGCTGCTACCACCTTTTTTTAAATCCTCTGCATCACTGTACCGTCGTATCCAGTAATTAAGCTCCTCACGGTCCGCTTCTTGACATCGCCGTAGTACAGTGAGAGATCGCCTTGTCTTTTCCACCATGTCCATTATGCAGTTTAACAGCTATTTGTCAAAGGAGAAGGGAAAGGAGGAACCAAAGGAATATTTGATTACGATATGCTATATTCACAGACCAAACAGAAAATACTGTGAAATTTTCTCATGTCAATAGTCAGGGCTCTAAAGATGAAAGATTCTTTCCCTGTTTTTGAAAGTAGTTATGGAATACTAGTCTCTCTTGCAAACAATTCCTTCTGAATCTCAGAACGGCACAGGCAAAGTTCAACACTTACAAAGTCTAATTTTTATTAGTGAAACAACTCCCCCCGCCCCCATTTTTAAGGTACCAATCAATGAAACAATACATCCAATAGGCAAACTTTAGCTCCTAACTTTTCTTACGTCGTTGTTTCCACAATTAGGATTCTAAAATGGGTCACTGGAGCCCAATTGCTGGCTTATGCAGCCAAATTGGGAACCACGAGTTGTACTTTAATCCCCAATATTTTCAAATATTAGAAGACTTTTCCCCCCAGTATGGGAGATAAAGGAACAAATTTAAATGCACTACGCCAGTTGATAATATTGTAGTGTTACTTTCTAAAGTCACTGTACACTTCTTTTCACATACATCCATTCAGACAATTACACACACATGTACACATCTTACATGGTCAAGATGTTTCCACTCTTCTGCCCATTCTCTGTCTGTTAGCCTGTGATCAATCATTTCCTCTTGACGTGTGCCATGCAACCCTGCCAAAATTGATAAGAAGTACTTACATCAAAGGTTTCATCTAGAAAAGATCTTGTTCTCTCATTTATATAACATTGAGTCCAGATACTTACAATGCTTCTCCATTCGTTACGTAAATGCATGAAGCAATTTGCTCACTGAAGGTTTATGTATATGAAGTCTATATAGTTTAGTGTTTATCAGTCTTTTTAGTGGGAAAAACAAATTTATTTCACAATGAAAAACAACTGGAAGAGTAATATTCATAACAAGATGCATTTAAAATAATTTAGTCCAATACTGCCAGTTTTCCATGCATGTAATTCCATTTGACCTCAGTTTTACACAGACTGCTTGCTAGACTGCACAACAAAAAGATGAAGGCTGCTTCAATAAAAGTTATAAAAAATGTAGACGATATACTATAAGTGAGTTGAGACATAATTTTCTGGTGCAAAGATAAGACTGTCAAGGCTGTCTGATCATTTGCATAGCACCATACAAAGAAACACAATTAATATTTATTGTTCACTTTGTTGACATTACTTCAGAATTACAATAAGTTTTAAAAAGGTGCAATTTCATGTTGATTTTTCTTATTTTTATGTAGGCTTTGTTCTTGATCAATATATTAACATTTCAAATAAGTCTTCTTAAAAAGCATGAAAAGCATTAGGGAAGGGTAGACATTTTGTATGCAACAAAAATTAAGCAAGTGACCCTAGTTCTAAAATTCAGAAATTGTCATATTGGTCGCATACCCAATATTCTAGGTCGTTTATAGACTTTTTCAACGTGGAATAAATATTTGCCAAACTAAGTGTAAAATCACTGAGAGAGAGACCATGTCAAATTGACATCTAGAAAATTGGCTGAAGTTTTTATAGGATGTCTCCCTCCCCAAGATTGCTCATTTTTCACTTCACATACTACTTTCAAGTTAAAAAAGAAAAGCCAAACCTTCAAATCATTAGAAAGGCTGAACTCTTAAGAACTGATGTAACAGCATTTTAACTGCTATATATATTGCAAGAAATACAATGGTTAAATAATACCTTGTTATTTTATAATGTCTTACTACAAAAGATTGAAAAAATGTAAATGACAGACAGAAGAAATACAAGTTGTCTAAATACAATAACCACTAGGCCTGTGCAAAACCTCGGCTAGTATTCGCTTTAAATTCAGCTGATTCAGGGGATGCTGATTTGATTAGGTGATTCAAATCACAGTCCCAAACTGATTTGGTCAAATCTGATTTGAAGATTCAGCTGCAGCTGAAATTGGCCGAATCTCTGAATCTAACAGGCCCCATCCCCTGCCCGCTCTCCCAGCCCCAGCTCCTGGCTCTTTTCAAAAAAGAAAAAAAAATAGCCCTGCACTCACAGTCTGCTGCCAGGCACTGTGTCAGGGGCTCTGCCACGAGCCCCCAGAAGCACCAATGACCACTTCAGCATTCAGTGAGTGCAGGGCTTTTCCTTTTTTTAAAGAACCTGGAGCTGGGGTGGGTGAGGCAGCTATCGATAGGGCTGGGAGAGTATGCGGGGGTAAGGGGGCACTCAGGGGGGCTGGGGGAGCAGGCAGGGATGGGGCCTGGCAGGGGTCCCCCCATGGTCCTCTCTCCCAGCCTTCCCCACCTTCTACTCACTGGCACAGAGTCCAGGTGCAGCTTCCTGCGATGGCAGGTAGGGACTGCCCAAATCTCCAAAGCTCTCCAAATTGATTCAGACCTTTTTATCAGTCTCCTAATTCAATTCGGATTCAGAGATTCAGCTGCCAAATCAGGCCGAATCTCCTCTGAATTGAATCAGCACCTGAAGCTTTGCACAGCCCTAATAACCACCTCAGGGTGCTTACAGATATAACCTCCTTTCACCCCCAAAACCCAGCACTTTAAATTCATTGCACCCCCGTGCTGAACCCAGTGCATGCCCAGAAGAGGCATCACATTAGTTTGACCTGGCTTGTTCAATGTCTGTTTAGATTGCATGCTTCAGCAGGGCTATTTTGGCAGTTTTATCTAATAGCTGACTGAAGTAAAGTGCATTTTTTCAGTGTCTGTCAGCAGCCTCAAGGTCTACACCACTTCATTAAAGACAAGCAAGTTAACACCCCTTTGGAAGCCCAATTGTTCTGGTTGCCACATGAACAGAATACAAGGAAAAATCAGGTCTTCACAAGTTCCTTGTACACCTGGTCAGAAATCTATTTTGTTCAATACAAGAACAAAAGGGGTAGTCTATACTCCTTACTCTGCCATATGAATGCATAGTTCAAGTGACAATCCAGTTCAATACTATAAAATTAATTTCAGACATTAAACCCAATTGGATCACAGACCACAAGGAAGCTTTGTACAGAAAAAACTCTGTCTCTGAAGTATAGAGCTTAATTACAGGAAATAAAAGGGAAACGATGCAAAGAACAATAAATGATGCACAAAGTTTCTCAAGTGTCCCTTACCCATAGGTCTGTTTCTGTCCCTGAGGTCCCTGTGGTTGGGGTGTCTGTATGAGTCCCTGTAGTGGTGGGCAATGGCCATATCATCCAAACGATAATGCTGAGGTGGAGGTGGGGTAGGGTGAGGCAGACCATTGGGCTGGTAAGATAAGCCATTATTTGGACTGTACCGCTGGCCTGGGCTAATAGTGCAGGGCCGCTTGCTTGGATGCTCTGAGTGCAAAGGCTCTCTGTCAAAGCCATTTTCTTTGGTTCTGAAAAATAAAATCCAAGAACTTTCATTCACAATTTGAACAGGACTGGCTGCTGTTCAGGCACACACAGCTTGTTGATAACTGCTGCTTGTACTCACAGTTGCAGGTGTGTTAGGGAACATTTTGTATACAGTTTAATCAGGGCTTATAAAGGACACATTTACAGTATAATACCATCCCTTTATCACAGTTTAAGAAGCAAAGACAGAATAATACTTGCAATAGATCAGCTCACGAACATAAAAATGAAACAGTGTCACTGAAATCAGTGCTTGAATGTGTGATTACACACTTGATTACAGTACAGACTAATGTGAGTACAGCTGATTACAGTTCAGACTCACACGTGAGGCAAGTGGCCAAGCAATTTCCATTTCTATTAATGCAAAAGGAATCATTTTACATTTTCAGTCAAGTCTACACTGATGATAAAAAGCCATAAACTGGTAGGCGTTCTGCATTATTGGTGGCACACAGCAATGTGGGAACATTTTCAGCATAAGAAAAGCTTTTTCCAAAAGACAGCACATGGCCCTTTTCCAACAGACAGCACATGTTCCTAAGGCTATATGTCTTGGTGCACTGAACCTTTGCTCTCAGTAATGCCAGGATGAATTTTCACTAGGGAATTAATATGATCCCAGAAGATTTCTAGATCAGTCACATTTGGACAGTATGGAAAAAAAGTCCTTGGTGATCAGGGATCTTAAGTAGAAGAGTAAAAAAAATCTAGATGTGTATGTTATCCTGGCAGTTCAATCCAAGATGCTGTGCATTGTGGTATTGTTTTATGAGCATTGGTTAGGCCAAAGTCATAAGGTATTCCTCCTCTGGTCCTCCTAACAGATGGTACTTTCTTACTGAGGTCACCTAAGACTGCTAGAATCAAGGAAAAAAGTTAGATATAAGAACCATCCAATTAACTTAATCAGAATCTATCTTCAACCCCACTATAAACTAATATATAAATGACATAACAAAAAAGATCTGTTTACATTCTGCAAAAAGAGAAACAGGGTGCTTCTATTATTTCCAGAGATCATGATGCAAATCATTTTCTTCCTATTCTATTACAGAACCAACTTTTCCATCATAACAATCATCACTTAGCTTCTTCATATACCCACTTTTTGTGAGAGTGAGAATTTGGATAGTGCACTATAATTGAAAATTATTGCGCTGTGGTTCAGCTATGCTTATAGCAAAGTGGTGTGAATGTCCACAATTGTCTGAATGGATTTTCAACTGCTGTTTCAGGGAATTTATGCTTCACTCATGGTAAAACCTGGTTCTACCATGGAACAATTAACCCCTATAAAACTACCTTTACATTGGGTTGGAAGATATTAACTACAATAAACGCAACATTAAAGTGGTTTGTCTTTTGATTTTTATGCACATACTTTATTAAATTTATGTGCTAAGATGTGTACTTAAGCTACACATCTTTTTATATAACTGAAAAATGAAAAAGACAATATAGGATTAAGCTGAGCAATACTTCATCCTTGTGCTTCAGTGAACCATTTCCTCAGTGATTTATAGATGGCAGAATGCAATTATAATGTCCTTGTAATAAAAATCATGACAAAAACATGCTAAATCAGGCTGACAGGAATATAAATTTGGCTTGACTCTGTAGTTATTCACCTGCTCCTAGAAGGAATTATATATATCTGTGCGTGTATATATGTGTGTGTGTGTATATGTGTGTGTGTGTGTGTGCGTGTGTAACTATAGACATGCATATCTATCTATCTAGTCTGTGCATAGCAGCTAGTATTCGCTTCAGATTTGGTGGGCAGTGATTCAATTTGATGATTCAAAACATTGCCCCAAATTGATTTGGCCAGATCTGATTCGGAGGGTTGACTGCAGCTGAAATCGGCTGAATCTGCCCCATCCCCCACCCGCTCTCCCAGCCCTGTCAATGGCTGCCCTGCCTGGCCCCAGCTCCCACTTCTTTGAAAAAAAAAAAGCCCCCACTCACTGGCTGTTGCCAGGTGGGGGGGCAATCCCTGCTGCCCCACACTGTGTGGGGGGCTCTGTCATGAGCCCCCAACGCCACCTGCTCTCTCAACCCCAGCTCCCAGCTCTTTGCAATAAAAAGCCCTGTACTCACCAGCTCCTGCCAGGCAGGGAGGTGATCCCCACTGACTCCTACTGCCTTGCACTGTGTGGGGGGGGGCTCTGTCATGAGCCCCAAGAAGCCCCAAGGCCATGGCAGCATCCAGTGAATGGGAGGGTTTTTTTGTTTTTTTAAATAAGAGCAGGGAGCTGGGGTGAGCAAAGCAGCCATGGGGATGAACTGGAAGAGTGGGCAGGGGTTGTGGGGGCTTGTGACAGAACACCCCCACACAGTGTGGGGCAGTGGGGGTTGCCCCCCTGCCTGGCGGAATCTGGTGAGTGAGGGCTTTTTTTTAAAGAGTCGGGGCTGGGTAGGGAAATATTGGAGGTGGGGGAGCTGGGAGAGTGGGCGGGTGTAGCAGGGTACTCAAGAGGGCTGGGGAGCAGGCAGGGAGTCCCCCCCATGGTCCTCTCCCCCCTCCCTCTACTTACCAGCATGAAGCCTGGGTCCAGGTCCTTGCGGCGGCGAGCGGGGAATCCCTGAATCTCTGAATTTTTTCTGAATCAATTCGGAGAGCTTTGAATCAATTCAGACCTTTTAACTGGTCTCCTTATTCAAATTCAGAATCTCTTCTGAATTGAATCAGCTCTCAAAGCTTCTCACAGCCCTACTATCTATCTAGCTAGGTATTTTGGGTATATAAATATATGTAGATTTAGATAGAGATATAGATCTATATTTATATCTACATAGCTATAAATCTATCTATCTATCTAGATAGATAGATATAGGTTACTTGGACAACCCTCAGTTTTAACAGAGGGTACAACTCAATCGTTTATCATCCTCTGTGCTCCCTCTCTCACTCAGGGGATGATACTATTACTGCCAACTTGGGAAAGGAAGAATAGGAATCTCTAGTTCCAGAGAATGTAGTGATTACTAGTAGAAAATAAAGAAGTAGGTTTGCTACAGCTTCTCGAAGGGAGTGAAAGAAGTATCCTAAGGACCCCGTCACAACAACCCAGTGCATACGTAGCATTCCACTTTTAGTAAAGAATGGATATCTTTTACTCACTGTTATAGGATCTGTTGGTCTCCACATCATGGGCACTAGCAATTGTTTGTCATCTTTCACTTAATAACCTGCCTACAAATTTTACATGTAGTGGCAGGTATGAGAAATTTAAGCATGAAACCATTTAAGCCCAACTTCCAGTTTTTTCACCGCAACACTATTTGATAGGCGCAAATCAAACTGTACAAATTTCTCAGAACCCCACTAAATTATTTTGAAACAATCTCTAAAAAAGATTTTTAAAAAATCAGACAGTATAGAGGTCCTGTATTTTTCTTCATTTGCTCTTACCGCAGTTTTACTGTGAGAGAAAACACAGTTCACAGTGGGGGACACCTGAATCAAAATGAAGTTTTCAAATAACTATACTTCAGGTGCTCATGTCCTTGAACCTGTTTTCAAACAAGAGGTTAATTCTTAGATACTAGGCATGTAAATTTGTCTATTTTTATAACACTTCACTAATTTTGGTATTATATTTACATGTCTATTTTCCTCTTGTTTCATGTCTGCACTTATCACCTAAATGAAGAGACAGCCATAGAAATGCACCAGTCAAAGAACGATTTCTATTTTTGGAATTGTATTGAGAAATTATTTTTGTGGGCTTTTTGAATATAGAAGTGATGTTTTTAAAGCCTGTCTGTACATTTATATACAATACAAGAGTGAACAAATACAGTTCATACACTAACCTGTGTACTATTGAAATATTCATCAAAAATAATTATGAATAACGGTGCAGCATTTTAATGTTTGCCTTTATGAATGTACATATAATATGCTATAATGCATCTATAGCCCTTATAACAGAAACCATGAAACAATTCAACATATTTTGAATTAAAAGTTATGAAAATATTATTTTAGATATTAGGAGGATATTGGGAGGCATAGACTTCGTTTATGAACTACCAGAGACCTTCTGTACATTTCTGGTCTAGGTACTTAGACTAAGTAACTCAGTTGCCTATTTGGTTAGTTGTATAGCAGCGCTTCTCTATCACACCGGACTGTTGTGAGATTCAGAGTCCACAGGAACTGGAGGAGGGACATGGAGAAGGAAGGGAAAGTATGTACTGAAGACAGAACTGAAAATAACAATGATATTTTGTATCCGATCTGTTTAATTTCATTAACTGATTATCCTGCAGAACTTTTAAGAGCAAAAATATTCAGAAAATCGCAGTGAACATGTGGAAAGCTTAACTGTTATATTGTTCCTCTTCTTTTTACTTCCCTCCAGCCAATGTTTCCTTGAGGTACATATATGATTCATCAGGCACTTGACTAGACCTCTTACACATACACCGTGATCTAGCAGATCAACAGTTCTCTCTCTCTCTCTCTCTAGAGAGAGAGTTTGAAAAAATGTTCTTCAGAGGTTCAGAGCCTTGGATACTGAAAAGGGAAACTCTGAATACAAACATGTAACATGTGGCTATACATTTGGGTTTTACCATTACTTCTTATTAAAAACAGCTCAAGGCATATAAAAATCAATATAAAGTAAGTATCTTTAGTTTCGAATGATTGCGCATCTGGATATTTTCCAGATCAGGAAGTCAAATAATGCAAGACTACTCTGGCTGGCAAATTAACTTGACTGCTTGATATAAAATATTAAATCTATTTATGAGAATAAGGATATTGAAGTCAGTGAATACAGAAGAGTGAAAATGTTCACTCATTATTCGTGCAAGATACTTAAATATCTCACACAAATAGTTTAAATTGATATTTACATAATAAGGGAAGGAGTTATACCAATCCAATGGAAGTCTATTTAGGTACTTCTATTTCAGAAATTATTCTGCCTGTAATGTTGTACAAACAACATAATAGGTAAATATCAGGGTGTGTATTTACCACTATCATATATGCCACTATGTCACGGAAGTGCACATTTAAAACTCTACTCAAGGACAATTCCTGAACTTTTCATTTTGCACATAACATGATGCAATGAAATACTAACTCAATTACTAACCATTCTCATTAACTTAGATGGCAGCAGACGCTGTTCAGCTCTTTGAAAAATAAGTTTAATTTCTAACAGTATTAGAACTAATTTCTGTGCCATATTTTTCTTAAAGGGCATGAAGACAACAAAAAGAACTCTCCACTCAAAACTGACAAACCATCATGGCCTCTTACCTATTGGAATGCAATCCGAAGCTTAAAAACAAACCTTGTCATAAATGTTATTTTGTCTCTTAAACATACATCATACTCCCAAGATACAATTTTTTAAAATTAAAATTAGAGTCAGGTTTAACAGGGGTTTTTTTGGGGGGTTTATTTTTGGTGGGAGGAGTTACTTAATATTCTGTATCCACATTGTAGGTACCCGCCATACATTTACAGGTACTAAGTCATGTTTCTGGGCCATAGAAACATTGACTCTATATCCTCAAAAGAAAAATAAATTTATTTGTACAAAGCAGGAAGTCTTTTCAGTTAATTTAAAAATCAGGTAGAAATTTTAAGCAAAGTATTCATTCTCAAAAAAAAATAAAAAAATAAGGGAGTTGTATTAGTCCAGGTTTTTAGCCTTACTACAGTGTGATACAGGCCCCAAAAGTTGTAAACAAAATATAGTGAACACTTTGTTCATGACATGTCATGAACAAATTACCAAAATGTGTTGTCTCCTCAGGTGTCAGTTTTTTCTATCTTGCAGTGACTGATGGCTCCCAGTGTTATTACAGAAACAGATTGATCTTTTTAATGAGCTAGTTTAATAGACTCCAAAATCTCACCGTGGCTGCTCATCCATGTCAGACCATATGCACCAAGAAAACATTCAGTAAAACACAAAGCTCTGCTGTCAGATTGCTCTATAAAACCTCATATACAGTAGATTTGGGTATGCAGATAAATAACTAGAGATGGAAAATGCATATATACAAACAAGCTGCTGAAAAGCTATGCAGAAAAAGTTACTGTATACAGACATATTCTTGGCTTTAGTAAAAATCCCTCAACGTGCATGTGTGTACATATACCCAATGCAGATACTCCTTTCTCTTCCAAATTCAGTATGGTATTTCACTGTTACTGCAGTCAATTTTATAGTTTACATGCGAGTATGCTTGTACGTTTATATATAGCATGTGGAAAGATTCTCTTTTTTCTGGAGCAGTGGGGCAGAATGTGGAAGTGTAGCTTAACTGATTTCAGTGACAGAGGACTACATAGTAAAAGGCAGAATTTATTCTAATACATTTGTTTCCCCTGGAAAGATGCTTTTTATTTAAATATATGCAATTACAGGCAGGAGTTATGCTACTCAATACTTTCTACCATTTTTTCCTATATGAAAAATATTTAGATATCTAAAGAAATGCTACACTTATCCCTATGTCTTTCTCCCTTTGTGTGCTTGTATAAACTATCGTTAAACAGAACTGGAAGCAAGAGAATCACTGGTTTCACCCACTCATCTAGAGCTGTGCATATTTTGGCTCTAAGGAAGATTTTATGGTTGATTTACTTTATTACCAAATTTCAAATGATGTAGATTCCTGTTCAATAGATTTAAGAGCCTTCTCAATAGGATTCCATCACACATTGCCACCAGGTCACATGGCAACTCCACTGGAATTAAGCTGATGCGTTTACCTTTCTTTTTGTAGAGAATTCCCCGAGTGCACCTAAACAATAGCAGAATTGTTCAGTGTGACCAGGCTCAAGCCTTATTTTTCTAAGCTTATGGTTGCATTCCAATAGATAAACAAGTGCGTCTTTTCAATTTGTAGTCGCTCAAACCTACATCCCGGCTCCTCCCCAGTGTCAAATATTAGGCAACTACAGCGGAACTTATGTGAAATTGAAGGATGCCTATACACAAACCGGGAGGCTTTTCTGACGCACTGGAATTCCAGTGCGTCAGAAAAGACTCAATCAATTGAGTCTGCTGGAAGGTGGCAATACCATGCTCCAACAGCCTCCTGCATTTCATGTATCAGCATCCCCGTGCTCAAAAATGGCAGTGGGGCATTTGAACTAAAGCTTGTCAAGCAAGCTTTTAGCTTAAGCTCCCCTGCCACCATTTTGAAGCATGAGGACACTGATATACAAGATGCAGCAGTGCTTTAATTAGAAAGGCTCTCAGATCTGCTCTAATGAAAGCAACTGCCACCCCCTACCACCAGAGCATGTGTAAAAGCCCTAAGTGTCTAGTTTCAAGTAAACAAACCACAAAAACCCTACCTAATTAGGCACCTATACTTTTGCCAGCAAACTTCCAGGTCATCTAAAATTCTGCTACTGCAACTGTGGATGTGTTGCCATTCAGACTGAACTGTGTCTCAGCAGCAATTTCATGTCTAAGTCTACGTGGTATTCACAAATGAGGTATATTTGTGCCTCAGTCCCCTTAAGGTAGGTAGACCCACAGAACATACTTTCCACACACTGACAATGTTGACCTCAATGCAAAGTATAGCACATTATCACTTTCATTTAAAAAGGTGGCAGATGGTTAAAGCCCTTCCCTACAGCTTAGAGACTTGACTTCTAATCCCATTGTCACCGGGGGGGTGGGGGGTGGGAGGGGGTTAAAATACATAACTCCCATTTCCATGAAAGTGCCTTAACCATCAGGGCTAGAGACAGAAGTTACACATCAACCAGTTTAAGTGATCAAAGCAGTTTTAAACCCATAACAGAATAGAAGTTCAGTTCATGTAAACCACTTTCAAAATGGCCAAAACCAGTTTAAGATAAACAACTTCCCTGTGACCCAACTTGCCAGGCTAGGATCAGCTCAGCCCTGCCCTCTCTACAACACCCACCTAAGAGAGACAGGGCGTGCAAATGCACTGGTCCAGCTAGGTGCTGCCTTCCCCTACCTCAGGTCTGCCCAGTGTCGGGAGGGGAAGAGGGAGGGAAGCCCCCACCAGAGGCTTTTTATAACCCTGCACCCCAGTGAGCCAGGTGGGGATCAGCTCTGAGGAGAGGGGGTTGGGATGAGCTGATCTCAGCCCAGTGAGCTAGGCTGCAGGGGAGCGAAAAGCCCTTGGTGGGGGCCACTGTGCAAGGCAGGCCTGGGCTGGGGGAGGCCAGTGCCTACCTGGCCCAGTGCATTTACGCCCCAGTCCCCAACTCTCACAGGCAGGGGCTGAGGAGGGGGCAGGACTGAGCTGTTCCTAGTCTGGTGAGCTGGGCTGTGGGGGACAGAAAAAAAACCCTGGTGTGTTCTTTCCCTTACACCAGGCAGAGTGTGTGCACCCCTCCCTCCCCTCTGAGGCCAGACAGACCTCAGGGCCAGGTGGTGCATTCCAGTCCTCTCACAGATTTTCTGCTGGCTCTCCCCTCCTCGCGGCTGACAGTCAGGATGCGGGGTGCAGGTTGGTCATGTGTCCAGCAGCCAATCAGGCCTGGGCTGCCACTGGGCTGGGTTTAGCAGCCTTAGGGAGCTGGCCATGAGGGGCAGTGCATCTGAGCATCCCCAGGCTCTTGGCCTGGGCCAGTGCAGGCTTCTGCCCCCCTGAACACTGAAAGTCAGTTCAGTTTGTTATTGGTTCAAACTACACAGCTTAGACAAACCTGTGAAGATTGAACCAATTCCACCTCAGGCTTTTTGAACCTTTGTACTTAGACCAGGTTACAAAAGCCAGGCGGGGATGGGAATACCTTCCACCCCTCCTGTTGAAGCTGAGCCAGGCAAGAACACAAGAGGTGGCATGACTTCATAGGTGGAGCCCAGGGTTCCATGACATCGTAAAGCTTTTGTATCTTGCTCAATTTCTGGGCAAACAAACCTGCTATTCATTTCTGTGTTATGGCAGAGCTGAAACAGAGGAGAGAGAGAGAGGACTCGCACTTGATGGTCAAGGCAGACAAAACTCTTGGGCTAGAGATGATTTCTTTTATTACATCAACTAAATAGTAGCAAAAAAATTCTATCTTTGCAAGCTTACAGGTCCCAATACCCTTCATCAGGTAGAGGAGAGTTCAAAGATTGTAAATGTTCTTCCACATAGAAAAGACACTTCATCTTGTACAGGGGAGGTAAAGGATGGTGCAGTTCCCCTGGGTTTCAAAGTTCATTTGTGAAAAAGTTTCTCTATGAATATGCAGATTAGGCAGAGAGACAGCTCCAGCAGGTTTCTTCCCTGAAGGTGTCAGATGTCAGGCAGGGAGTTGAATTTTGCTTATTTCCTGTTTAACAATGAAGTTTACATTTCCAAATGGCTAATTACAATTTCTTCTATGTTTTAGTGAAGTAGATTTTAGCTGTGTTGGTCTAAATAGCAGAGGCATACAAAATTCTTGGGTTAAAGGCAACGTCTTTTATTAGACCAACTAAACAGTAGCAAAAAAAAAAAAGATGAAGTTTCTTTTCTGCCTGGGAGAACTTTTACAATCTTTTACTTCACCTCTGCCTGATGGAGGGTATTTGGACCCACACACTTACAAAGAAAGACATTTTTTGTTACTATTTAGTTGCTCTAATAAAAGATATTGTCTCTAGCCCAAGAGTTTTGTCTGCCTCTGTTTTTTAGACCAACACAACTTGATGGGCAAGGCTTTTCATGGGAAGTGGGAGATTAGGACTTCAACTCTTTCAGGCTGAAGGAGGGCATGGAACATTGCCTTTTCCCCCCCCAGACCAGCTTTAAAAAAACAGAGGTTGTAAAGCTGTCATCCATACAAGAAGGGACTTTCCAAAGGGAAATCTCAGGTGCTTATGTCCAGGAGGGATTTTTGAGCTGTGAATCTTAATTTTGCACAGGTGCCTAAGGGCTGTAGGTAGGTACCCATTTCTGAGGAGATATTAAGATTTCTCAGATACCCCTGTGCTTAGCATTTCCTAGTAGCTGGCATATGCCTGTTTAGCATGCTGGCTGTTGAAAATCCCATTGCTGGGTCACATCTGTGAATTCCATGCTGGACAAATTTCCTTGGCCCGAATTTGTTAAACTGGGCTATTCTTGATCAAAGTTTACTTTTGAATCCAGAATTTTTTGAGTCATTACTCTTAACAAAATACACTGCCTGTGAGCTCATGCTTTCCTGGACAAAAGAGACAAACCAAACATAGGTTGAAATTGCACTCACCACAAATTTTGGGATTCAACAAATTGTGGCTCAAACTGAATAACTATGCTTTTGGAATGCCAAGTGTTATGCTGTTCTGTCAGATGGGTCAAGAAAGAATAATTTCTACCAACCAAGAAAAATAGGAAGCACTGCAAGGTTCTTTCCTCTGTTATACAGACCTAATGTCATTTTCCCCCTTTTCTGGGACCTAGCGCATACAAAGACCTAAATTGGCTTCACAGATCCTTTAAGTTGTGTTTATTATGTAAGAAGCACATGATTCCTCCTTTTGTTCTAGCTCCTATCCTATGGAAAAGATCCACATAGATCTCTGGGCTCATTTCTAATATTTTGGGAGGTCCTGGTTTCCCAGTACGTGTTATTTTCAATATGTTGTCTTGCAAATGCCAAAGGACTGTGGTGCCTTTGCCACAAATAACTGATACTTCAGCTTAAGAAAATTCCTCCCTTTGCATGAAGTCACAAAATTGAAGGGCAACTCCTGATGCATTAGTCAAGTTACCCATCTTGGACACAGTTTGCTGTTAACATTTGTGACCATCAGTAGCATAGGGAGCTCATTGAGTGGTCAAGATCAGGGAAGGCAAAAGTATGCCAACCACAGGAGATGGGGGAGGGAGCAGAACATGGTGTCATGGGCAAAGGGAAAGGAAGTCTTACCTTCCTGGACTGCTGCTAGTGCTGTTGTTGCTCGGTGTGAGCAGTATCAGCTCTCATGTGGCCGGGACTTCTTTGAAGGCATCCTGGTGCCCTGTTCACTTCTCTTTCCCCCATATATACATATTGGAACCAGGGCACTGGCAAAGGCTCTACAGAGGAAGTGGAAGGGGAGCACCATTCTGCTTGCCCCACTTGCCCCCCACTTCCCAGATGTAGTGATTGGTGTGATGCTGCCCTACCCAGCTCTTATGGTGGGCAGAAGTGGCAAAGAGCTTGATTCTGGTGCCTGCTCATAGTCAGCATCTGCGGTAGGTGTCTGTCCTAGTTATACTACTGGAGATTACTAATATTTGGCCTAGTTTTGTAGGAAGGGAAGCAAAAAGAATCTCTGTCAAAAATGGGCATCCATGCAACTCTTCTAGGGTCTGGAGAATCTTGGGGGCCAACAAGGAGTCTCAATAATGTGTCAATCAGCTCAAAGGATATCCCTAGCATGTACTCTGCAGTAGATTGGCATGTCAAATACATTGGGCATTTCCTGCCCTCTAACAGCCACCCAGTCTTAATCTTTACTGTTCATTTGTAGCATGAGTGCTTTGAGGTATCATGAACTAAATGTTGACAAGACCTTGCATCTATTTTCTGAACCTCACAAATTCACATCTTCTCAAATAGTTGCTATTTCATTTTCCTCCAGCAGCCTCAGTTATCTTCAGACCAAGTTTTTCCCATATGCTGTGTTCTTCCACTGCCTGCCCATAAACTAAAATGTCACCTATATAAACTGCATTCCCTCCAGGGCTTACAGAATCTCCATCTTTTCACTGCAGAAGATATCTGGGGCATCTGTGATGCTTAATACACAAAAGAAATTTCTTCCAAGTGGAACTGTATAAATTGTCAGCTTGGTACTATCAGTGACAAAACAGCAGCTAAAATCCACTACTTGGCCCTAGTGAAAAAAAATCAAATTTCTGACCTTATATTATCAAACAACAATCAAAAATAAATTAGAGTCACTAAACACAGAACTTTATTACAATAAGGAAAAACAGTCTTGCCCTTCATCCACATGAAAACCACTCCATCACATACTGTGTCACTGTTTCTCTGGAGGCCTTATGACTAAAGTTATCCCTTGTTTCATGTTGAAAACAGTTTCCTCCTACAGATTTAAAAAGGTGAATATATCTTTGCATATCTATGGTTAAAAACATAACACTGCTGAATACATAACTGAAAATTCAATTGCACTGTGAAGCATACTTTATATTCCCCAACATGCGTGGCTATCTGATTTCCCATATTTAAATCTTCTTTGGACAAAAGACTAAATGCAGACAGACTCGCATATGGAATGATCTGCTAAGCACTTTAAACTGCATACAGATACTATGCACCAAATAGTTATTAATAGCACTATAAACAGATCTGTATTATTCCTAATTATGCATAGTCACATTCTCCCCTCAGGCTTATGTGGCTGCATAGGACTCCACTGTTTGGAGTCTTATATGAATATACATTTCATATAGAGACAGAGGTAGCCATGTTAGTCTGAAGTCAAGCAGAAGACAGGGTAGGTACAGATTCAAGGATAATCTGCCCATTGCTTAGGTGGAACTGAAAAATTGGATCTTAGAAAACTAAACACAATTTTTGTGGGATGAAATGGGGAAATCCACATTGCTTTGCTCATTGTAAGAGGCATCAGCACATTAGTCATGTAACCTAAAAAAAGTTTACTGTTGCAGTGTAAAAGTACAGTGCCTTCTCACCTGTCTGGAGTTCGCCTCTTCCCGTTTTCGTTCACATCGAGAAGCAGCTCTGAGGAGTCAACAGGTGAGGTGGTGCTGGCATCCAGAAGCAGCTGTTCATGCTGAGCGAGGTACTGGGCGGGGTTCTGCTTGGCCAGCCTTGCACAGTGCAGGAGCTCCCGCTGTAGCAGGGGCAGATTGGCCTGTAAGAGTGTTTTCAGACATTAAGGGAGCACTGAACGGCTCTCAGGCAGCCTCATGAAGATAAAGCAGCAAAATTAGAAATCAATGAAAAACCCACTCCCAGTTGAACCTGTTTTGCTAATCTTGTATTACACTTATTTTACTTAGCCATGTTTAAAGAAGGAACCTTATTTGAGGGTAAAGTCATGGTGGGGATGGGTGTGCATGCACGCATGAAATAGTGAGAATCTATTTACTGATATGGAGGACAATAATTAAAATGCTAAAAGAAAACCAATCTCATATTCCAAATCTTTAAAACTGGCAAAAGCATGTCTCTATCTTCCTTGGTTTCTTATTATTATATTTGTGTTTCATTTTATATTCAGCTTGTATAACTATTAACTTTCACTTCTTTTTCTTGACTAAAGACCATTAGTGAATCTGAGTCTACTTTTTTTCAGAGGCCTCTGATATACGCACGCAATCTTAAAATGACTTGTACAGAGTAATGTAGATATGAAAGGGAACAGCTCAGATATGTCACTGAGTGAAGTTCTTATGACTAGCGCTAGAGAATAATTCAATTACTTCCAATTGAAAGGATAAGTTAAAGGAAAAAAATGCTCTGAGTTTACAAAAAAAAAATCACCTTTAAAGAACAAAGCATGAAAAAATTCAGCATAATAAAAGGGAATGTTTGAAAAGTTGTGAACACAAGAGAGGGAAGTTTAGGGGAAAAATACTTTTCTACTTTAAATGACAGCAGATGCTACCAGGCATTTATTATTACACTTCCTAATGACCATAAGATGCAATCTATGAAAAGCAAGTAGGACTAGATAACAAACAGGGTGCTTGCTGGAGAGTTTTTTGTATTTAAATATAAATATAAATGCTCATGCCTCTGGAAATGCAAGACACCTTAACTGGGCTAGTAACATGCCCTGGCTCATCACTAAGAAACATATAACTGAATACAGATTATTCCTGTTTTACTGGCAACCACCATAACAGAGATACCAGCAGATATTTTTGTTTGTTTGTTTGAAGAGCCCCTCATATAGAAACATGAAATAGGTCCAAAGTATTACCTATACTAGAATGTCTTGTGCGATGGAGAGAGGCAGGAAAACTAACAATGCCAAAATTATATAGATATAAAATTCTGGTGAAATTTCAGGATCAAAACTGAATAGAGCTATGTAATTACAGAGCACAGTTCATCTTCAGAACAGTACGTTTTCACCCCCACTTGAAGTAGGAATATGCTTAAAAACGTCATTTGCAGATTGTAAAATGGGGAATTAATTTATCAAGTCACAGATAGAGGGAGTCTGTCAGACACAGGATTAGAATTCATGAACTGCTTGTTCCCAGTTCTGTCCTTGGGTCAATCAGGGAAAGGTCCAGGATTTTGTAAAGGGAGATGAAAGAAGGTGAGAGGCAGGGAGAGGAGGTGCAGAGGGGAAGGGATGGGGAGAAGTCTTACCCAGTTTGAGGACTTAAAAAAAAAAAAAAGGCCCTGGCTGCTGCTTCTGCAGTATTGATTGCAAGGGGCTGGAGGGGTGCATCCATGCCACTGCACCCCTTCTGGTTTCCCTGGGGCCAACTGATTTAAATCGAAGTGATTTTAAATTTCTGATTTTAATTGTCAGAAGACAACAGGTGCAGGTTTGAGTAACTAGTTTTAATTCTGTTTTGTATTTGTGGTTTTTACTTATTGTCCTACAGAACAGTTTCTTCCCAGTAGTTGGTAACCATTAAAGCATGCTGCTTTCCAGGTAAATGAAGATTTTACATTAAACTTTTTCCTAATCAGGAGGATATACAATATGCATATTTAAACAATGATTTGCTTAGCCTGGATTTATAAAGATTACTAGATTTTATATTTAATTTTATTAGAATATAATTCTATTGATAATTTTATTTTATTAGTCATTTTATTAGACTTTTTAAAATGTTTACTTTTAAAATGTTTAAAATTTTATTAGACTACTATTCCAATAGTAATTCTAACGGTAAATTATATTCATTTTAAAGATTATTGCTTTTTATTTGTGATTTATACCAAGCTGCTTTGGGATAAAAATTTAAATTCACTTTAAAATGCCCAAAACACCTGTACATTTTAAAATTGTCATTAATATTTAAAACTCTGTTAAGTGCACTACACATCTAACAAAGTATATCAGTGTATGTTTTGCAAATAAAAGCAATTTATTAAGAAAAACTAGTAGTATCCATAATAAGGGATCTACTGAACTTGAGGAGGCTGCTGGCCCATGTCATGGGCAGATCCGTAGGGCTGGAAGCCATTTTCATGGGCCAAGTGTGGCGGGGCCCCCCACACCTCTGACTGGTGACCCTCACCCCTCACCTATGATTGGTTGCGAGGGCTGTCCGTCATGCAGCACCGTCCTTTGCTGCCAACTGGAGAGGGGTGGAGCCCTATGACAGAGAGCCCTTCCAGCCAATCAGCAGCAAGGGGGGGGTGCAGCCATCTTGTGCCAGCAGCCCCTGTCCCCCTTCCCCACCCCAATGGGCTGCACAGACAGATCTCAGAGGCCATGAGGATTGCTTGCTCACTAGCTCCCCAGAGGGAGCTAGCATTTTATTTTCTGTAAGTTTTTAGGAGGTTTTTTGTTGTTTTTTTCCTTCCCCAGGGAGCCCAGGGGCTCGTGATTTTGGCAGGTCCTTATTCATAATGAACATTTCTGGTTAATATTCTCCTTACGATTTTAAAAACTAATAGAACTTTGCTTCTCATACCTAGTTTTCAATTGGAAATTGGAAGATGAAAATAAGCTTTCTTGCTTTTTCAACTTCCAATCAGTTTCTCACCTTTGAATTAACCAGTTACTGAACTGAACTGAAAAATGTAAACAAATAAAATATGTTCTCTGAATCTACATTAGAGAATACAGCTGTCAAAAGCTTGATTATCACATGGACTCTGGCTCCCAGTGCTTAAGTAGTGACTTTCCTTAAAATGCTGGAGGAAAAATGTACTGTTTGAAAATTTTTTTTATTTAAATGGCTTTAAGAGATTAATGTAAGTTTAGACCTCAATGTAGGGCTGTCAAAATGTGAAAAGAAAAAAACCATTAAAGTAAAAATGTAATTAAAATAAAAGTGGGGTTTAAAAAAAGGTTTTTAAAAAAAATCTATTTGTACATCCTTAATTTTTTTTACACATATGCAGCACTTTTTTACTATATTGTTTTTATTCATTTATTTGAATTATTTGATTTATATATTGCCCTTCACAACAAAGGCTCAGATGGCTGTTTGATACAGGACATAGGTGTGGTATACTACAGGACTTAGCTGAACGTACAAGAACATAACACAGAAACCCTGAAGTCACAGCTCACCATTCCACAAATTGCACTAATAATGCAAGTTACAAACTTTACATAATGACACCATATCATCTAAGCCACAACTACTACCTGAATTTTTAATTAATAATTGTTTCACCATTTTTTGTGTCTTGAACATCCATCCCAAATAATCTATCACCCAAGTCCAGCACACTAACTGTTATCATTTTATGCCTTATCTTATTATGCAGGAGACATATTAATGTAAACAGGCATCTTTCTCTGTCCTACGAAACAAAATAATTTTCCTCAAACTCCAGGTCTTCCAGGATAGACTGACAATAAAATAAAATAAATAGTATGTTGACTTGAATACAAGACTAGGTTTTTTCCTCCAATCAGCATGGGAGAAAAAGCACCTCGTCTTACATCTGCATACAAGGAAACCTCATTAAATACACCATCATTTAGCTGCTGCCAAATGTGCTCAGTAATGGAAACCAACTATTAAGCTGATTAAATAAAGTTAACATTCAGCATGACTATAAAAAATATGGTCGTACTGGGCAAATGTGCTTTTTTTTTTTTTTTTTTTTAAGGACAATTTTTCTCGTCTCAAGTCAAATCAGCCAAATCAATAATTCGAAATCTGTGTGAATCATTCAAGAACCATATATGGCCCTGCTACCAGCAAGCATCCTCCACCCTGGCCTGGGGCTTCAGATACTTCCATATCCTTTGGTGGGCATCGTACATGCAGGTCCAGTGGAGGCTTGGAGTTCAGATGCCGCCAAGTTTTGTTTGCCCTCAGCCGTATGACCGCAGGATCCAGCTAGAGAGGAGGCACCCATTTCCATAAAGTAGGCATGCAGCTGAGATCCTTCTACAGGAAGTCAAAGTGGGAGGCTAACTATGAGGCTCTCACAGGGAGTCCTGTCCACAAGCAGACAAGGGTATAACCCTCCACTATACAGTGCCATTTTAATTGAACTAATGCTTGACCTTTTGTCCTTTTCCCTTGCCAACAGGGGAACCACCTTCTAGGTTATGGTATTTCCCCTGCCAGGTAAGTAATGGGAACCTACCAAAAGCATAGGTTAATACAGTCCATCTGAATAAGATATGTGATAGTGCCCATTAAGCTCAGTCACCCTCACCACCAACTCTTTTCAAATCATAGTTGCTTATATTGTATAATTTTTTACTTCCTCTTCACTTCCACAGCTGAGCCGCACCTTTCTTTCCCATTTCCAATGATTCCTGTTTCTTCACCAGCCTCAAAGGTCTGAGAAACATCACCAAATGGGGCCCCAAACAGTTCCCCCAGAATCCCTCTGTCACCCTGTGTCTCAGCCTGTCACGTATGATTAGTGTCACCCTGCCCTTCATGAGGTGGAACCAAAACATGTTCCCTTGCACTTCTCCTGTATATAAATTTTTGGAGGATCCCAGGACTTGTGACAAGAACACCTGGTCCAGTCATGAGTAGGGGTTAATTAACACATGCATCCTTTGTGGGGATATCTGAAGTACATATACATACTGAGCAGTGGAGTCAGCATGGCTTCAGATGTTGACTCAGCTGGGGCCCAGCCCAATGAAGTACCTGGCAGTAATGAGCCTTTTCGTTTTGGACTAATATTATGCATAGTTTACACTATATATAAGTAGGTAGAAAAGTGTTGCTTAAGAGTGTATCTGTGCTAAAACTTGCAGCAGTTTTTGGGGTTTTTTTAAAGGTAAAATGCATTCATTCTGGATGAACTAATGTTATGGGTACTGTATGCAAATTAGTACAGGTACATTTATTTTAAGGGGTTTTCAGATTTGCCCCTCACTTCCATGTGCTCAGAGAGAACAAGGTCTGACTACTGGGGGTGGAAAGGGGCTGAAGGGGGAAGAAGCTGGGGGAAGGCAGAGAGGTTACCTGGCTCCCAGATTTATTTTCTCTGCTGTAGCTGTGGGAGAGAGACAAATTCAATGGAAACCTCTAGTAATTAGATTCCATACCTGGAAGACTATAACAAATGTATAAATTTCCCATATATGGAATCTAA
>NW_017728886.1:228296179-228301686 GCF_001723895.1 Crocodylus porosus
GTTCGGGTAGAGGTGCCAGGTGCCATGGGGGCTGGCTGGCTCCTCCCAGGGGACCTGCCGCTGCTGCTGCTCCCGCCGTGTCAAGCCCAACTGCTACTCACAGCAGCTGGCCTAGCTGCCAGGCCGGGTGGTCTAAAAGAGGTGGCTGCAATCAGGCAGCTGCAATGCCCAGTAACTCTGCGGGTAAGCACCAGCAACTTTTCCAGCGGTGGCCACAGCTCCTCAAGTGGGTGAGTGACTCAGGCAGAGTTGGCAGCAGGGGTTGGGGAGAGGAATCTCTGCATGTCTCCTGATCCATGCCACTGCCTTCCCCTTCCCCAGGGACACTGACCCTGCTCTGGGCCTGGACCCGGGCACGGCCCTGTAGGGAAATGAAAGCACTCTACATGTGCTCCCAGGTCTGGTGCCCACTTCTAAATGCCCCACATTCTCCCCATTACTGCATCACAGAGAGGTCAGCGCTGGGATCCCTCCAGGGGCATCCCTCCCCTGCTCACCTTTCCTGCGCTTCTGCCTGCAACAACACTGGCTGGACCTCTCCTTCCCCCTCTTGGCCTCAGGCCCAGGGCTGGCATCTGGCCACACCTCCCCTCCACCACTCGTCCCTCCCCCACTCCCTCTCAGCTAGCCAGAGCAGTGATAGTGCTCTGGCTAGGGAGGAGAGGGGTGGGAGCAACCCTGCTCCCCCAGATCAGCCTAGCCCAGCCCAGCCCAAGGCTGCAAAGCATCCTGGGATGCTGGGGGACTGTCAGTTAACTGAAACCAGAAAGGGCTCTAGGACACAAATTCTGTAAACTGGTTTGACCTAATTCAGTTAAATCTGATACTACATTGAACCAGGTTTATCTCTTAAACCAGTTTCAGCCATTTTGAAAGTGGTTTATGTGCACTGAATTTCTGTTCTGTTACAGGTTTAAACTGGTTTCTGATCACTTAAACTAATTTATGTGCAACTTCTGTCCCTAGCCCAAATATCCCTCTTTGCAACTGCTTCATTTTGCAAAAAATAAATGCTAAAATCAGGCCAGGATTTGTGAAAGAATAAATTAATGTTACTTGAGAGAGAGAACTGAGCTGCACTCTGTAGCCCAATAAAGTATGTACAGTCCTGCCAAAGCACTAGGTTACACTCCGAATTCTTAATATAAAACAGTAAGGTGTCATTAAAACAGGACAAGAATTCAGTACTCTTTCTAGGTAAGCACTCCAGCCATTATGAAATAGTCTTTTTCATATTCTTCCCCCTCTCCTTGGTCAAATAAACTCCTTCAAAATAGAATAGCTTTGAATGGAGAGGCCACTACTCCAAAATACCTTTAATTTAATTGCTAAAAATATTCTTCTGTGAGGTGTGTGAAGTAGATTCAAATTCCTTCAACACAGAGAAAGAATCTGAAATCAGATCCTCCCACATACTGCGTGACTACTTCAACCACTTACACAGAAGGAAAGGTACCACAACCACTGTTTTTGAAACAAAGTATTGACCCAATCTTGGTGTTTGAAAGGAAGGTTTCAGGAGTCTAACTCCAGGAAAGGATTAGGATATGATATGTGAATGGAGAAAGACTGGCAAATCTTATTCTCTTGAAGTTAAGACACACCCCTGAACTCAGTGTTTCCTAGCTTTAACAGCTCCCTGATCAGCATGCTGGCTGGAGATCACACTTTCAGACACAATCATGGCACCATCATATAAGCACATCACTGAGATATTATCAATTCTGTTAGACAACAAGCTCTCCCAGGTAAATATGAATGATATTCACAGCAACGCAGAGGGTCATATGCAAAATTTAAGTTGAAATTAAACACTAAGAACTTAGTATTACATAAGGCCTTATGAAGTAGGATGACTTTCATATTAGAACACCATCTTCAAACTTACAAGACAGTTCAAACACAGTATGTCAGGACCATATTACGTACAATAAAATGTGATAGCCACAAAGTCAGAGAAATTCAAAGACCTTAACACATGCACACAGCCTTAGCAGATTCTCAGGATCTCAGGATCCATAAACTAACACTGTTAGAATATCACAACACAACACCCATTGCTTTACTGGTCAAAGACTTATGAGCAGAATAATAAAAACTCTTTAGTGCCAAATCCTAAGCAATTTGACTTCTGTGGCCAAAACCTGAAGCAGCTATAAAAACTCATAACACAAACAATGAGTACAGCAAGAGTTACCACAACTGCAACTGGGAGAGGATACTATACTCCAAAAAGAAAAACAGATGGCAACCTACCAAAGTAACAACTATAACTATCTGCACCTGTAAACAGAACAACTTTGGATCTTAAGGACATCCAGACAACAACTGACAATGCTCACATGTTGACAAGAAACAGCATGAGCCCACACAAAAACTGACAAAGAGAAACAATGGGAGTAAAAAACATATCATAGCAAACAGGAAATGCAGGGAGAAACGTTATGAGAACATGGGACTGCACATTTAGAAAGTCATTAAAGGAGCAATTACTAACAGACAATGAGAGATAGACAATGAGAGGGGGGATAATATTCTTACCTGCCTTGGGGTTCAGATCTTTTAGTCTGGTCCCCATCCTACTTGTGTCTAGCTTTGTGTTTTATTAATTGGCTGCATCAGGTTCTGGATGACATTTTATTGCATTTTGATTCTTTTTATACATTGGAATATGCAGAAGTTACTACTGGGATCAATGGATACTGCCCCAGCTATAAACTCTTGGACTGACACCCATGTCATGTGACTGGGACCAGAAAAGAAAGATTAGTCTTTGACTAATACTGATGTGCTGTACATACTTATCATGCAGGGGTAGTATATTTAGTGTACAACAACAGATGACCATACTAACCCTTACTCTTAGCCATGCAAAATATGCAAATCTAGTCTTCTGAATTTATAGTGTTACTTAGTAAATAACTGGGGCTGCAAACAGGTGTTCATTTCTACTGGTGGTAATTTTCGATCTCTAAAATGCAGCACAGTAATTCAGCATGAAACTGTGCCCTCTCCCCTGCTCATCACTCCCTCCTCAGTCCAAGGTGATCCTAGTCTGGGGAAAGTGTTATAGCTGCTCCAGACCTCCTGTTCTCAGATGGACTGGGGCAGCAGGGCAAAGTACCTCATCAGGAACCCTGGTGTGAGGAATAGATGGAGATCATGCAGTGGCTGCTCTTCCCCTCCCCTCCTGGTCTACAGGAGGGGTGGGAGCACCTGCCCCCTTGTACCTTCTCTAGATTGGGGTCAGCCTCCTAGTCCCTAGGAGTCAAGAGGCGGAGAAGGACACAGCCATTCATTCTCCCAGGAGAAACTGTCCTGGAAGTGTCTTCTGCCAGGATAGAGATGAGTTTTTTTTCACCTGGAACAGCTATTTTCCGTTCATGAGAAACTCTACAAATATCTGTATATTCATGGATTCTACCAGGAGAGCCGCAATTCTCCCAGTAGAAAGGTAAGGCCTGTATGCAGCACTTGTCTTTGGATTCAGCTCATAAAAGACTGAAGGCAATCATTTTTTAGGCTAAAAATAAAAACAATTAAGAAAGTATAAAATTATGGTACCGACCGTTTGTAAGCAGTAAGAAATGGTCAAAGAAAATATTCAGTCAAATGGAGTTTCATCCATTAAACTATGGAAAGAAGCCTTTAAATGTTAGATTCCTTTTCCTGACTCTCTCAAAAAGGAAAACTAACACACATCTGTGACCTAGCAACAATATGGTTTGAAATAGTTTCCAGATCAGTGAACTGTGCAATACCTTCAAAAATGGGATGACAAAAGGTCGCAGAGGGAAGTTAGTAGCTTCTTGCAGTTTGGAATGAAATTCTTCAATTGTCAAAGTAGAATTCTGTAGGAAAAAAAAATTCTGTCTTGGTGACAAAATAATAAAAATCATTAGGAAGAAAGTAGGACCCAAATTCTAGTAAAAGGAGTTTGCGTAATGACATGTTCCCAATACTAGTATCAGAACGATTTTGCATGTTACACATTAAATTTGTTGATCAATAAATATAGTGTGCGACAGGAAGATGACTGTTATACTACAGTGAGACTGAATAATTTTACAAAACATTCTATTTATTATGCATGTAAAACGTCTGACTGAAATCTTCAACATTTGTTGCTTAATCCTTGCAGTAAAAATTTGAGTCTTCAAGGTGCCAAACGTTTTTTGTTTGGTGACAACACCATGGATTTCATAGATAATTTAGGCTGCTTGTTGTGCCACAGAATCTGTTCCATACTCTTACAGTAAACATCATCCTGGTAGCATGCCTTTAATGGACAATTTATTGTTTGTTATTGGTGCCACTCTTTCAGCTTTCAGTCCAGGACTGGAATATTAGAGGAGAAACTTGATACATGCTAGAACTTGATACTTGATAAAACTGTAGTTAATTTGTATTTTAAAACACTTATGTCAGCAGGTTACAGAAGCATACAAAAAAATCCTAAAACACTTCCAGGATTATGTCATATGTTAGACAGTGCTATTTATCATCAATAGAATTGTTTACCAAGTTCTGTTCACTTCTATCAGTGCAACATTGCAGAAGGCAACTAGAAGCAGTGAAAACCATAAAAGTCTCACAGGTCCACAGGTCTCTCTTAATTTGATGACAACGGATTTCACAGGTCCAACTCAGGAACTAATTTGACACGTACAGCCTTTATAGGAGACAGTCTCAGATGGAAAGATTGTGGCTTGATTTTTAGAATTTAGCTGGAGTTTTGTAAATTGGAGAACACTTGTCAATTATATACAAAAGAAAATTTGATATAAGAATTGACAGTAAACAATTATGGGACAAAGAAAACTTTACAGCTGTACTTTTCAAAGTAGAACCAAACTATAAGCATACTAAATTCAAAGTTGTAGCTGCTGAATATTGACAGTTGTCACCTTCATGTATAAATTTACCACTTGTCATTGCATTTAACAGTTTTACTCCATTATTACCTATTCCCTTCATGCCATAAAACAAATTCTGTGGAATACAGGTAAAGTCAATGCGACGTCTAAGTAAACCAGGTGCACAGTAGCACTCATTGTTAAATTACAAACCTGTAACAATAGTTTAAAAATTACACTAATGTGCATTTAATTGTGAGGTTTTTTATAATTATAATGACTAGATTAATTTGTTACTTTTTTTGTGAAATGTTATCTGTGGCCTGTTATTCTGAGTTGTTGACGTTCTTGGACCCAACAGCAGTTAATGGGGAAGTCACAACCTCTGGAGATCAGGCTACAAGTGTTAGCATTTCATTTCCTGATCTAACTACTGCTCAGTGAAATATCTAGAGCAGTGGTTCCCAAACTGTGGTAGGCGTACCACCAGTGGTATGCAGACAACTTGGAAGTGGTATGTGGAAGACTAGGGGGGGAGGGGCCACACACACACACACACACACACACACACACACACACACACACACAGAGTTGCCCAGCAGTATGTTGCATACAGCCTCACTGAGCCACAGCTCTACAGGAAAAAAAGAA
>NW_017728886.1:228301786-228321577 GCF_001723895.1 Crocodylus porosus
GGGGGCAGAGGCAAGGGCTGGGGCAAATGGGCCCCTGGGATGGGTGGTATGAGAGTCGGAGCCTGGGCAACTAATCCAGAGGTGGGGGGGGGGGGCTCCCCACCATTGCGCACTCCTGGGGCAGGCATGGGGGGGCACATGCCCCCTGGATCTATGCATGGGGCAGAGGCAGACTGCCATTGCGTGATGAGCTCTGCAGCATGCTGCCACTGGCCCAGGACCCTTGTGCAACACAGTGTGCCTGCTGTGCACTTGCTGCACTGTGTCCTCTGCCCACCCGGCGGCAGCAGGCACATGGAGTACTGTACATCTCTAGAGGCAGCTGTAGCATGGTGCAGAGCACAGTGGTAGCCCACTGCTCCCTGGGGGTTTTCTCCCCTCAGGCCGACTTGCCCCGTCTCCACAGCAGGGCTGGTGCAAAGGCAGCCTGGACCTTTCCAGGGATGCGGGAGAAGGGGGGTTAGGTTCCCTCCACTGTGTGCACACCAGGGCAGGCATTGGGGCACTTGCCCCCCAGATCTGCATGTGGGGGGGAGGCGGGCTGTGAGCTGGGCTCTGCACTACATGGTGCTACTTCTGGACCTGTGCAGGATGTGGGGACCTCTGGAGGCAATGGGATGTGGGGGCACTCCTGCTGCTATGCTCACCCTGGGGCAGGTATGGGGGGCACATGCCACCCATGCCTGCCCTGGAGTGCACACAGTCCCTCCACCCTGTTGCTGCTGCTGCCACTGCTTGCAATACCTCATGCTGGCTGAGTGCCTCTGCCTGCCTGGCAGTGGCAGGCACGTGGAATCCTGCCCTGGGAGTCCCGGCCCGGGGGGCTTCGCCCCGCTCACGCTGTACCCAGTGCACACAGCCCTAGCAGGGGGCTGTACCTCCCCTGCCCCCAAGCCTCACATCCTGCCCAGCAAGGCAACATTCTCCTGTGGGCAAGGTGGCTGTGCTGCACCCCCATGGAGCTGGGTGGCCCAGGCCGAACCCCACCTCCGGTGCTGCTGAGCACCCCACTGAGGCTCGAGTCTGTGGAGCCCTGGGGCAGCCTCCACTCTCCTCCAGCTGCTGCCTTCCCAAGAGCCCAGCTGAGCCAGCTTGCCCACATCACCTCCCCTGTGACTGCTCTCCCCACGCCTCTCTCCTCCCCCTCATCACAACATACTTGACCAAAAAGAGTACACAAGAACAAAGGTAGTATATGAAGTTTTATTTATTGTTACCAGGTTTAGAATTTTTAGAAAACCTAGTATTTACTGTAAAATAAAAAAGCAACATTTGTTATTATTAACTAATTATGATTATTAACTATATTAATATGCAGTGTGTCCTGCCATGTACCCTCTTCCCTAATTGTTTTTCTGATTTATTGTGGTGACCTAATTGTAAGCAACCAAACTTTCTGAACTTTAATTTTTGTCTTTAAAATGGGAAAGTGATTTGAGATAAGCAGCGAAAAACAAACTGCTGAGTACTATAATTCATGCATAGATGAATCAGAGATGCTATTACAAAAAAATGTGAGGTATAACTGTAACATACTGGATTAATGTCCTAGTAGGGAGCCTCACTGCCCATTGCCAGGTGTGTACCAGGGGAAAAAAAAAGTTTCCCAGTATATCTATGCTCCCAGTGCACACTTACCTTGGCACTTTGGCCAATACATCTTCCATGTTTATCTTGAACCAAATAAGTTATTCTAGTAGAAGCACAGTGTCTACAATAGCACTGTTGCCAGAATATGTGACTAGATCTCTGATATTACTATACTAGCAAACATTTTCTAGTGTAAACCTGGCCTGAAAACAGCCTGTAATTTACTGACATCAGGTAGGACCATTTCTCTAATGCCAGGGTCTTAAGATGTTGGTTATTATAGTCCTGTGTTCAATTTTCCTAGAATAACCATGATATGTGTGTGCATGGGGTTAAAGTCCATTATATACCTGTAAATAAATCTTCCAAATATGAAGAAAAAATAATAGTAGATATTTACTGTTCTTTACTTACCACAAGTCCTAACACAAGGGTACGCACTCTCTCCCCAATCTCTGGTGAAATGTCATTGCCAAACTGCTGTAAGGTTGTAAGAAATCTTTTCAGTTTGCTGAGCTGTCTAGCCCCACAAGCTGGTGGTAACTGCTGATTAGCCAGAGAGGAGGAAGAGGAAGAAGATGGCCCATTGCTGAAGCCATTGGGTGGAGAAGGAGCTCCATTTAACGCTGTTGGAGAATGGCTAGCGCCATTGGTTACTGAAAGAAAAAAGAAAAAAAAACAAGGTAAATTAATCAGTTTGAGTTTTCTGTGTTTGGCTTCAATAATGATTATGCACTTTAATAGCATGATTAAAGACAAGCCTTTTAATAGAGTGACTCTCCGAGACATTTCATGTCTATTCCACAGAAGCTGGTATTACATGGTACATAAGATTTGAGACAGCAGTGGCTCCCCAGTGCACATCTGCCAGACACCCAAAAGTGTTTTTTTGTACCAGAACAAACAGTATTTGAATGTCACTTTCATCACATGCTTAAATAAGTGTAACAATTAAAAGTGTAATGCAACAAAACTGCTCCTCTGCACACATATTTGGTGAAGGTTAAATTTAACTTTGATCTTTTCTAATCATGTTTTGTATACACAACTGACAGCTGCGTTTATAAAAGCAGAACTTTCAAGTTTTAACCTTATACCACCCAATGAGATGGCTATTTTCTTTCTCTCATGTATTTCCTAGTCATCAACATCTGTAAATGCCATATGACTAGTGCAGTATTCACTCAGGATTTATTAAGACTGAAGTCTTGAAACTAAGGCACGAGTGTAGGCTTTGGGAATAAATCTAGGTTTAATTCCCAAGTTTGCCACAGATTTCCCATGTGATGTTGGGCAAATTACTTAGTTTCTCTGCATCTCAGTGTTCCATTTGCAAGACTTATAAGTTCCTTGCTGTTGCTTAGATGTTTACATACTTACTAAAGGATAGCAAAAGCAACAATGTTCAGGAGGAGCTTTGTATCTGCCAGAAGTACAATCTCTGCTAGAGATTTCTTATATGCGGAGGTGAAGGGTGCACCCAATTTATTGGGTGTCCTTAGCCTATTATAAGGATGTCCTTAGCCTATCAGCCACATTGTCAACTGATCAGTGGGCTGAGAGGACAGGCCATTTGTTGATTTCTCTGCTGTTCAGGGACCACTCATCTTCCAGCCTTTAATAAGGACCCTTGTTTTTGCAGGTTCAATATAAGCTCAAAGTTCTACTCACCCAAAAAGAGAACGGAAATTGGCCAGTAGAATTCTACAAATCTCTAAAAAAATTACAAAGTAGAATCACCCACACAGCTAGCAAGAAAGTTTAGGCAGCTGTTATTGTAAAATACAGCTGACATGCTGGCCCTATATACAGAACTTGTCAGCACAAAGATTTTAACATTTTCTTGCCAGTGGCCTCTCAGATGAAGCATCCCATAAAAATGTACCTTCCCTTTGAGTTATTCTTTCTTAGCCAACCATCTCTCTACACAACTCTTTCAAACTTTTTGAAGGATGCCAGTTCTTACCAACCTTCAATAACTATCACAACCCTGTGGAACTTTTAAAGAATTTCTGCTTAAGTGCAGGTGCAACTGCATTTCCATTCCTTGGCCACCGAGATGCTTCTGCTGGGTTGGCTGATGCCCATATAGTTTCAGCACCTTCAGCCCACATGCTGACATGGGGAAGCAGGAATTCCCTGGCAAAAGCAGGGAAGAGCTGGCTTAAACTGCAGTCACAGTAACTCCAAGCCATGTTCCTCTTAGTACTTAATTAGAGTACATTTCTGAGTTTAAAATGTATATTAAAATCCATTAAATTGATACTATTGCAAGGAAGACTAAGTAAATCATTTGGAATAGATATGAGAATGTCACCCTCCGGAAGGACCCCAAGCACATTTGTTCTGTCTCCTCATCCACTGTTGATAGGCAGCTAACCCACAAGGCAGGTCTGAGGTAGCTCAGAGGAATATGAAGGGCAGCACCTATAAGAAGGGATGGGGAGGTGCAGACAAAGGCTCCTCAGACTTGGAAGGGAAGCCTGAGATAGTGTCCACAGAAAGAACTCAATCAAGGAAGACACTCCAAAAGATACATGTCTGAAGGATGGGATGAGTGGTGGCACTTTCTGTAAATAACTAAAAACTATTTAAATGTTGCTTGTGGATCAGCAAAAATGTTAATAAAATAATTTAGCTATTGGAATTTTCAACAAATTTGGGTCTCATATTCATGGGCTTGAAGTTGAGCAGAAAGACAATCTTTGCAGGGTTTAGGGCTTATAGGTTAATGTTATAACTATGCAGAGTACGCACAAACCTACTCACCACTCAATTCCTCCATCAATCTTCAAAATAAAGTTCCCCTAAGACAGGGGTGTCAAATTCATCTGGCCTCACAGACCAGATGAGCACTGTGGATCCAGCCCATGACTAGGATGGCACCATGTATGGTGCAGTCCAACTGGAGTGGCTGCTGCACTACATGCAGTAGCCACCCCAGCCAGACTGTGCCACACAGGGTGGCTGCCCCAGCTAGACTGAATTGCATAAAGACCCATGCTGCATGTTGCGCCTGCAAGCTCTGAGTGCAGTGCTGGTCTTGGACCAGCTGGAGCAGGCTCTGCATGCCATGTGTGGTAAAGTCTGGCTGGGATGGCCACTGCATGCAGCATGTCAGCTGCCCCAGCTGGACTGTACTACATGTGGCACTGTTTTGGTCACTCTGGGATCTGTACCAGTCCCAGAAGGACTGGAGCAGCTGCCATATCAGGTATGCTGGGGGGAGAGGAGGAGAAGGATGGAGTCCATTGGCTCAATCCAGCCCACAGACTGGCTCTTCCCCATGGGTGAATGCCACATGGATCTGATGAGACCCAGGGGCAGTTCCAGTGGCTGAATGACAGGGTTCCATAGGCCAGATCCAAATGTTTGATACCCTTGTCTTAGGACTTAAATAAATGCATGGGCATTTCAATGCCTTTTTGTACAGAGGTAAACCATATGTTAAATAAAAAGTGAACCAAATGCTACAGTAACAGAAATGAGATGATGCAGTTATGCTGGGTAGGAATATATATGAGTAGGAGATTGAGAAGTTGTGTTCTTTTAAAGCATAACCATGCTCTTATATTTATATCAATTAAATATTATATGAGAGCAAAATTTTTCATTGTCAAATTGCCAGAAGGAATTACAGACTGTTTCACGTGCTCTGGAGACAATGACCCAGATTCTGATCTTCGTTACAATGATATAAATGCAGAGTAATTCTCCTGGGGTTAACAGAACTTCTGGAATTGGGTGCCACATGCAACATAGGCAACCTCACTGGGTATGTCTACACATGAAATTAATGTGACTAAATATACTCTGGCTCACTTTGAACCAGAATAAACTAATTCTGCCATCACTATCTACACATGTTAAAATGCAGTAATTTACTGCACTGCTGGATTCCATTTGTATCTGACAGGCCTATCAGGAGGTGCAGTAAATTAGTCTACTGCATCCTGATTGCTGGTCATGTGTAGATGATGACACTTTACTGAACAGCAAATTAGCCTTCTGCACGTTTCCATGAAAGCGTCTCATGTAGATATGTCCAGTGTGCATCAGGCTGAGTGTGGAGGGGACAGGCAGCACAGTGACAAGAAGACAAGCATAAGATCAGGGAGGAAGCCAGGAAGCAGAAAGCTGAGCAATAAATCAGGTAAAGGAAAGGGACTGGAGTGGCAGCTGCAGAGGGTACAGGGCCAATTTGTGGCAAGCCCCACTGCTCTACATTTACATCAGATTAACTGAGATTTTGTTACAAATTAGTGACCTCAAAATAAAATGCAACTGGTTCAAAATGAAAGGGATATTTTAATAATTTTACAAGGCAATTCTGATTTAAGTGTTACATGGTTCATGGTTTAAATTCATTAATTTATTATCAGGAGGAAAAAAAGGAACTTTATTTTGAAATGTTCATGTCTTTCTCCCTAAAAGATTAATTCTGTTTATTTTTATTCAATAGCAGACAGGATTCCATTACCACAAGTGAACTGCCTGAAAGCTGAGAAGGTTATCCATATTTCTCACATAAGGAATGATACAAGCATTGGAGCAAAAGAGCAAGGGAAACTGGCAGTCATTGTTCTTTCACAGTGCAACAAACCCATCAATAAAATTACCACACCTCTGAGTTGAATGCTTTACTAGATTAAGATGTAGTAATCTGCTCTGCTCTTAATTTTAAGACTGCTTAATCAGTTTATTTCAGCATAATGAAATGCCACTCCAGCCTTGTCATATAGGCTTCCCTTCACATAATTTGATTTCTTACATACAGCAAGAATCAAAAGAATATGCAACAAAAGAATAAAATAAGTCTAATTACACGTTGTGGGTGTGAATGAACTGGTTCTTGGAGCTCCTTGTGTAGTGGGAGGAGGTGGCATTGTTGGAGGCGTCAGCCTGGATTGTGTCTTCACATCCACAGGTGAGTCTGGCATTGTGGAATGCTTCTCAGTGCGATCTGTAACATACCACATGAACACACTATTTTATTTCTTCAAGTACATTAGATTGGGAGGGAGGAGGGGGCGGAGGATGAAAAGCTAACCCTGAACTGAACAGTTTCAGCATCTTCTGTGGAAGATTATACATGCTTATCTTTCCAGCTTGTTCTTGCAATATTACATCATTGAAACCTCACTTAAGGCAGTGTAACACAGATGGTAGGACCTCATTTATAACAGGGCTGCATTATCTTTTGTTTTTATTTCTAGCATGTGCAGATGCTACCTCACAAGCAGTATTGGAGCTGTAATAATGCCACCTTGCTTGAAGGTTTTAACATTAGATAGAAGGAGAAAATAGATGAAGAAGCAGGAAGGTAATAAATCCCTTTATGACAACTCTGGCAGAACTAAAACCTAAAGCTCTTTTGTACAGGTGAGATATTGGCTGAAGCCAGCTCTCTTCATGACTGGTGTTCTTTGTAACACCTGCTGCCCTCTCCATCTTTCGTCCTTATAACTATTAGAGCTACCCGGGTTAAATACTGCATGTGTTCTGGCCATGTTTACCACACCACCTTCTGATACTTTAAGTTGACAAGACAGAGGTACCATATGCCACATAATAAAAGTACCTTTGGCTGACACAGGTGGTATGTGTTTATACCAGTTTATTTTATTAAGGAAAAATCCCCCACCTTTATCATCTATCTCAGTCTGTACACTCACACATCAAAGAAAAGTGTGTATATAATGCAGGGTATTTGTCATAGAAGCCAAAATATCTAACTGAATTACCAGCTTTTATACATACAAAAAACAGACAGACAGACAGACAAACAGACAGACAGGAGGGAAATTTGAAAAAAAAATAAAAAGTTTTAAGTACCATATATCAAAAATGGGGAAAACAAACTATATTTAAACAATGTTAGGCCCAATTACTTTACTTATATCAGTAACACTTTATGCTATTTCTTGAATAATTATGATGGTCACAGCTGGCCTTTAACAATTAATACATATGTTAATGTAAATTGAGAAACTACTTTTCTTCCTGTCAATTTTTTCACCATTTTTTCTACAAACTGTTTTAGTTTGATTCATGAGTTCATAAGCATCATGTACTTAGTTGGCAGAGGAACAAACTGTCAAAAAACATGAACAGTTACAAAAACAAATAAAATACTGGTGTTTCCTATAAACTTAATATCCTAAAGTTATATTCCTTACTCATACTAGAAGACATATGCAGTTACACCAAGAATTTGTTCTTGAGAAGTCAAAAAGTTCCAACTGTCTATACACATGTACACAACGCACATATATACTATATTATATGCTAGGCATATTCACTGTATGTAGCGAGTGTGTGTAAAGACAGATTCAAGTTAGAGTTTTCAAAACAGATATCAAGTTCACGTAATACAAAAAGGACTGCCAGGATTAGAATCTTTAACTGCTACAAAAGTGAAGTTGTAAAAAACTGGTCTCACACAATGCAAGATTTTGGAGTTGTTAAAGCTGTGTTCAACTCTTTGGAGGACTGTTTTAAGGGGAAAAACACTTTTATAAATAACAATCAAATTAGTTTTGTAAAGGACTTGAAATGAAAAGAATCTTGAAAAAGAAGAGGTAGTCATGTGACAGGAGGGGAGTGTACCTCAGTAATTAAGACTGCAGTGTTGATTAAGGTTAGCAATCTCAGCAGTGAAATGGACAGTGTCCAAAGAGAGTGGCTGAAAGTTCAAGGTTTATACACTGACAAGTGAAATGTTTTAAATCAAAATATGCTAAACTATTAAACACCTGAACGTAAACTTTTCTATAAAAATCTTTCTCCATACTGTTATGCTAAAACATTTAAACCTGTAGCTGCAAGTCACTTATTTGAAGAATTAAGGAAACTCTCTTTGAAATGTTCATTTCTTTTTTAATGGTTGAATGTATCTGGCACTCACCTTAACCAACCTCAGCAACAAGGGAATAAATAGCTTTCAGCTCATGTTGCAAGTGAGGGAAAGAGGCACAGCAGTGAGTGCAGGCCTTCCTAAATAAAGGCAAATATTTCTGCCATGCCAAGAAAGGAGAGAGAAAGGGAGGCTTGCCAGAGCTGGTTGGGAGATAACAGTGGGAACTGCTGGTCCATCTGGTTTTCATTCTGCTAACACTCACATTGAACTGTTAAAGAAGGCAGTCCAGGTACACAGATTTGAAGCATGTGGAAACACAGACCTAGGCAGGGACACGATGGGAGTGGGTGGAGGAAAAAAGAAAGAGAGAGAATGAAACTCTTCTAACAGTCTGCTGCTCTCACTGAGCAGGCACAGTCTGTATCCCCCAATTTAGCTGTTGATAACTGAAAGCAATTCTGCTACTGTGATCAATCGCAACTTTTTTCTCCCATCTTGTTTTTCTGGTTACTTTGCTCCAAAAAAGCAAAACTGATCAAAAATTGCATCCAATCAGAGAAAAAAAAAATAGTACTTTGAAAAAGCTAACTAGAATGGTTTATATTTTGTTATTTAAACAGGCATTGTAGTTGCACTAGAACATTGTTTTTGTCTTCCAGTTTCAGATTTTCATTATATTATGATACATTTGAGTGATTCTTATTTACTAATGCATTATGGTCCTTAAACACACACCTCTGTGGCTACTTAGAATGTTAAATGTAACTTATGTTACTGCAAAATTCTATAACACTACTATCTCCTGTAAGGGGATCAGAACTCCTTTCAAATTAATGAAACAGCAAAAATATGAACACTATCATCAGTGCTAGAAGACTCACCTGGAAGACTTAAAGTCTCATATCCTCCTCAATGATGAATAGCTTTCAGCTTAAGAAAGGAAACATGAGAACACAAAGCTTGTTCAATTGCATGGAAGGCCCACAACAACCAAACAGATATTGAGCTATCCCAGAAAATATCTTTCGCTTCATTCTTGTTTCTCCCTCTGGCAGCAAAGCTCCTCCAAAGGCCATGCTGTGGCTGCCAGTGTTAACTACCCCTCTGGTACAGAATGGCAAACACATGAAGGAGCAGTTGGGCCATGAATATACAACATACAGCTGCTGTTTCTTTAATGCTGTTCCATCACCCACAAACCTGTAAAGCCTCAACAAAATGAATCCTAACAGAAGACAGAAGGATTCTGGCAGGGAAGGAAGCAGAAGCTACAGCTTCTACAGTGCTCCAACTTTGTGGGACTCTAACCAGGAGGATTACAATATTTGGTGTTTTGTTAAAGCTCCAATGCATGGAGCTGAAACTAATTTTAAAATAAAAGTTGAAAGAGTTTGCACACTCATGTTTGCATAAATTAAACAAAAACACAGAGGGCAAATTAAATCTCTCGAGATATCGATACATCTATATGTATCTACATATCTCTATATATCTACAGAGATATATTTAAATCTCATGGTTTGGGCCATTTGGGGGTTTGAATGAAGCAAACTCAAGAGTTTTCACATAAGCATTTTTTGTCTGTATACATTTTTTGTCTGTCTCTATATAAAGGGAGGTATTGAGAAAATCTAACCCAAGCCTTTAGTAGAATGGCAATGGGTCTCAAGGATTCACACATATTTGTTCCAGTTTCATTACATGCAAGCGCACATGCCTCAAATCAAAATTCAAGAGACTTACTCAAAACCAGCTAATTCCATGAGTTTCACAGGATTTTGATGGAAAGGCATAAAAATAAACCCATGTCTGCAAACTTGAATTCCAATTCTTCTAAGGTGAGATTCAAGTTTGAAATTATACCAGGTGAGTTTTGATAGCTCCAGGGCCATGACGAAGTTTAATACAGCCCTTATGTTCACCTCCTCTCAAAACCTGGCACATAATTTAAGAGTACACTTTGAGTGGGTAATGAGAATAACCTCTCAAGCACAAGCACTTCTACTTTAGAATGCGCATAAACAGACAAGACTGGAATGGTTCACCTAGCCTTGATCAAATGGGGCTTAAGCCCAAAGGTCCTCTAAACTAAAGGAAAAAGGAGACCATCTGCAATTCATTCTGTACTGTTCATTGCAATCAATTCAGGATGGAGATAGATGGTGAAATAATGGGCTAGTCCTAATCCATGCACACAAGCCTTTTAGTTCAATGAGAGTCTTAGAATAAATTCAGAAAATGTGTTTCAAGTATGCAAAGATCTATTGCATTTGTTTTGGATTACACTGAAAAAACATTCTGAAATACACATTCTTGAATCTCTTTTACAGCGGAGCTAGGAGTTGTGATTTAACCACAGAAGCATTTTGCTCTATTTTAAAATTAAAGAATGCTGTAAAACCAACTTTAAATGATGACATTCCTTCTGTGGATTTTTTGGTTCATGAAACTGTGCTGTTCTCATCAGATATTCAGTTTTATGATGGGAGATATTTTTATCACTGAATTTAGCTGTTAGGTGAATACTGGTATTTACTGTAAGCATAGCCAACCTTATACAAATAAATATGGAAGAGACAGAAAACAACATGTGAATGAGAGGGGAAAGGGGAAAAATATGTACATGTATTCAAATGGCTTTACTTCACTTCCTGTATCCTAAATGATTTAGTCCATTTTTAAAACAAGGCAGTCTTTCATATATGGCAGAATTTCAGCTTACATGGCAGGTTTCCAAGTCTATTGCATCAAGGAAAGCTGATGTATGGAACAAAATATGGAATATATAAATACTTTACCGATACCATTTCAATAGCCAATTCCATGTCAAGCATTTCTAGAAGTGGTGTGTTTTCAATTTCCTTTTTTAAATGAAAAGAAGTATGGTATAATATGCTATGGCATTTATTTTACTTTTAGTTAGTACAAACAGTTCCAGATGTATATTCAGGCATGAAAAAAATTAAAAGGCGCTCTCTATGGATCATACCTAGTACTCCGGTGCCAACCCATACAAAAAATCAGTATTAAAAAGGTTGATGAATTTAACGTTTTAGATTTCTACTGTCTTGTTTCTTTAAGAAATTAGGCTTTAAGCTAGCAAAAAGAGAATGTACAAAGCTGTACACATGTAACAGGAGTAGAAAATTATATTTAAATGAAGCCAAAATGTAATGGATTTTGTACCAGCGACCATCACGCCTATGTTTGTAACAGGAGTAATAAGTTATATTTAAGTTGAGCCAAAAATCTAATGCATTTTCTACTGGTAACCATCACCATAGCTTTCAGACTAACACTGCAGTCAAACATACTTTTGTGATGGTATTCCACATCATTAACAAACAATACAAATAGAAATCACAATGCTGACTGAGAAATTAAAACCCAACAAAGATCAGCAAAGATTAACAATCATTTAACAATTAGTCCATTCTTCCTCCCTATATACTTATCAGGAAGGACTGGAACTCTCTGTGCAGCTAGAGACCGATGCAGTCAGCAGCACAGCCTTATAAAATTTACCAAAGGGCCTCAAACTTTCTAATGGCTTAATCTTCATCCAATTCGTTTTAGAAGCTTTAGTAAAAAGGCACAGAAAAGAATTAAAATTATTATAAACATTTTGATGCTGTAAACAACTGCCCTTAACCACCACACTCAGGCTGCTAATCAGCCATCAGATGGACACAATTTCTATCAGCCGTAGATATATTTATTATTCTGACCTAGAGGTAAAACACCACCAATAGTCTGGCCTGTACAGCCCCCTCATCAAGGCTCTTGAAGTATCAAGAAAATGAAAGAGACAAGAAATATCCTTTGCAGCAAGATCATTCAACAGTCATAGCAGATATATCATTAAGGAATAAGTACGCACACTAAAGAATAGAGAAGGAAGATCTAAGCTAAGATTGAAAGATGACATAACATTGGACCACGTCTTCCATGAATGTTCACCAAGTTCATTTACACCAACAGAAATAGCTGTCTTTATAAGGCAATGAAAAGCTTTGCAATATCTTATCCCATTCTTTTCCAAAGCAAATAGATGAGCATTTAATCATCATTTCATCAGCTGTTCTTGGAAATCAATGGAAGTGAATCCCACCTACCCATTTCTTCTCATTTCAGCAGAAGCTGAAAGTATCTCTGCTTGCTTGAGTGTCCTGTGTTATCTCACAATGCTATCAGAGGCCTCTTCTTTAGCTCATCTAAAACAACCTAATGAAAATAATGCAATCTCCACTTTGTCACAAACTTAAAAGCATGTGAGACATTGCCTGCCAGCTCATATAAAAAGGAAAGTAGATTACATCAGCTAAGTGAATGCCAACAAGTGCCAATGATATGTATATGGAACACCTATCTTAGTTTGGATTGTGGGACCAGCATCTGCTTTGAACAAATGTATAGAGAATATCCTTGAAGAAACAAACATAGAACTCCCCAAATAGAGAATCATGTCTTTGATTATCAGGTGAAATGGTAATGGCCAAATAAGCATAAAGTAAAAAAAAAAAAAAATCCAATTGTTCTAAACCAGGGTTGAGACAAACACTTTATGTTATTGCTCTGACATTATTTGAATTTAAGCTCCCAAGAGAAACAAAATATCTCTTAGCACATGATTTTATTTAAGGAAACAAACACATTTTTCACCTAATAATTTGAATTATTAGATGCTAAGTTTTCAAAACTTTAAAAAATTCCATTTTAGTTATTTTATGATTGCAAAAACTTATTCCAAAATTGTCAGACTTTGACATATCTTCTTTTCTTTTACATTGGTTTGGACTTCTCAAACCAAAACAATAACTGGGATGAAGAAGATGTAGTGAGCCATCAGCAAAGTTCTATGCAAGGACTCTTTGCTTGACATTATTTCAGTTCCCTTTTGACCCTTCAGTGCCTCCTAGGTGTTGAAGGGATGGATGATTTGCCCGAAGAGGAATTTTATGAGCTATAGATGAAATTAGATAACATCTAAATACTTGTCTCACTTCTCTAAAAATAAATGCATGAAATTTGTCCCGGCCCATACTCCAAATAATTTATATTGTGTATGATAACTACTGGAAGTGGTTGAAAAACTAGGGAAGACGTTAAAGAATTGTCTTGTTCTTTCCCTTATTCTATATCCAGAACAATTTCCAGATTAGCTGTGCTAGATATCATTATAAAAATGGATTTTTAAAATACATACATCATTACATGTAAAGAAATGGTAACAAGAAATAGTCTGTTGCATTTGGTTGGAAGTTTAAAATATAAATGAGTACCTCTTTTTTATAATATACACATAGTTCTGGAAATAAAAGACTATACTTGCATAATATTTTCCAAAAAGAGTTATGGCAGAACTGGTAATGATCAATATCCCACAGAGAACTCCAATCTCTTATAAATTATATGCATATATTATATATAATTTCAAATGAGTAAATCCTTTGTATTGTCTTGTCTACATTGTTATTTACATCCAAAGCAAGATAAACTATACAATTAACCTGACAGTATAAATTAAGTTTCTACCCATTTAAAAGCATCATTTATATTTAATACAGTATTACATGGGTCCTCTAAGCTTATTAAGGATCATAATGGGAAAAACACACATTGATGGACAAAGATATATGGATTAGTAAAAAGAAGATGGATAGGCATATGACAGCTTATTATATAAAGACATTTGCTGTAAGTCTTATTGAAAGTTTTCCTGATTGATATGCATGTAAGCCCTGATGCTATGGTATACTCGATGGCTTCAATTATCATGGCATACAATGGGACTGTAGGGTGCGCAGAACTTTCCAGGATCAGGTTTCCAAGTCTTCATTTTATCAGATTATACCATTTTTGCCATGCCCCACCCCCCATTTATAAAAATACCTTATTCTGGTTAATTTTACTGCTTTGAACAAATAGCCCTGAAGATCAAAATATTCACATACAGCACACAGCATTAGCAGACAGTGCAAACTTCCTCTACAACAACCTAGAGAGGTTTGCTCAGAAGTTGCTATGAACTATCTTTAACAACAGCACCACTTTAGTACACCCTAGAAATGTAGGACAACTTGATGAAAACGTGAATCAAGGGTCTATGTCAAAAAGTGAAAGGTTAATTCAGTCTTCACGTCTACAGATTTCCCAGTCACTACTCAGAATATCAATGGCATTATACCATCATAACCTATGAACCAAAGTTCACATCCCTACCCTAGAGCCCAACTGCCAAGCCCTTTATTTTAGATCATATTCTGCTTCCCAGGTACAGTATTATAGAGACACTCTAAATGATGTAACACATTTGTAGAGAAACATACTGTGCCATTATGTGAAGCAAGTTTAAAACAGGGGGACACAACTCAAGTTTTACATAGGGCCATTTGCCAGTTGAACTTTCTAGTGGAGGGTCACCACTTTAGGGATTCACTCTGTTTGGATATGAGACATATTTTACAACTGGCAAACTGGACCATGCATGTGGGTGCATGCACAGCTTAATGAATTTCCATACAGCAAGGACATGGGGTGGCTGTTTTGCTTGTTAAATCCTTTTTTGGTTTAATAAAAAATAGCGAACCACTGGGATTGCCCTGGAAGGTTGCATACTGTATATCTGCACAGAGGTATTATTGGAAGTCACCAGATGGCACTAACAAAAACAAACAGAACTGTTATGACTAATTGATTATTTAATAAGAATTTGAGCAAATGGTCTTTGTTAGTTGACAACTGATTCCTTCTAGAGGTTCTACATCACCAATAAAGTTTGTTTACTGCCTTCAGAAGTGATCCAATATCCACTAAACTCAATGGGAAGACCTTTTTAGCAGTGGATTTGGATTTAGATTCCTCCAATAAAACCATTTCCAAATTGAAGAGACACTGCCTGCAGATTCCACTCTCTCAGCAAAACAAACATTACTACTAGTAGCTGTATGACAACAATCATTTCACAAGCACTAAATACAAGTTAGAAATGATCTGTGCATGTAAAGAAAGGAACCAAATCCCATTGTTTTATAACAATGTGAAACAAGTAATACAGGTGAAGTCAACTAAAACATGTGGATTTATACTGGAGCAGAACTGGACTAGCTTTTTCTAGAAGATGGATAACTCTAATAGCCATATATTGACATTAACATATCAAAATACACAAACTGAAGCCATTAAAATATAAGTGTTTGCAAACAGTTGTCCCAGGTATCTTGTATTAGACCAACACGGCTATAACCGGCAACCCCTGAAACAAAAATACATACATACAATAATTTCAGATACTATTGTCTCTGTGTTTGTCAAATGTTGATAATCTACAAAAGAAGGCTTATCTCATGCAAAAAAAAGATTCTAATACATTCAATTAATGTCTTAATTAATACAAAGATCATTAGAAAAGAATAGTGACAACAATCTTCTTGATTTTTTCAAACTACCTTAACTGTTATTTCAATGTATCAATCCACAATTGTCAATGTTAAAGTGCTAACACTTTTATGGAGCAGCTGTGCGCTCTTTTACTGTTTTGCTTTTAAATATGTGAAATACTGTAGATCAAATTTTCTTGCACTCTCCTTCTAAAACATGATAAGGATTAATCTGTAAATGAACTGAAGAGGAAAATATGTTAAATGAGGGAAACTGCAGAACTAAACACCAGCTACCAGAAAGAAACTACTCAGTCTCAACCAGTTCAAGGAAAATATTGACAAAGAAAAGAAATCTAATGCATTTGAACTCTGAATGTTTAATATGAGAGCACTTAACCCTTGGTAATATGGTAGGTTTGCCTGTACACGCTATGCTTTAGAAAGATTTAACCTATAGACATGCCACACAATTTTGGTCCACGATTCTGAAAATAATCACTTTTGGGTTATGAACGTATGTTTGTTTTGTTTCAATAATATAGTCTTTTGCATAAGAGATATGTGTAAGAGGAAATGACCATTTAGTGTTAGTGGAGGTGATAGACTAGCTAACCCAATAAATGCATTCCATCTCAGGAATAATTAGAAATGGATTCAAAAGATAATAAAATATTGAAAATGTTAATTTAACTACATGTAATTAAATTATAAACATGTAGAGCCAGGCTAGTAAAAACATAGCATCTAATACAGATGTGGCTAACAGCCACAGGAATTTTAATTAAGTTGTTTTTAGCCACCAGAGGGAGCCTATATTGTATTATGGATACATGAGGAGCCTCTCTTTCAATGCTGAGAATTACAAAGAAAGAAGCAAAACTCTTGCCCCAAGATGAACTAGAAGTCACAACACAGAAGGAGTCTATCTGTTTGCCTACACCTATCCCTACACATATTTCTACAGTACCAAAATAGAATTTTGTATGAACTTCTCTTCATTAAAAAGTCCCTAAAAACCAGCTTACCAGTTCTAACATGTAGTTTTAGTCAGTATTGGCTGCACCAAGTGCTTGATAGTGTCAGGTCAATATCTCAGACAGGATTTAGTTTAATCCTCATGTGTCAAGGCAGTACATTAAACTTCTGCTTGCATAGGGCCAGAAAACCTTTATTCAGTTAAAAGAAAGAGTGGAAGATATACACACAATAAAGTGGCAGATCATTACAAAATACTGATTATCCAACTCTATTGATACCATTTTCTGATACCTCAAGCCATTCAGAAGCAGATTTCTAAAACCTGAGAAAAATGTGATCAATGGTAGTAGTGAAGGAAGATTTGATGAAAAAGAACAGAAGATGGGACAAATTCATCCAATTTGCCCCATATATTCAATACCAGAGGTGTTTCCAGTACCAAACGTGTTAAGAAAGGAAAAGTACAGTACTGAACACTATTCAGTGAGGTAGACAACAAAGTATTTAATCTTCTGAAGTTTGAACTAGATTAGAAAGCTCTTGAGGGCCTCTTGTGAAGTGAGACAAATCCTGAACACTAATTTGATAGATCTTCAATAATGTAGGAAATGTGCAGACGTGGAGTTGTCCTTACTCAAGTGGTCAGGCAAACAAAAATCCAGAATTATGAGAAAAAAGTTAAGAGTAGTTGAATCAGATTTTAAACTTCTATCTTGAATAGCTGAACACAGACGAATTCACAGGCATTAACTGCATATGTAACTACTGCCGCTGAGCAAAGGATTGCAGCATACATGTAACACTTTAAACTACAAGAAATTACTTTATGCAACTTACATAAGCATTTGTTTTCGCACGTGCCATTTCACACAATGCTGAATAAGTCCCAAAAGAAAGTAAAATTATCTGTACAAAAGATATGAATAAACTGGAAATGAACTAGAATTGAAAAATATGACGCAAAAAATACAGATACTATGACCAAGTGAATAAAACTAAATCTTGCGTAATGGGTCTCATAATGGCTTAAATGTTAATATAGACACAAATAAACTCCATAGTGCAAGAGGAGAAAGATGATAAGAAGTAGTATATAGGGTCCTTACAGTACCAGGTTCTACAATTAGACAATTTGAAGGCGGTAACGGGGGGCGGGGGGGAGGAGCGTTAGATTCAAGGAATGAAAACCTCATTTTGTATGAAAGTGGATATCTTCTATGAACCAATAAGACTCATAGGGGTATAGGGAGATGAGAAAGAGAAACAGAACATGCATGTGTGTGTAAATAAAGATATTCAGACCAACCTTGGAGAACCAAAAACTCAAAAACCACAGAAAAATTCTATGATGAAGTTAATCAACAACCCAGCTATCCATTAACAAAGAGTTTTATGAAACAAATAGAAAAGCTATCATGAAACTACTACAAGGGTGAGGGGCTAAGAATAGGAAAGTAGAAAAGAAGCCTGAATCAGGGAAGATAAGCAAGTGAGACTTAGAAGAGTATGGAATAGATGCACAGATGACAGTAAAAAAAAATAAAACATTCCAAGAAAAAATGGTGGAGTACTTAAAAATTCTAAGAAATAGTAGTGAAATTTACCATCACAGAAGACTATAAAATACTAAAGCAAACCAAGATGAATAACATAATTCAGGAGTAAATTTTATTGTAGGATTGAAACAAGCAGCAAGACACTGTTAGTAAGGGCTGTGTGAAGCTTCAGTCCCTGATTTGATTCAGTGGAGATTCGGCCCTATTCGGTGGCTCAATCTCCAAACCCAAATCAAATCAGAGGACGCTTTAATCTCTCCGAATCAAACTGGAGCCCTTCAAATCCCCCAGCAAGGCCTGGGGGGCAGGGACTGGGGACCCCCACACCTGTCCTGCAGGCACCCGCCTTAGGGCCCTGGAGGTGCAGGTGAGGGAGCTCCAGGAGGAGGTTAGCAGGCTGAGGGGAATCCGAGAGGCAGAGGAAGAAATTGACAGATATTTTCTTTCCCTGCAGGGTTGTACGACCAAGGAGGATGCATCTGAGGAAGAGCCCTCCATCATTAGTGCCCACATGGACTAGGACTATGGGGTAATAATCGGTGGGCTGGATTACGGTTTGGAGCATCCCTTTCACATCCTGAATCCTCGCTCCAGGTAGGCAGTAGACCTCGCGTGCTGAGGGGTCCTGGCGACAGATGGGGCCCTCCGTACCTGTCAGGATGGAGTCGCCAATGACGATCACACGATGCTTTCTCCTCCTGGCCTGCTTGTCTCATTCAGCCTGCACAGGATGTGGAGTTGCCTCCTCCCCAGTTTTGTCTTCTCCTTCCTCCTCCTCCAGGGCTGCCAGGGCCTCGTACCTGCTCTCTAGCCAGACTGGAGGAACTGGTGCGTACACCCAATGGAAAGAAGCGGACATCACCAGGGATGACTATACTGCAGTCGCTCGGAGATGGAGGAGGGCAGTCAGGAAGGCCAAGGCAGAGATGGAATTAGGGCTAGTTTCCTGGATTAAGGACAATAAGAAGTCCTTCTTTAAATACATAGGGGGTAAAAAGAAGGTTCCGGGTAACATGGGGCCCTTGCAGGATGCGTTGGGAAATTTGGTTGTCACACCAGACGACAAAGCTTAACGATTGTTTAACAATTTCTTTGCCTCCGTCTTCCTAAGTAGGGACCAGAACAGCCACCTCCCTGCTGGGCCCCCCTCGGGCCCCAGGGGAGGCACACCTGGGCCAAGGGTTAGTGAGGAACTAGTTAGGGAGCTTCTAGAGGGACTGGGTCAGCCGTATTCAAGTCAGCTGGTCCGAACGATCTCCACCCCAGAGTTCTAAAGGAATTGGCCGAGGTCATTGCAGGATGCCTGGCACAGCTTTACGAGCACTCGTGGTGCTCTGGTGTGGTCCCAGAGGACTGGAAGAGGGCCAACGTGGTTCCCATCTTCAAAAAGGGGAAGAAGGAGGACCCGGGAAACTATAGGCCAGTT
>NW_017728886.1:228321677-228367516 GCF_001723895.1 Crocodylus porosus
CTAGATGATCTACTCAGGTCCCTTCCGACCCTAGAAACTATGAAACTATGAAATCAATTCAGAGAGATTTAGACACAGACACAGTTTTAAATGTTTTTTCTACATACCTCTAGGTACCAGGTGACTCATGAATGCTCTGATGCTAGGGCACATGGAGTGTCCTACAGAAGCACAGGGGACTCCCCAGCACAGTTGGCAGCAGATCCAGAAGTGGACCAGAAGCACTTCCAGTCCACTTCCGGGTCCACTGAGGAGCGTGTTGCCCCCCCACACACACACACTCTCACAGCTCAGCAACTGGTGCCTCCTGGGTCTGGAGGGGGAGGGGGCACCCAGGGCTCACCACAGCCGATCACCAAGCAGGGGCAGCAGCAGCACGGGGGGCTCCTGCGAGCTCCCCAGTGGACTCAGAAGTGGACCAGAAGTACTTCCGGCCCACTTCCAGATTCATCACTGAGCACGTGGAGGGTCCCCCCCCGTGAGACACTCCATCCGCCCCAACACTGAAGCATTCAGCAGCCACACTGGTACCTCAAGGTATGTAGAAAAAACATTTAAAACTGTGTCTATGTCTGAATTGCCAATTTTCTGGATTGGCATCAAATCTTCAGATTCAGATTTGGCCAAATTGCATGAGGGACAGTGATCCAAAACAAGTAATTGAATTACTGTCCCTGTTTTGGGCTGAATCCAAATCTGAATCAAATAGGGCCTGCTTTGCATATCCCTACTATCAGTGCAAATCTCTGAATGACTTTTTCAAGAGGTGAAAGTTGAGGAGGTTACTGTATTGTACTCTGTAATGTAAACACATCGGGAGTTTTGGAGGTGAGTACAAACCAACTAAATAATAGGCATTCACTTAACTGTAGGGAAGAAGTAAGAGCAACTAAAACTAAAGAGGACATGGAAAGCTTTTACAAAAATGTTTCTAAATATATCTAATACGAACACTAGAAAGGATGCTCTTCTCAAATGAAGGGAATGAAATCCATGATGACTGTAGAACACCTGCAAAACTGAAAAGCTTTAGGACTAGAGACAGGCATTCAAAAAGCCTGAGCCTGAATTGATTCAATCTTTGCAGGGCTAGAGCAGCCATCCCTTCCCTTGAATAGTGCTGAGCAGAGGGGGGTGTGACAAGGCTCCGGCAGGATGTTCTGATTAGGGAGGTCTGCCTGCACTATCCCAGGCTTTTCCCCACTCACTGCTCTAGGAGTGGGAGTGTTGCCAGCCCCCAGTTCCCTGCTAGCACTCGAAGGCAAGGGGGGCAGGGTGTGCAGTGCATGCATCTGTTGACAATAGGGAGATTTTTGATCTCCCTTCTTGCTTCTTTATATGGTCTGCAGCAAACTGACAGGTGAGCAAGCCAGCAGGGGGATAATAACAGTGTTTATCACCCAATCAGCAAAACAATAGCTTCTCTCCATTACTTCAAATGCTTCTTAAACTGCTTACCATCTGACTTGTTGATGAGCTCCAAACAACACTAAGTGGTCACTGTTCTGTCTTCCTGTCCTAGTGAAATTGGACACACACACATCTGCATTGTGGGGTCCCTGCCGTGAGAGATGGGAGGGAGGGAGGGGAGGATTTCCTGCTTGGGCAGTCATGGGGGAGAGGGGGGGAAGGGCAGGGGGAAGCCAGGCAGACCCTGCTGTGCCTGCAAGTCTCTGCCAGAGCTCCATCTAGCGAACAGAGGGGAGAGGCCAGCCCCATTGTGGATCACAGAGCCCTGCCCCACTGAGAGAGCATACCAGGATGCTGGGGAGTCTGGTTTATCTTAAACCTGCAAGGGGTCTGGGACACATGTTGCATTAACTGGTTTGAGCTAAATCAGTTAAGTCTGATCCTATGTTTAACCAGGTTTATTTCAAACTGGTTTCAGCCATTTTCAAACTGGTTTATGTGCACTGAACATCTGTTCTGTTACAGATTTAAACCAGTTTCTGATCATTTAAACCGCTTTATGTATAATGTGTGTTGCTAGCATAGGTTGTTTAGGGCATGTCTACACAAATCACTAACTGCACAGTAACCTAATAACACTGCACAGTAGTGCGTCACAGCTCGGGCAGTGCTAATATGCTACTGCACAGTATTATTAGCCTACTGCACAGTAGCACCACTAAAAAGGCATTTGCCAGCACTACTATGCAGTAACTCTGGTTATTGCACATTTATTTAGTACTTGATTATACAAGTACTAAATAAATGTGCAGTAACCACTGCATTAACATGAATGTGTAGACACACCCTCAGTCTCTCAACAACAAACAAAAAAAGGAAAAACACACATTTAAACAATTAGGAAGATGTAAAAGAAAAAAAAACCTGTGGATATATGAAATACCCATGTGATACAAAGATGTAAAGGAAAATAGTGCATGTCTAACCTTTGTTTCTATTAGAGCAAAAGAACAAGCATTGAGAGACAGACAAACAGACGCAGATAGACAGACAACACCATAATCAGGCATGTCATTGAAAGGCTAGGGGCTGTGATCCCACCAGACCCTGACTCATCAATCCTTTCCCTGGCCTGCTCCCATTCTTGTAAGAAGGGAATCAAGTGAGCATGCAATTTCATGGCTCTAGTGGAGTTGCAGAGATTTTCCCATTAATTTCTCCCTCCACATGTTCTGCAAAGAAAGAGGATATATGGACCATCTTTGTTTTTTCATTGTTTCCAGGTGCACAAAGGTCTCAAGTGTGACTGCACACACATGCTCTGCATCATGTTATATATATCATTCTCCAACTAAGTAGTACTTAGCTGATGATTATTTATATAATGGTTTTGTTTTCTCTTAAATGTGTGCATTTGTTAAGGCTGCACCTACTGAGAATTATTCCAAAGCTTTCAACCTGTCATGTCAAAAAAAGATGCTGCTGTAAGAGTCCAACTAGAGTTTATTGTGGGTCTGTAACTACAGCAAAACAATAAATCTCTGTTACTGAAAGCCAGCTGCTTCATTCTTAACTCTGATTTTTTTCTTCCTTTTACATTCTAGCTAGAGTACAGCTGTAATAAATGTGACTCCCCTCACAAGATGTGCAGATGTTAACAGTTCTGTAGGACATCAAGAAACATTTCAAGAATCTTGTAAGTGCCAACTAAACTTGCTTGAATTATGTGCTACCTCGTCTACATTTCTATTCAGTAAATTAGTATTCCTGAATGTTATGAGCAAGAAATTATTAATGTTCACTGCCAAGACACTAATATCTAGTTCTAAATGTGTTATCAATAAACAAAGAATACACTTAACTCATTAGATAACAGATTTCAAATTGTAAACCAAGAGTAGTTAACTTACTCTGACAATGTTTCTAAGACATCCATCATTTCTTATCTAAGTGAGAGTAGCTAAACAACTGCCTGAAAATAAAATAAAATAAAATAAAAATAATTCATGGCTATATATATTTGAAAGGAAAGCATAGAAATATATTTTTTTCTTTGTGGCAATCAAATGAACTGAACAGCAACTAGGGCTAATTCAAAATAAAAGCCAATGGCCTATTTTTGTGAAACTGTATTAGCATAAATAGTATTGAAGACATATAAATTTCAAGACTCACTGAGACCTCAAACTGCAACTCGTTCTCTATGGCAGCAGGAGACCAGATGTTCAAACTTCTTAGGGGACTAGGCCTCAAATTCATTCATTAAGCAGAATTGCTGTATATATTTGGTTTCATCAAACACTGAACAATCTTAGTAATCTGTCCTCTCAAATTCCCCACAACTGGAAATAAACTTAGTTTCCTAATTTGGGGCAGGATTTTCAAAAAAACATTTAATGTAATTTAGAAGCATAATACTGGCCGGGGGAAGGACCCGGGGGGGGCGGGGGGGAGGAGTGGCAGGGAGTCAATAGGACTTTTGCCCCCAACATTTCTAGACACATTTGACAACCCCACCCACAAAAATCCAACTCTGGTAGTATTTTTAGTACCTTTAAGTCCCACTGGACACAAGTAGGCAAAGCACTTTGTGAGGCTGAGCCATAAAAAGAAAAATTCCTCAGCCAAATGACAACTCAAGCACATTTGTTTATGCTTAACAGGGGGCTCCTTGAAGAGCTCAATTCTTCAAATACTTATAGGCATGTTTGACTTCAGGTTTGCCTACTTATACAAGTGAACTTAAGTACATGCATAAATGTTTGTAGGATAATGATCTTAGGTTTGACAAGTTCAGAAGACAAAGTGTGTGTGAACAGCTTCTCAGATGCAACTTTTAGGTGGTCTCCTGTAAAAGGAAGTGTCAGATTTAGCACAGATTTAAATCTTTAAGGAGAAAAGAAGGGAGAGAAACAGGCTGAGCAGGGGTTGATTAAAAAGATCTCAGTCCTCCAAAAAACGTATACACCTGCTTATTACCTACATGTATGTTTCAAATTAGAATAAATATATAAAGTCAAGTAGGTGTCAAGTCTTCACAGAATACAAGCCTAAATGATTTAACAAGTGCTAACCAGAAATTAAATATTCAGATTTTTGTTTTAAGCTAGCAATAAATACAGCACAGAAGGCCAGAATATTGAAATATAATTACAATATGCTGTTTCAAAATGCTTGGTGACATAGATGAATGATTTTGCAGTCAGTGAACTCCTTAGTGACATGGTTTAATAAAAGCATAAAAATAGCATTTTTGAAGAGACCGGAGCCTTAAAAAAAAGTTATTCTGGTGTTAAAAAAGATGCGGTATTATTAGCTAGCCTGAGATCCAACTTGCTTTTAAATTTCCTGAAGGACAAACAAAAACAATAAGAAAGAGGGGAAAAAACCCAAACCAAATATGCCTCACTGTTGTTACTCCTTTTACAGAGGAAATGCTCAGTTCAGGCATGGCTTAGAAGGCATAAACATCATTGAAATTCAAAGGCAGCTCTGAGAAGGAGGACGCCTCAATTGGTATGCAAGTGGTGTTTTCTCACCCTGAATACATTATGAACTTGCAGCATGCTAATATGCCATGCTATCATAAGCACCAGATGGAACAGTAGGCAGTATATGTCCCATCAAACCTCAGGAAGATGTATTAATGTTCCTGCTCTTTTTTCTTTCCTTTTTTTTAAGCTACAATCCTTCAGCCGTGTCTCTAGACTTGTACATTTCTTAGCATCAGTCACCTGCTCCTAAAGCACAGTTCTCCAGGGTTGTCTCATCTTCACCAGGTGGTGCCAAGCATCCTTTCAATGCATTTTATCACTCAAGGTAAAGGCCACAAGATATGTCAGACTGTGCTTACTGAAGGGTACCAAGTACAAAAGATAACATCACGAGATAAATGGTAGATGAAGACAGAAAGAATTTGGGTTTAAAGCTAGTTTTAAATTATGCATAAGTAACACAGTGCATAACCCCCCTCAATTAGTATTATTTGAGAATGAAGAAATGGAAAGATTGGGCAGAAAAAGAAAAAAAGAAAGAAAGCTAAATAGATCATACTTTCCCTCATAGCTAAGTAAAACAGATGGGTTTGAAGCAAAACCATGGAGCTGAATCCCTTCATTTCACCATCCTCTAAAATCCTTTTCTAAAAGATCTACAAATTTTAACTGACCAATGACATGAAAAGACATATTCTATAGTTCTTTAGCACATATATGCATGCATGCACGCACAGGAATTAAATAGATAACAGTAGTAAAAAATATAAACTATGTTTAAATTATAAAAGTGATTTCTTCCATTATGGACTGTAGATTTCGAGTTTGGAGTAGGTGACTTCATTTAATAAAGAAAAATGGAATGAACACATGCATGCACACGCGTGCACACACACACACGCACACACACACACTCCAGAACACTTTTAGCTGCTTTGCATCAAAGTAGGCTTTATCCCAGAGACAACAAATATTATCTAATTTCCTGAATGTAAATATGTACATACATGTACACACATAAGAGGTGGAGAGAATTGGAAGACCTCTGACTATTATCACTCGAATGTCTCCTATGTATAAACATGAAATACAACATGCCTCCTATTGACATATTGCAGGTTATAATAAAAATGTTTTTTGTTGCTTTTTTTTTTTTTTGCTTGTCCTGTGCCCATCAACAAGATAAGAGTTTTCAGCCTTGAAAAACTTTTAAGAGTTTGAGAATTTAAACAACAAAGTAAAATTAAAAAGGAGGTTTAAACTGGTGGGACAAATAGTTTTCTTCATCTAAGGGTTTAAATATTGCTTAGAATAGTTTTTTGGGCCTGTTTTTTTTTTTTTTAACTTTTTCAAAAAGGAGTGACTTCAGTAAAATATTTTCCTAATTTCTTTGATCATAGCAACTGGTTTATGATATACAAAGTATCTTCCTATGCATGTAAGTCTATTATTTTTCTAATAGCATTAGCATACTCATGAAAGTTACTGATTCTTTGAGGAACTGATTTGAGTGTGTGCATCACCTTGCAAGAAGAAGTCCAACATCCATGAGTGCTGCATGGCATATTTCCCTAGTGACTCAGGCTACAAGCTGTTAAGAAATCTGATTTATAGCTGATAATTGTTTGATTCAGCTTTCTTAAAAAAAAAAATCAAACAACTATCTTCTACAGTAATATTTCATACAAGGTGATTTACTGTTGCTATTCACAAATAAATATGCACCATTCTCTAATTGTTATTTACCCCAAATTTACTTTAATCCAAGGAAGTTTTTAGGACTGGTTGAGATGCTAGACAACTTTTTCCACTCTTGCCACTACTACATTGCATACTAGCCTTAATTATTATATGTATGATACAAATGAGCTTATTTAAATCTGATTCTCATACTATATTCTGTTTCATGACACCTAAACAATATTTATTCTAATTTCAATGCATTGAAACAGAAGGGCTGAGCGACTCCCAGAGGACACCACTTGGCTCAGAACTGTCTGATGAAAGGTCAAGTTGACAATCACCTGTCATGATCATGTGGGTCATCATCTGGTGTAAAGAACAACATTTAGGACATCTATTCTGGGTCAACAAATAGTTATTTGCAACAGCATATTTTGCAAGGAAAAGCACCTAAAAAACAGTTGCTTAAGGTATCGATTAAAAAAATATTACTTTGATTTGGCAAGCACCAAATTTTGAAGGGGAATCCCCAGCGGGACATCCCATCAGGGCATGTTTTCTGTATCTAGTTTGGCAAGACAGCAAAAACACTTACTTAACTGCTTAAAAAAGAAAAACATTTGTGACAATATTACTAGGCATCTTTGGGGAGGCTGTAAGAGGCATTCTTCTTTTGGAGTCAGTCCTGAATAAGGCAGGCCTGGTGCAAACATTAATTTCTGAACAAAATCAAAACATTTTGTTATCCTGCTTTTGTAAACTTTTAAAGAAAAGAGTTGGCGTTCCATTCCTAAAAATCCTCCAAATATCCTGGAAGAGGGAATTGAGAAAACAAGCTATAGATATGTAGTCAGATTGCTAGTCCATTCCCACCAGCCTCCATTTTGTGGAGAAAATAGTCATACTGGCGTGCTGACCTTCAAAATGCAAGTGAAGCCTTTACCTCTGGGGTTTCTGCAACAGGCCACCTTGCACATCCAGAAGCAAAAACTGGATACAAGCCTCAGCAGAAGGATTTCCTGTCCTGCTCCTGGAGGCATGCTTGCCACTCTTCTTCCTTCCTGAAGGTGCAACAGATTGTAAAATGGGGAAATTTGCCAAGCCTTCAAAAGAGAGGATGGAAACTGGTTCCTTCAGATTAGCTGGCTGACTAGATTGCAAGCCAAGGAGCTCTTCAGAAAAGAGCGTTAGCTAAGCAAGGAGGTTTGTGGTGAAACAAGGGAGGAGGCCTGACTTCCCTAAACCTTGAAGGCTGGGGAAGGTGGGCTAAATTTCCAAAGGCTTGCATTCTTAGTTTTGTGTAGGAATTTTTTTGTTTTTTTAAGAGACTGCTAGTTATTTTGACAGTGCTGTTTTAAAAAAAGTTACTTTAATTACAAGAAAAATATGTAAAATATAAACAACAAGAAAACACAAAATGAACTGCTGACCTAAAATAAAGTCAAAGATCCCTCACAAAAACCACAGGAAAAGCAACAGGCCGGGAAGATACATATTTGATTTCACATGGACAGGATAAGCAAGGGGGTGGGGGGAATGAAAAAGTACTAAATCAGAGCTCTATAACTTATGGAAAGAACACATTCTAAAAGATTCTTTAAAATTAATAATATATGCTCCCTTTTCTCACATTCTGATTTATCTATGAAGTAAAAGCTGTTTGGTTCTTATACCAGGAACAAATTCAGAGAAGCAAAATGAGTTCAAACCTCCATCATTCCAACAGAGATATTCTGGATATTAAAAGAGCCTGCAAATATTTTTGAATTGGCTTGGTAGGCTGCAGTACAACTCAATAGTAATTACAATACAAACTAAGGTAAATACAGACGTACAGGCTTCCCTCGATTTATGCAGTAGATGCGTTCCCAGGGAACGGCATGAAGTGAATTTGCAGAAAGCGAACCCAGTTTACAATGAAACACACAGGGATGCATTCCCACAGCGGTGAGGAAGAGAGGGAGTGAGGCTGGGGCTAGGGAAGGGTCAGGGAGAGGGGTCCAGCGCAGCCCTGCGGCTACAAGTAGACAGCATCTGCAGCTCCCAGGGCTGCCGTAGGGGCGGCACTGAGCCCTTTGTGGTGCTCTGGGTGGGTGGCAACCTCAGTTAACCCACTGCTCTGCTTCTCCCCAATCACCACAGACCCTACTGAAGCAGCCACAGGAATAGCTGACACCAGCGGCCTGCAACAGGCGCAGCCCATAGGCTGCAACAGGCAGCACCCGCTGCTCCCAGAGCTGCAACAGGGGCAGGCAGTAGCCTGCAGCAGGATGAGAGCAGGTTGAGGCTGGCGACTGCTACCAGCTGGGGCCAGTGGTGGTACCAGGCTCTTTCCAGCAGCTGGGAGGGTAGGTTGTGCAGCAGCCCCCCTCCTATCACCACAGCTCACCCCAAGTGCCAGGAAGAGCCTGGGGCTGCCGCTAACCCCAGCTTGCAGCAACCTCCAGCCCCAGCCTGCTTTCATCCTGCTGCAGGATGCTGCCCACACCTGCTGAAGCCCTGGGGGCAGTGGACAACACCTCCTTGCAGCCACTGGCAATGCCGTGCTGTGGGGTTTGGAGCACAGTGCCTCGGGGGAAGCAGAGCCCCAGAGGGTTCAGGGCACAGTGCATCAGCTGCTCCCAGAACAGCTGCAGCAGGGGCTGTGGTGAGTGGGGCCCCTCCCCTCTGCTCACAGCCCTTTCCCCTCCCTTCACAAACTCACAGACATACCCTGCCTGGGGGTGGGGGGAGCACAGCTATGCCGATCACATAACAGCAAATTTACCTTGCATATAGCAAATTTCAGGTATAGAAAGGGTCATTGCATAAGACCGAATTGTATAAATCAAACCCGCATAAATCAAGGAAAAACTGTACTGATGTCGCTAAAACAAATTACATCAATTCCAAGGTCTAACAGCAACAAACTCAGAAACAAGTATTTCTATAGCTCTGCTACATTACCAACATTTTGGTAGCATCTAGATTAATGCAAAGTTTTAGCTCACTCAAGGTCCACTGAACACTTTAGTATATACTGAGAGGGTCTTTCAATCTTACAGGTAAGTTTTGGAGTTGGAGAATGTAGAATGAGCACTCTAATTCTTAGCCCTAGAAAAATCATTTGGGAGCTACAGCACAGATGTGTTTCATCGCCCTGGATGAAGAGCTGCACAGGCAAGTTCCCCAGCCAGAGGAATTACAAAAATAATGCTTGGGTCACCCCCACCCTTTGGGAAACCCAGTGATTGACAACATGACCACTCTACTTCCGGGGAAGCAGGCAGGCTGTCAATAGGAAGTTGGGGAGAGGAGGTTATTTCAGAGGCACGCATGGGTAAGAGGCAGATGTGCCACCCACCCTAGAGCCCCAGGAGATTGGTCCTCTCTGCCTACCCCTTCCTACCAATCATCTAACCAGGACTCCTCTTAGAGCCCTGCAAGGGTTCCCACTGTGGGCGACAATGGCCCCAACTTCATGCACTCCTCAGACTCAAGCCAGCAACAGATGTGCCTGGGTCTGGAGCCCTCCGTTGTGGGAGAATGCCCCCCATAGACCTGTCTCACCAATCAGATGATTGGCAGGAAGGGATGGGGTGGAGGGGCAAATTTTCTAAGGCAGGGTTCCCACAGGGCTCCCATGCAATCACAGGCTATGACAGAGCCAACGCTCTCCCTCTCCCTTGTAGGACTGTGGGATTCTGGGTGTCCTCAAACCCTGAGAGAAGTGTACAACTGTTTAAGTTAGCAAGGGAGGGGAGAGATCTTCCTGGTTGAAAGAGACAGAACTTCCTTGCAGAAGAGTCAGTTTTCCTCTGCAAGAAACCCACCAAGTGGCTGTCTGTATGCTTTTTTTATGCCAGGAGGACGACTTTTCTCCCAGCACAAATATAATGCCTGTCCATGGCCACAGTCTAGTTTAAATGGACTAGAACTGCCAGGGGTCCATTTGGCTATTCTATGGAAACAATAATTACTTATATAAACAAGACAAGCTTCCAACTATGCTTCAAGTGCTATTTTTTCAACAATGTTCAAAGTAAGGTAGAAATAGATTCATGAACAAACATTAAGACTGTGCTGAAAAATTTAACAGGAACAGAAAACATCCAATACAAAAACGTCACAGATTGTAAGCAAAGTAAAATCTCACTAGAAGCTGTATACTAGTACATCAAATTGGTGATATATGAGAACTGAAAATCAGAAACATTTTAAGACTTCAGCCTTGGATCTAACAGCTTTAAGCAGGATGAGCTATTAGTCTCCAGATTAGCTTGATGGCCCCTGTCAGAATTCAAAAGAGGATCCCTGGCATACCGCATGGTAGAAGGTCTAACTAAATAAAAATAGGAGTCTTTATTTTTGGTGAACTTCATTACTACTACTCTGCTCCTCCTGCTCACTCAAGGATTAAGAAAAGGCCTTGTTCCAGAGGAGACTATAAATAGAAACAAAGGGCATGAAGTCCAAAAACTAGATAAACACTTTGGACAATTAGATCACCAGACTTTCACAGTTATCCAGTGATGGAGCAAACAGATCATTTTGGACATCTGGACATTCTTGTTTTTTTAATATCATAAACCCTGATCCAGACTTTGATATCTTTTTATTCATCAGAAAGATCTCTCTACAAGAACAGTATAGGATGCCAAAATTATTTTTAAATGAGCATTCATAACTATATACATAGTATTTTTATAGCTTTGGGTGTTAAATAAAGTACATCTTGCACAGTGCCAACAAACTGTTGGCATGCAAAGAAAAATAACTAAAAGTGATATTCAGCACTCAGTGGCACTGAACTTTTCCTAGTAAATATTTTGCTCATAAAAATTGTGTGCTAAGTTGACAGGTATACAGTTATTGGACAACCTATTGTGTAATAAAATAGACTGTGCAAAGTAATAAATGTTATTTAGTATTGTTAAACATATATGAAGTGCTTGGTGCTATACAAAACACAAAGACCTTGTGCCAGTTTCCTTACTTTAAAGACAGCGATGAAACTGCAATTTCCTTGGATGGTTAAATGCCTAAAATAAAATGTAAAAAAATATATGCCCACATATACAACTCTGGCTCTTCAGAGTGATCACAATTCATTTTTCATACATTGTTTTATGATTAGGATTATATTTTGGTGTGTGAGTTGACGGATCTTCCTAAAATAAAATGGTGGGAAATGTTTTGAAAAAAAATGTGTTCGTGTTTGTGGGCTTCATGAAGTATTGAATCTGAAAGGTTATGCAAGGCCATAAAACTAAGAGGAAAGAATTAATTTGACAGAATTAGATAAAGTGACAAGACAGATCAGAAGAGTAGAAAGCTACACATTGTGGAGACCAGAAAGGAGAGAGAACGGGCACTAGGAAAGCCAAAAAAGAAAAAGGTTAGAGTTTTGAAGGTAGAAAAGAAGCAGGGCTTGGACCTTTTTTGCTAAAAGGAAGCATCACTAAACCAGAAACGACAATATACTGTACCATGAAGAACAATATGTCTGAAAAGCTAAGAGTTGTGCCTTCTTGAGAGTAGGAATTTCAGACCTCTCTTGCAAAGCAGACTAAGAGTTCAGATATCTCACTCTCTCAAAGGTTGATTATTCAAGCATAACCCTTCTTTGATCAAAGGAAGATTTACTAGTTTAAGACATGCCGCTGCACAGAATCTGCACCAATTTACAGTAGGACTGAATTCAGCCAAAATACTTTTATCTTCTCACCTCTCTCTACAACCTCTTTTGGGACATAATCAATTTAGATTCCCATCCCTAGCCTACTACCATAATTTTTCAGTCAAAATTTTGTCAGTTCAATTCTGTCAATATGCAAAATAATATAAAGGTTATTACAGTCAGCTTCTGAAAGTACTTCCATAATGAATGGGAACCATATGAACTGTATTCTTATTAATTGTGTCCACCGCTTACAACATTTCCTTTAGAACTTTAAAAAGGTCTCCTCCCACCTTTAACTCAAACTTTATATCCATTCAAAAGCAGAGTTAAGTTCCAAACATTGTCTCATAATATACATTCATATTAACATTAAACTAGCTGGCTGGATAATTTAAGTTAATTTAGTTGTGGGAGCTTTGCTACACTTCTAGGTGGTTATTTCTTATAAAGATATAAGCTCATCACCCTGGTCCGGAATGAACGACTGTTTGCCAACCTTAACTCTTATGGGTTTCAAATAACTTGCTTGGCATCTGTTTATCTGCAGTTAGCAGTCACAATGGAACTGCTTCTACAGAATCACTCTCATAAAAATAATTAAAATTAGGGTAAAGAAAAAGGGGTCAAATTGTTAAAACTAGGGGGGAAATAACAAACCAAAACCAAGCAGAACAAGAGCAGAATTTTGTTCTGGAATACACAGGCACAACTACTGATTATAATGAGCATTGCTCTTTTTGAGACAGCTATATTTGACAAACAATTCTATATTTGAACCAAAAGATCATGTTGAAAATCGTGGATGTTTAAAACCATTAATGAAGGTCTAATCCAAGAAAGAATTTAGGCACCAAAATATTAGCCAATGCAACACCTACCTTTTAGGAATCTAATCTCCCACAACCCTGTGTTAGCTGCCAAGGCATCCCATACAATGTATGGGAAGAGTTAGGTAGGTACCAAAGCTCTGGATCCAAACCAGCTCACATATGGGTGAAAGTCAACACAATTGACATGCAGCTCCATAGAGCTAGCCAGTAGAGAACTGGGGACAGGACAGCTTTAATCCTACCCGCAGGTGCCTTAATCTACTCAGGATTCAGATTCATAAAACCTGTCAGGCAGGAAGTTGCTGACGTCCACCTTCAGAGGAACGACTTTTAAACAAAACCAAAGGAGGAGAAAGTGATGGCAGTGGGTGTCTGCCCATCATAGCCTAATGGGCAAAGAATTCACCAGCAACACTGGAAACACAGATTATAGCCTCTTCAAACTCCTATATCCTACCTGCCAGGAGAATATCTTAATCATTTGACTGCAGATTAGGCAGGGATGGGGGCTCTTGCCAAGCATTGTATTGAACCTGTGACACTGGACAAAAAATAATTTAGAATTCACTGGGACATAGCAAGTAAGAGGAAGCATGACAGTACCTAAATGATCAGGGCATTTACCGGAAAGGATCCCAGGGTTATTATTTATCCAACAACTATTTCATAAAGCACAGCAGTACCACCACAACTAAGTCCTTCTCCTGACTGGTTTTTAAAAGAAAGCATGGCTACCTTGCATTTTATAAGAAGCCTCCTCCTAACAGTTATGACTGTGCAGTCCACCACTCTTGCAGATGCAGCTAGTGTGTATTAGGCATGCTTTGAGATTTCCTATCAGATAAAGCACCTCACAAGACAGAGAGAATTGCCTAGTTTCTGAATACTAAGGCATGAGATATACAGTGGACTACTCAGTCCCATCAAGACAAAAGCTGTTCTGGGTATGTGGAAAGATGCCAGTCAAAGTGTCCAGCAACTTGTAAATCAAATTTAAATGGTCTGTGGAATTTGGAATCATCCAACAAGGATTTACAAGATTGCATTTTTAGGCCTAGGTACCTAATCCCACTTTAAATACCCAAATCCATTTTTATCTGGCTTTGATATATAGTCAAAATTCAGAGATGATGCATCAAGAGCTATATGTATATTTAACTGATTCTTCTTTGGTTTACATGCTCAGAAATCAGAACACTATAGCATTTAAGGAACTGAAAGAGGTAAAAGGAAATATATACCACCTCTTTCTCACTATCTGACTCTCTAACTAACGTATGCTTTTAAAACTCTCAGTGTACCGGTTCCAACAATTTAGATTTATTTACACCCAGATCTTGGGGTTTCATTCTCCGTTTGCAAATGCACACTACAGTTGACTTCCCAGTTAGGAAATTCAGTCTCCTTAGCTTGCAAATACCAACATCACCATCATAAGGGAATGGTGGGAGGAAGGGATTCCTTGTTAGCACACTTGTTAATGCACTAATATCTTTCCATGCATATAGTAATATGCAGTTCAAGTCAAAATCAGAAACATGATTTTATAGAGATGTCAGTTTTTATTACTATCATGCAAAGAGAGGGTACACATTTATGCTTTCAAAATGAAAAATCACAAAATTTTATTTCCCAAAACCTGTTGGGTTTGAAAAACTGAAATGCCCAATAAAAAATCCTGCTAGTCCTGGCTGAAACATAACCTGAAGTGGCTAACAGCCCTCTTCACAAAGAGAGGACTTTCCTGCCTGTCAGACCCTAATGTAAGAAAAAGGCAGTGAGTATGAAGACTGGAATAAAGATGCAAAGTTAACATTCAGATTCAAATATTTCCAGACATACTTTCCACAGTTGGCACAAAACTTGGTTTGTATAACACAGGCTTGCCCCGATATAATAGCATAGCAAATGCAAGTTAGAACAAGTCATTTAATGGACTGTTAGGAGAGTTCTGCTGTATAACATCATTTAGATGCACATATTGAAAAAAACAGGTGGATTATCCAAATGTTCAGTTACTAGGACACTAACAGTTATGTCCATGGCAATTTTGTTTCTGTTCTTTAAACAAATCATCACTTGCAAGCACTAATGTTAAAACCAGAAAGTCAGTCTAGTACACAGTGGCTATAAATGCCAAATCAATTTTCAGCAGATAATAAAGTCCATGTTTTACAATCAGCAATGCACTATTTTACTACCCAAAATGTAAGCTAATAATATATAGCTCTGCTAAATGGAAAATGCAGATATGCTGTTAAGAAAAGGGCTGGCTGTGAGATGATGGATCATTTCTGCTGGGACCTTCTTAAAGCTATGAGCAAATGTTTTGAAAATATCACATGATGTGGCCATGTGTTAAAAATTACAGCCAGTTAAGTTCTCTGCTAAGAAAAATATGTGGGCAATTTATGAAATGCACTCCAGGATGGAGATGTCTTAAGTAAAACCAGATTCTGAAAACAAACTGATTTTTTTGAAACGTGAACTTAAAAAAAAAAGTTGCAGACACATCTGGAGAGCAGAAGTAAAGAAGGGGTGGTCTGACCTAATACCAGGCCATCTTCTGAAAGAACAGCATTATTTCTGGGCTACAATGACTGTGATCACTGATTGTCCTTTTAAGGAAACCATGCTGAATACTGCCATGGGCAATAATAAAGCATTTTGTAGGCCAACATCTGTTCTTTGAAAGTACTATAAAATGACTGATAGATTTGTAATGTTTCATAAATAAAGCTCAGAATAAACAGTTCTAAAAACCTTCAGCAATCAAACTAATATCTAGCTTTTCATTTGGACAGTGTGCATCTCTACATCCAAGACTTTAAAATACACACTTTCTAGAGTTTAAGAAATAAAAATGGCAAAATAATTAATATAGTTACTGCAAACCTCATGTCAGCAGAATGATCTTTCTATACGCACTTTTCTAAGGGATTCATGAGTGTCTAAAAGATACCTGAATTGAGCTTTTTGATGCTTTGTTGGTAACCCTCTCTGACATAGTTTTTAAAGATGCACTGAAGTGAAAAGCTTAGTAGCCAATCACATTTGTAATATGAATAGCTGTCTTTGAAGAGCAAATTTAGTTTGGGCACAAGTTTTGATTACACAAAGCAGAAACAATTTTTGATTATTTGTTTTTTCCCCAAAATAAGTACTCCGAATGTCAGAACTACTAAAGGCATGCTTCTAAAAATCAAGAATGTATACACACACAAAAGGCAACAGCATAATATCAGATTACATAAAAATACACATCCTTTTAATCTTCTGCACATAATGTGCTTACCCTTAAAATACAAAATCTGCCCCAGATGGCTAATAATGACCATTTGAAAAAAACCCAACACCACAATATTAGAGGGCTAAAATATGCTGTGAACAGATTGAGAGGCAGTTCATCCTAGAGGACAGTAAGAGAGTGCAGATGGGTGTCAGAAATAGCCGAGTGTCAGATCTGCTCAAGTATCTTCATCCTGGCACATGCTCCCAGTCACAGCTGTTAGCGTATTCTCTGTATCCAAGTGCAAGGTTTTCTAACACTCAGAGCTGACATTAAAACACACATTTCTTGCTTGCAACCACTTTAGGAGACTGCTGGAAATTAAAGATTTGTTTAATGCTAAAGCTTAGCAAGTATTGATAAGTGTCTATATGCTCAAGTGTAGCTCAAGCCATTTTGATTAAAGATGCATGAAATTTTAACCAGCAGGTAGATTAAGTAATTTAAGCGCAAAAAGCTTAATAGGTTTACAGAAACCTTCACTTCAGCCATTCCACTATTTTTTGTTAATATCACAAAATAAAACATACAAAAACCAAAACTGATCATGCTGTACTCAAATTATATTTAAATATAATAATAAAAATAGCAGATAGCAAATGATGTGAGAGTAATTTCATTCAACTATATGCAAAATATCAGTTATGTATTCTATTTATATAGCACTCACTTTTTTAAACTAATGAATTACCATGGTATTTCTAATGAAGAACACAGTCGCAGGAATATAATGCATGCAAATTAAATTTAAAGTTTAAAGGGTTAAATTGACCTTTTCTAGTCCTCAGTTGTTATCTATGCAAATTAATTTGTCCATATTTCAACCATACAAATCCTCTTAGCCGTGATTTGAACAAACACTTTCTGGTTACAGTCACAACCATAGCTGCGACAAACATACCAGTGGCAGAATATGACCGTGCATCAACATCCTAAAAGAAAAACATTCTTCAAACAACTGGCAATACCTACATATAACTGTGGTTGCAGCAAACTGGCAGATACTGTTTCAAAACACCATCTGTGAGGTGTACAGACTCTCTGCAAGCAAGCACAGCCTCTTCTGCCGGTCCTACCCAAACAATCTACAAGAAGAAGCCAGCTGTAGGATCTCTCTGTGCCCTGTCTTTTTTTATCTAGAGATATGAGCTGTTTAAAATCAGGCTCATGGCTCTGTCCAGTCCTTACAAACCTCCCACAGCAAATTCAATCTACTCCGTCTTGCTCAAGCTTCTCAAAAACCTTACAAAATTCATCCTGTATAGATGAAATGTTTTCACTGGCAACATCACTTATCGGTTAGACAAGTGGTCTTTAGACTCAAAGATAATATTTTGGTGAGGAAATTGACATATTAAAATTTCCACTTTCACATCAATTTCTCTAATTCAGCAGATTCTGTATGATTTTTTTATTAACACATTTTAGTGGTTTTGGCTGGTGACAGCTAAGGACTGTGATTTAGTGCAAGACTGAAATCATTTGTTTCATAAATCTTCCTTCACTTCTCCATCATGAACAGCTTTTCAAAGAGATCGTTCTTAGTGTTCACCCATAATCTGAAATTATCTCTCCAGATAAAATGTTTGCAGATACAAGGTACAGCTGACAGTTATAAAAGCCAGACTGAAGCTATATTTCTCCTTGCTAAATTATATCTGTACAGAGACCTGCACCTAACAAACAGGATGACTTCCTATGTACCATCCAGTATTATTGTACATGTCATCTTTGGTAGTTGCCACACACAAATTCCCCTCCCCCACTCCCAAATATACACACAGCAGAATTAGCATCTACAGTCACTCCATGTAAGCTTGTACAAATCACCATGTATATTTTTATATATATATATATATATATATATATATACACACACACACAATCAAAATATAATTAGTGTTTTCCCATTTAAATCGAAAGAGCTGTAATAATTTTAACTCACCAGGCATCCTTGAATAAAATAAACCACACTGTAAATGGCTCTCTCCTAAAAGCAAGCTTATTTAGGGCTCACTGCCTCCTGTTCTGGAATGAACACAGAAAAGCGAGGAGGGCCATCAGAACTGGCTGTGGCAGCGTTGCTGGAGGCAGGATGCTGGGCGCGTGCGTTTGCCAGGCAAAGACAGATGGAGAGCTGACACTCTGTATTGCACTTGGAGCAGAAATGTGAATGATGACAGGAGCACATGTGGCCTTGAACCCAGCCCTGTCTCTTCAGGCAGAACAATGACAGGGATGTGTGTGCAAATTATCACAACCCCAGCTCCCCTCAGCTGACTCCTCTTACTCTACCTTTCACAGCAAGTTCCAGAGGACGGAAGAATAGAAAGTAGAATCCAGAGTGATAAGCTAAACACTGAATTATTCATTTTTTTCTTTAAAAGTTAACCCTTTGTTTAATGGAAAGCAATTAAAGGAGAGATTCTAGTAGAGCCAGCTCTCCCTCCAAAGTGGAAAACTCATTCTGTATTTTAACAGCCACAATCTTGAACTCCAGAAGACTGTTTATTTATTTTGAATTTTCAGCTAAATATGTATAAAGGTACATTTAGAGCTGTTCGCTATTTTTTTCCTTTTTATTATTGCCATTTTATCACAATGAACAGAGTATCAAAATCACTCCCTTTCTCAGACTCTCAGTAGTATGTGTAAAATAGAACACACTTAGAGACAGACCACTTTTATTTTACTACAGTGCTTTTAACCCCCTGGGATTCCTGCATTGATATGCTCCAAACATTTGCAGCTAACTCTCCTTTACCTTGCATGGTGATCCATGGGGGATGAAAACAAAATCTTCCCTGTAAAGCTTTTTCAAAAGCTAAACAATCATGTCCTCCCGATTTCTGATTTTTGCACACCCCTTAAATGTTTATCCTTCACATGAATAACATATGCCTGGCTAGGTTCAATGCACTCTTCCCTATTAAGCTTTAATGGACACCATGATACATAAAACTACAAGTCTTTGTTATAGTGCTTTATCTAAAGCTGGCTATTTTCTTCTCAGCAGTCCCTCTTTAGTCCTTTGTAAAACATCCTTGCCTCTTAGGAGAAACATACGCCTGACTCGCATGCCTTCTGTAGAAAATTTGGGCTTATACAAAATTCTACACACAAGGAAAATCTCTTTCTTTTTAGAATTCTCTTCCAATTTTGCACTTGCAAATTCTTCACTATTTTACTACCAAACATCTTTACAGCATATTAACACATGCTTTGTCTCTCTGACTCTGCCTTTAGTGTGAGACTAAATTTCATATAGAGACACAAAAAGAACATCATTCAGTATTTTCAGAAACTGTATTCTTTTAGCACAAAAAGTCCAAGACTCATCCTTTTAGCTTTATTTATGCAAACCTTTGGTTTTGTACTACGCTCTCTTCTACCTCTCCTACACAGAAAAAAACCTCTGCTTTCAGGCCTTCCTTCTCCTGCCTCCAGCTGCCACAAAGCAGTGATAAAGATCTATTTGGGAACACAAGGAGGAAAAAAGAAGCCTAAGAGTCCTCACTACCTGGTTAGCTCTGCCCATGAATGTTTCTTAAATAAAAGCAAAGAATGTGAGTAAATTATAACTTCTAGTGGCAGCTGAAGTGGAACCCACAAGCTTCACTAACTCCCAATGTAATATTCCAAATGTTCAGTAGGAATTAAAAAAAACACCTTGCAATTGTTCTGGTACTAACAATATAACACACTGTTAGGGAGACAAAAATTTTTGTTCGTCCTAGTCAAATATCTGTTGTAATGAGGTTTTATATAATGGATTTTACTATATTTGAAAGCCAAGCACAGACACTTTTATATGACAGAAAGCTTTAGTGGAAGGTGAACCGGAAGGAGGAAAGTGAGAGAGTAATAAATCAATTAAGTCCGCGCCAGAAAGGATTCTAAAGAACATAGCATTCTTTTTGTTTTATTTGATGCCCTATTTAAAAACCAGTCAGTTAGTACTCTAGCTGCAGGTTTTAAAATTGCTGTCCCCTACATCAAGGAGAAAACATTTTCACAGTGGGAAATGCAACTTTTCATCAACAAAAATGCATACTGAATCAGCTTTAAAACACAAAGTAATATGTCAGAGATGCAATGCATTTTAATAAAACAGAATGATATTCAGTTTTAAAAGTAGGTCTTAATATCAGTACATTGTAAATCCACAAACCATGCCTCACAAAATTGAACTTCCATACGCTGTGTGATTATGCATCTTTTCTATGTGTAAAAAGCCTTTTTAAGCTGTTATCTGACTACAGTAATTGCCATTTAAATTGATCCACGTCAACAAAACCTGGATCCCTGGAGATTCTCACCTAGAAGTCTGCTTGTGGAAGGGGCTAACAGAATGCCTGTGCATCTGAGACTACTTCAGCATTTTCTCAAGCAGCCAGCTGCATGAATAGTTTTTTCCTCTCATTATTTAATACACTGAGGCAGACTACAACCTATTTGGCAGCCCTCCCTGAATAAATTTTCCTGAATATATTCCCCCCACTTTTTTTTTTTGGATGCAGCCATTTCTGTAATAATTTTTGCACTATTTCTAAAAATATAATTGGTCCAAAATGTGTATTAAAGATGGACAGGCAATGTGAATGTGACAAGCCTGCAAAACATTTTCATCTCCACTTCTTTCATTCAGAAGCGGGAAATGGGTGAGGGAAAGTAGTGCACGTTAATTTTGCATATAACTAAATCCATTGCATCGCAGAATCCAGAAAATGTAGAATACCAAAATTAAAGGGGCAATGGGGCAGTTAGAATTTAGGAGGAAAGATTCAATCACCTTCTTTATAATCAAGTCACACCATGTTAATTTCTTAGCTGACTGAGAAGTAACCTGTTGCCTTATAATCAGTCATATGGTTTATAAATAATGTTAAATGGTACAATATACTGTTGCAAAATTCATAACTGTAAGAGGAACCAAGGCAGATATTTGCACAAAAAAAAAAAAAAAATCAAACAAACACCACCAAAAACCAGATTTACAGCAGACCATAAAAAATCTTGTTGTATTGTACCATTCAAATGAAAACTGCACTCATTTCTAAACCATTACAGCTCTAGAGATATCTTTTGCTTAAACTCAGTTTATCAACAGGGACTAGAAGTCCACCGAAATGCATCTGTAGTTAATAAAAGCTCTCTATTAACAGTGAAAGAAGAATTTGACTCAAAGCTTTTCTGTAGGACTTCTCAACTTCCCACTCTACTTATAGCAGACTGTTGTGATACATTGTGACTTCACACAGTGGGTATTAAGTAAGTTAATTCAAAGGAGCTGAAACCTCATTGATCCTAATTGAAAGCAATACACCCAACCAAATAGTTTTCTACCCCATCTGCTCTGGCCTGCCACCAGCTATTCAATACAAGAGAATTAATAGTTTCAGATATTCTAACCGACCCAATAAAGGCACTCATTTAAGCAGGACTGCATTAACAAAGTGAAAAACCAAGGGCAAAATGGGTTCAAATGGAGCATTTTACTCCTAGTTGGCTTTAACAAAGCTGAATAATGCTTATTCTGACTTTTTATGTGCAAGACTTGATAAACTGAATGAGAAGGCACTCAATGATCAGTCAACGAGCATTGATGAATGGTCTTTAGGACCCCCCCTAATCTCAGGGAAGGCCATTCCACAAAGTGGCACACCAGCTTGAAAAGGCGGACTCACTAATGTCCAGATTTCTCCGCTTGCTTGTTCCACTTTCACTTTCAGACCACTGGCCACCAAATGAGGCTGACATATTGGAAAATAATCTTTTATGGACGAGTGGTAAATAAAAATGGAGGCATTAGCTGGTCTTTCAAATTCAAATCTGCTAGTTTTGTCAGACCCCAAAGGTTTTGATTTTCCACCCAGCTGGAAGCTATTAGTGTTTTCTTAAGGCATCCCACTGACAGGGCAAACCCACCTAATGTGTGGTGGGGGAAGACTCTGGATGCTTTCCTAACTTTACTGTACATCAGTTCGACAGTCAAGTGAACAAACACCATACCTTGTGAAGACATGTTAATTTCTTGCTGCTGCTGGATATTATCAATCACTTTAAATAGCCATATACTTTCTTACTGCTGCTATTATCCAGTACTTTACATAACCATTTACTATATAATACGCTGTTAGCAATGTAAGTTTATAGTGTGACTTTTTGTGGAAGAGGTGTCTGTATCGTCTGTTTTGGGGGGGGGGTTTGTTTGGGTTTTTTTTGCAATACCAAATGTAAGCTAAAAATGTTATCAATAACTCAAACCATTCTTTATTTTTTGAAGAGACAGGCATTTCCCTCTACACCTGTACTGTTTTCTGGGAAATATCATTAGGTAATCTAATATGGCATATGATTATCTGTAGCAGTAGCTCCAAACACAAGTGTTATAAAGTACTTGCCAGATTATGCCAACACATTTCCCTAAGCATGTCCTTTTTGGCAAGACTTTATGAGCCTTTTAAAAGAGTTCAGTGGGATCTTTAAAATATGCATAGCTTGATGAAACAACTAATGGGAGATCTGATTACAATACTCACAAATACTTAATACTTGAAGGATGTAAATACCAAGCTTGTAGAAGAGTTGTAAAAAAGAGCAGAACTAATGTGATTAAACCAAGCAAAGAACATTTGGATGAAATTTTAGTGGGATATGGAAGGATCTTGAAGCAAGAGGTGGTTTTGACCCAAGGAAATAGGAAGTCATATTACTTCACTGATGTTATCAGACACTAAAACTATTAAAAGCTTTTTAAATCAAGGAAGGGGAAACCTGACAGTGAGATAGTCTTTCCCATCTCTGAGTCTTATTTTTCTGGGACTGATTATGTAGTAAAAACCAAATTCAGCATTGGCATGAAGGCCCACAAATCCCACTTGTGTTTTTTGACTGCATTTGATATTGTACTTAACAATAAAAAAAATCAGTCCTATAAGGAATACAGAAGGAGATAATGGATCTAAAATGGCATTGCCAACATAGGCCTCAATGCTCTCAACACCCCGAAGGTGCACAACTGAACTCACATGTATAGCTTCATAGACTTCAATAAAAATCACATGAACAGAATCCTGTAAATCAGTATTTGATTGCAAGATATGGACCACAGGAGATTTAACTAGCATGGTTTATGAAATATACTGTTGGCTGTGAAATGTGTAAAATAAAATCAAGACAGAATAAGACTAATTTTCTACTATTGATGTGCATGTTAATAAAAAAAATGACTGCATAGTGTAAGCATAACCTTCACTTTGTTTTTTCTGAAAGGATGCAACAAAATACCGAACACAATATTTCATACACAGAGAAAAAAAAACCTCATTCTGTCCACCTGGCCAGTGCAGTATGAATGATAATATCTAGCATTCTGAGGCAGGATCCCATTCTGAGACCTAATGTAAGGTTTCAAGCTGTCAAATGCTTTTTTATTTGAAGTTCAGAACATTTGCAGGTCTGACATGGGTGGTGAAACTCCTTCTCCTGCAGTATATTAACCCTCATTCTGACCTCTAATCATTTTTTTCAATGTATAGGATTTTCATGATAAAATGCAATAGCATATGCTTGTGTGAAAGAGTGCACAGCTATACATTTATTACATTTTACTTTGTAACATGTCAGTATTTGTGACACTAACTATATATATTATTCATTTGACAAGGACTATAACATTATATTGGAAACTTTTGTTTCAATGTCACCACCTCCCCATTTTGACTGATGGTGAGTTAGTTTTGTTAAAGTGCAAGGGTGATAGCGTATGCTCCAGTGAACTTTCCCTCCTCTCAGCACCAGAGACAAAAACCTGCAGCTCTGCTCTGTGCTGGCAGCCATCTGGACAGCTTTCTCTCAATGCCTGCCCCACACCACACTGCAGGCAAAATTTCAGGGCTCTAGAGCTCTGTGGAGCTATTCATGACATACCAATTTCACATTTTCTGCTTGTATGCTTGCAACAATAAATGCTAATGAGGACTATGAATGACATTTTTAAAGACAATAAAAAGGTCTCAAAATCCCTTGCATATGGAGACACTGTTTTCTAAACTTCACCTTCTGTTAGGGAGCCATTATACTCCAAAGGAAAAAATAACCCAAGAAGAACAATGAGATGATCAAAGCATAACCTAGTCCTTAAGAATTCCAAAGAAAACAATGTTGGTAAACCAGGTTAATAACAGACAGATTTTATGCTGATATACAGCAGTAAGTTTCAGTACCGTAACCATCCTTTTCAATAGCACTGCTACTTATTATCACAAGGGTTCTTTAATTATAGACTATAAAGAAAAAACCCCTAACTTTCAGTGACTGTACACACCCTCGAACTCCATACATTTGAATTTTTTAATTGCTAATCTTGATGAGTCTGACAGTAAACTGCTATAATTAATTGATTTGAAATGCTATGCTTTCATTGAGATTAATGAAACGACTAAGCACAGACAAGAAAAATATCTGATTTTAATGTTTTCTTTCCCAAATCTGCTTTTTACAATGGTATTAATACAAACTGAAAAGCTGTCTTACTTTGTGTAATAAGTTTTAGATTTAATTGAAGACAGTGTCTCCTTATCATTAGCAAGGATTAAAACACTTTCAGGAAAATCCACCAGGTGGAGCAAATACACAGCAATACAAAACTCCCAATATTATTTATGATCACACTGCCATTTCCAAGAAGAAAAAGCTGTTTCCTGAAAATTTCTGAGTCCCACTCTTTGTAAATATATCAATCAATGTGTACTAATTTGCTACATTTACAAACATATGTAAACATTGTTCAGATAGGCCTTAGTCCAAAACTAGTTACAGGTCAGTTTCAGCTGGGTCTCACAAACCTGGATATAGATCTTAAACCAAAAATGTCTATTTCCAAGTATTAGACAATGGAAGGTAATAATGATACATTAGAAAAGCGTTGGAGATTGCAGAGCAAATAAATTCATACTTAATAGAAATTCTAATTTAACAGCACACCATGGACTCAACATTTTCTATTGTGCCATCACTGCAGCAAGCAAGGCTGATACCAGGCAATTTTGCATGCCATGCTATGAACTTTCATGTGTGTCAGTGACTGACAATATTCTGGTAAAGGCGATGTGCATTGCGAATTCCCTGGTCTTCTTATATATCACTTAACCTATAAGGTAATTTCCAAATTGCATCTATGGGAACAGTGTCCCCACCCATAACCAAAAAACGTTAAAATGGAGAGTTATTTTCCTGTTTGATTCCTTTTTCTCACCCAAGACCTGTGAGCAAGTCCTCATGTACCGCTTCTGACTTTTACTAATGCTTGAAATGGCTAATCCAGTGGAGACACCCAAACTTTTTAAGAGAATAAATCAGGTCTTAACAAAGAATGTGTTATGAATTGCCTCTTCTCCCATTTTTATATTCACATAATGTCCTACTGACAACTACCACAATTGCTGACATGGAAGAGTAATATTAACAAGGCAGTGTATTATTAGATTGTTCTAATGCAGTTTAGCAGCTGGAAACAAGGAAAGGAACCAATAATTGTAATCAGCCAGTCCAGGAGGAGTGCATGGACCACACATTGGGGACCGCTCATCTACAGACAATGCTTAATTTCAGTGACACACAGGAAGTACATATTCTAGTGGAACAAGTTTCCTTTTATTTTGTTTTCCTTCTTTATTTTGATCTCTATTTTTTAAAAATATTCTGCCTTGTTTCCAACACTATCTTTGTTTCCATCTTCCACTACTGCCATGTTTGTCTCATCTGCACCATTTGTACCTTCACACTCCAGTCTGCTCTCCCATGTTCTTTGACATTTTCCCAGTGCTGCCTTTGCCAACTATTTACAAGAACTGCACTAAATCAACACCAGTCTAATACTAGGCCACATTTTTACCGACATTCTTTGTTGCACAACTCTACTGAAATTAAATCAATTGCAAATTTGGCCATTGTGTCATACTATCAGTGATATCTGACCAAACCACACCATGCACTCGCAGGACAAAAATGAGCTGATGTAAAGAGACTGCACTCTCAGGATAGGCTGCAGCCCCATATGAACCACAACACATCTTAATTCTTCTTCTATTAATGTCCCTTGATTTTTGTTTCTTAGAGGTATGGTGAGAAAGAGAGAGTGGTTTAAATATTATAGTTAGATTAGTCTTCTATATGGGGCTTAATTTTGTCCATTCAAAAACAAAAGTGAAAGAACAATGTAGAGGTGATTAAATGGAGTATCACACCAAGAACAAATTACACCACTTCACACCCTGAAGACATCTGTGCATAATATCTGTAAGTGTCTGGGCACAATTCAAGGTGCTGGTTTTAACTTTAAACCCTGAATGGTTTGATTTGCTCTCCCAGAACTTGTTTTCTACTGTACTGCTACAGCTGAGATTTGCAGCTGGGGGGTCCCTCAATTTTATACAGAGGAAACTCTTACAAAGACATTCTCTCTGAGGAACCTTTGACTACTGGGATATGACTGAGACCACCCTTTTCTCCCCAGACTTTCATGGAAGAGTTAGAGGTCTGAGGGAGGGACTTAAGAATTATTACTAGCATCGGGCTGTGTATAGACAAGTTTTATATTATTACTTAAATAAACAATGAACATGTATTTGTTGGAGGAAGATGAGTGATCCACTTTGATACTGGATTGTGAACTTAAAATACATAAAGACACAAAAATGGTATGAAGAAAGGTACTTGATTAGGTTTTACAAATTAATAGAAATTTAATTTACATAAGCACAGACCCACACAGGAACATGTCAGTTACACAGAGCACAACAGCTGTATTTTGCTCATGTAAATATCTGCAATTCTTATTTACACTATTGCTCCTTTCCACCACTCTGACAATGGTGAACTTGGGCATAAATGTAGTTTACATCCACTTTAACACTCCTCCCCACAACTTATGCTACCCAGGTAGCATAAGAATACCTTAATATAAAAAAAGAATTATGGGCCTGATTCTCAGTGAAACTTTATGTACATGTTTAAAGACTTTTTTAGAACATGATTATTGATCTGATATGCTGTAACGGTTCCTTTGTTACAGTGTCTCCTGTAAATCCTTCTTAGATGGAGGATTAGTGACACAATAGATCATAATGACTCTTCTGGTCCCATTACACTATCGTTTACTTGCAGCTGTGTATGCGCACTAAAAGCTACGTTCTCTTCAGGATGAATCATCTAAATCCTCTGCATGCTAATGGAAGCTTATGCATGTGTGTCAGGAGGATAGTATGCCCTTAAATTTGCATGACAAAATCCTAATGAAACACTTGGGGAACAAAACTGATGCACAGTATTTCCATTCCACCCACCAAAGCCCAGTCTTCTAGTCCTGGTTCAGGCAAAAGTCCTAGGCTAAACAGAGACATTCAAAAAGCCCAAGGTGGAATTGATCTAAGTTACACTGTTTTCTGTAAGCAGCACAGTTTAGATTGGTAGTGAACAGAACACACATTCGTCCTTTGGTGGTGGTTGGGGGGAGGGAGAATCTTAGACTGGGTTCTGCCATTTTTAACTAGTCCGTGCATGCCAAAATTCTGTTCTGTTATGGGTATAGACTGCTTCCTGTTTCCAATCACTTATACCAGTAAAAGTGCAATGTCTATTCACCCTATTGATTAGAGTTGTGGAAAGAGTGAACTAAACCCTGGAAAATTTCAGTGTGATGCAATGAAGTCGGGGGAAGTTACAGGAGGGGAAAAGAAACCACAAAGATCTTTCTGGATCTGATTCTACTCCCACCACTAAGTCAGAAGCAAATCTATGGAAGTAAATAAAATTAAACAAAAGCAAGTAGGAGCACAGTCACATTTCTCTATTCCATGTTGTCACCCCATTTCTCTACCTTAAATTATAGTAAATACATCTATTTATATTTACATTTTAAGACCTCTTATCTACAAGCATGCATCCTATATTTTATCCCAGGGCCAAGTTTCCATAGTCAAGGGGACCAATCTCCTACTTATGCAAATAGCGCATCCTTATTCATGTTCAACAGGCTCATAAACATGATCTTGCAAACAGTTACAGTTAAACATGCACTTTGGTGTTTACAAATTATTCCACAGGCACTTACATGATTTCAGTGGGGCAACTGCAAAGTAAAGTTTGGATAAAGTACAAGTATAGGCAGTAAAACTAGACCCAAAGCTGTATTTTATAATGGAACATCACAGTCTGAACACTTTGAGGTATCATGTGGGAGTGCCAACAGCTTTTCACCATTGCTCTGACACGGACCATTAAAACAGATATCCCAGTTCATTTTTATTTCTCACACGGAATAAACCTAATGCTGCAAAGCACTTCAGAGATGAAATGTAGCACATAAGTATTAAATATGCTAGTTACATTAAAATGGTTAGTGCAAGGAGCTTTTATTTATGGCATAGGTCCCAGCCAAAGGAATGTATAAGTCTTTAAAGGGTTTAATTCTAAAAAATATTTGTTAAAGGTAAGGGATGAGAAAGAACATCTAGGCAAAAAGGCAAAGACTGTAAACCCAGAAGTGAAACAGTTAATGCACTTTGTTGTTGCTTCTGCAGTCAGTGTTATGCCAAGGCCAGAATTAAGGGAAAAACTGAAAAGAGCCAATTTTTTTAAAATCTATTAACAGAAAAAAAAAATTCAGGCCTATCTGTCACAGTGTTGTCCGGGCTGGGAGAACTGGCAGGAACCTCAGATTCCTGACCAAACCCTCTTCCACACAATGCCTCCTGAATGAAAGGAACCCAGGCCCGGCAGAGATAGCCTGCTGTCAGGAACTAGCCCTGACGTTTGTGCACAGACAGGGCTGGCCTTGCAGGATGTCAGAACAGCAAACTGCTGTTTGAGATACTGGATTTTCACACACTCTCAGCCTGGATGTTTTGCTCTTCAGGTAATTAAACAAGGAAGCTGGGCTGATGTGTACAAGTCTGACCCTGGTGCTGCGGCTCCATGGTTCTGCATATCAACTTCCGCAAGAACTGCCTGGAGCATCAACAGAATCTTCTACTCTCTCCCCAGCCCCCACCCCCAGTGCTTAGGTTTAAAACTAATCCTTTCTGATAATGTGTATTGCTGCTATTCTTTTTAAGAAAAGATAAATTACTTGTACTCTTCCACACTCACCTTGCTGTTTCCATAAAAAAAGAAGGAAATGGGTACTTTCTGATTCTCCTGGTTTTTTCTCTATTGTTGCTACTACAGGAGTAGGTGGATGATAAGTTAAATAATATGACCTGGCTGGGGGTGGGTGTGGGTGTGAGTGTGTGTGTATGGCGAGAGAGAGAGGGTTTGAAGGAAGAGCAGGGAACAAATTGTCAATGCCTATAGTGGGTATATCCTAACCAAAACTGATTTTTAAAAGTATGTTGTTTAATTTGTTCAATCACTGCCAAAATGTTTAATATTGTAGAAATGATATTTTCCCCAATGTAACCATTATTGTGGATTTAGCTCGAGAGCATGAGATAAGCACAGACCTAGGGAAATAGTCCAGAACTTTTTTGCATCTCTTTCTAAAGGAATTTTAAAAACAGAAAAAAACCCTATTATTATCTAGTAAAATCAAAACTGTTTTCTGTACACAGAAAACACTCTGCATTATACAAAAATACCCTGCACAGACTGCTTTGTGAATGACGTAGTTTCCATGGTCTTTAAATAATATTTGAACAAAATTATTTTAAGAGATAAGTAACATATTCCTACTACTTCTAAAAATCCATGGAATAGAATATTGGCTGAAAGACAGAGACCAAAAGAAAGAGGAATACAAAAGCATGCCTGCTTGTCTGTGTTCAACACAAAGAACATTAAATGAAAACAACTGGCATGCTGCCAAATTCCTATACAGGCAAAGAGATTCAAATAAATTGATTTCACGCATCACACTGACCTGGGATCAGTGAGCAGTGGTACAATACACTCAGAGCTCCATGTGGGGCAAAGCCCATTAATGTTATAAGAGCCCTAGCATATTACCAGGAGAAAAAAATAAAACCAAATTCTACAAACTCAGAAAATTGCTTTGAAAAGAGAATCTCTGCTTGAGGAAAATCACTCTTTCAGTTTATTAATAAAGATACCAATTTGTGAAAGCTAACTAACAATCTCTAAATCTCAAGTTATTGAAAGCTATATTTACAAATTAGAATTTCTATAAAAGCCATAAACAAGCACAAATACTGCATTTACACTACATATTTTTATGCACACATTCTCTCTTTGCATTCTCTTTTTAACATAGTTTATCTTTATATTAAATTCTTCTCTGTGAGTTTCCTTTCTTCTCCCCAATGTTTTATATAGATTATATGTTATTTTCTTTGTACTTCAAAAGCTGGATTCCTGCCCAGTATTTTCTCATTGGCTCAGAAAGTAGATTGAAAAGAGTGGTCACCCAACCACTCACAACTGTTCCAAATCAAGCTGACCTATAGGGGAAAATGCGTTCTTTGGAAGCCTGCTATGAGTCATGAGCAGGACTCTTTATTTTCCATACAGACGCACACACTTCATCATAATGCTGCCTCTCACAAACAACACATCTAGAATTTAACTTTCTTATGATGTGTGGAATAACCCATGTGTACTGTGGAGCTTCTTCTTGTCATCCATCTTTGTTTTTCAGTAAGATCTCCCACACTGCAATCAAGAACAATGCCAACAAGCCACAGGTGTGCACCACATGAACAGATGAAAATCTGGTTTTGAGGGGTGTGATGACCATTTTGTATCTATAATACATTCATCTCAAGGAAGCCCTGTACATCTATTACATATTAAATCTTTTTATTTAAATGGTAGACTTAAAGATATTTAAGAAAACAAAACAAAAGCCTATTTTAAAGAACATAAAAGAGAAAAAAGACAATTCAGTAGTAAAACAAGGGTGTTGATGTATTTTATCATAAGTAAAAGTGTTTTAGTCCAAATAGAAAAACATAAAATGGAAGGGATTGCCTTCGTTAGATTCCAGTCCCCAAAAGACAAATCTTTGGGGTGTAACACTGGTTACCACAGACGTTCTTATTAGGTATGGTCTGAAGTACCAATCCAATCTTTTTTTCATGTGCAACCAAAATAAAACCTATACCCTTCCTCGGGCCATTTGAAAGACAATGTCTTCCAACCTGAATGGGACAGAACTTATATATGATCCTGGGATGAAGCTTGCTTCAGCTATAGTTTTTGCTTCACAAAGGCAGTATCTAGAGCAATATGAATATAAAGCCTTAAATCAACTTCAGGAGACATTCCTAGCTGTGTATCTCAGCTTGCTCAGCAAAGTTTCCATGAAGGACTCTCTCTTATAAGCGGCTACTAAGCTGCCTTAGCATTACCTTTAAACCAAACCAAGACCCTGTCTATGCTGAAAACGTCTATCACTAATTATATTGGTATCACAGAAGTGGTAGAATACCTGATAAAGCTGATATAGTTATATGGCATTATACATAAATACCAGCAGCTATTACAGCATGAGATGGGGAATAAACCATATTGCTAAAGGGAACTTTATAACCATGTAAGTGTATTCAAACTACAGGCTCTACAGGTGACTTGATCTGGCCTGTAATTGAAGATGAACAATTCATGTTATCTTCTCATGATTCTGACATTCAAAGAGAATCACTCAGATCTTAAGTAATTTTAGCTACACTCTCTCAACACCACATTAAAAAACCTTAATTCTCCCGACATCCCGTGATTTTCAGTTCATTTCCATTTATCTTTAATATTGTGTATTACCAATAAACCACAATAGGTTTCCATCGGCATACAATCATTGCATGATTCAGGCATCAAACTGTTCATTTTATCTTTGTTTTAAAAATCCTTTATGAGACTGATTGGGTAAAAGTAAATATAAAAATATCCTTCTACCATGAAAAAAAGACCACAAGAAGGAAAATCAGGGAAAAATATAGTGGGTAACACAAATTTAGTATAAAATAGACTCAAAAAAGTCAACAGTACATAGAAGAGGAAACCCTTATAAGAAAAATTAATTCCCCTCCAAGGCTAGCTGTGTGAATCAAGAACACCTGAGAAGCAGCTTGTTTGCTTTAAACTGAACTAGGAACTGGACTGACTTCCACTTCAGGTTTGGGTTTTTTTAAAATAAAATTTACTTTTTAAGCCATGCATTCATCATTTGCACACAAGCCCATACATACACACTCGCTAAGAGTTTTAACTGAGGTGCAGAGCTTTTTGTTGGCCTTTTGAAATGGGGCAAATTTCACTGTAGAGGACTACAGTTGTGGCTGAACAGAAAGCAGTAGCTAGGACACAGTGCTAAACAATGTAAGAAAAGTCAACTTCCATTTAAACTGAAATAGCTTAAGCTTAAAACTCATGAGAGTTTAGCCTAATGATCTGTAGAATTTGGGCCTATGCTGTATGCACATTTAACTTGTATCAGGCAGGAAAGACTCCAATTTTGAAAAGATCTGGGTGCTGAGATTTAGATTCCATTTAATAGACAATATTTGCTCTGATATCTAGAGCAATAGCTTTAAAAACAACACATCCCAGTTTCAACAAAACACAAAAATCATGGTATGGCTTTCCCACTTTAGCACCCAAGTTTTGTTTCACCTGTAGCATGTTAACTTTTGAAGCAAAGTAAAGAGCACTCCAAAACAGAAATACAGAAATATCTGAACTCACTATTTGCCTTAAACTGTCATGGATATGCTCTACAATACCTTTACCTAAGACCTTGTCTACACTGGAACGTAATCATGTCAGCAAACCTTGTCACAACTGACCCATACACTGTTTCAATTCATAGGGTAAATTAGGCAGTTACCATGTTTTACAGCCCAGCTAAAGCCATGTTGTAACCAGGAAGGGGGCATCCATGTTGTAAAAACGTTTCTGGGTGTGGGTAACAGAACTGGTAGAGTGAACAGGGCCTTAGAAAGGACACTACTGACTTATTTTTTCACTTGGTCCTGGATTCCTTTACAATGATATTAAAACAAAATCAACAATATGAAACTCAAAGTTTGATTTATGCTCTTTGGAGGCTCAAGGGGAAGATTAAAAAAAGAAAAAGATTACAAGGCAAGGTACAGTAATTAAAAATAACTTTTAAAAAGGTATGTAAATTGCAAAAATCAAATATTGTCTGTTCCTTACCTTGACAAAATTCAAAGTTCCCTTTTTTCCGGCAGTCACCTATCACTAAACTCAGTGCTCTCCAAGTGTTTCTTTTGACAGATATCATTCTCCACCAATCGCTCTGCTAATTTCCTCTCTCCTTTTCTGACTGGGACAGATATTACGTTCACCAGCCCAGAGATCAATCTTTTCTATTGACAACAACAAATGAAAAAAAAAAAAGAAGCACATATCACAGCCAGTTTGAAGCACCACATCCCTTTATTTGCATGATAATAAAAGTCCTTTTTTTAAACAGGAACAGCTAAATGCTGTTTTTCTAAAACAATAGTTCAGATTTTTAAATTAATATAATGAAGTATTTTAAAAATATAGTAACTCTGTGAAGAAAAGCCTGTTTCTTAAGTTACCCATGTACAGCTTTCCATACTATAGATAGCATTCAAGCAAAGGCAGAATGTATTCTTCCACGATAGCACCCCATCCCTTGCTCATATTCTAAAATGGCAATTCTTATGTATTCAATAAATAAAATGATATTTATGATTATATTATATACTTTACCTGGACATGGCAGAATAATTAAATCATCACTTATTAAACTGACATGCTAATGCACAACACTGCTTTATCTTCTTACACTAACTTTTGTGGGTTAAGAAGTCACAGAAGAGCAGGCAGGTCCCAAAAGATGGGAGATCAAAAAAGGTATCAATAATTTTGAAGGTCTTCCTCTCACCTCTGAAAAGTCAAATCCTTCCCATGCTAATCTTTAAAAACAATTCTCGTCTGATTTGCTGAATGACTTAATATTAATTTATGGTTATAATGTGGGATTCTAGCATTGTTATAGCTAAGGCTATCAGTTTTTTCCAAGCTATTCCTGGTTTTTTTTACAGGGCCTTATAACAGGACAGAAATATTTTCACTAGGCACACACAATGACATACATGTTATAAACTGCACCCATATTATTTGAGGACAAAAGTTAGACATGCACAAGGACACAATTGTATGCATCTAACTGCAAATCGAGCCTATCCTTCCAGACTGAATTGTACTGATATAATATTTTTAAACTGAGCTATTTACAAATTATCAAAATCAGAAACCATAACTTTGTGTTAAAAAAAAAAATCAGGAACTTGCCCTTACTTTTTAAAGTTAAGACTGCAAATGAAGTTTACCATTTATAGTACTTGCTTGACTTGGCATAATCTTGGACTCAATCCTGCAGCCCAAGCAGAAGCCAAAGTCCCATTGATTTCAGTTAAAATGACATGCATATAAAGACTGCAGGATTGTACCCAGAATCTAGCAACTGTTAAGCTTTTAAAGACATGATCACCATTGGAATTTTGAAACCAACCTTGCAAATAAGGCTAGGATCCTCAGTTTGTGCATGATGATAAACTTTTCAAAAATATGTTTCACTATGGTTTTCACTGTATTTACTGTAGTTTTTACATAGGCAAGAAAAGTAGACTTTTGTGTTTCCTCTAACATAAATTAGATACATTTTATAAAGTATCACGACAAAATATTTTTCCATGGTGTACACAATATTTTGTGAAGGTTTTTTGGGTTTTTTTGGAGGGTGGGGGGTGCTTATTTAGGACCAGATTCCAATACACCTGCTCACACTCAGTGGACTTTACAAAGGATAAAGTTCTACTTGGTAAAGGTATGGCAAATTCCTGCCTAAATATGAATTTATGACTGAACCGTTAACATCAAATTACCATCATACTTTACATTCAATTCAGCATAGAGAAGTGTAAGGATGCACTCCAGTTTCATTAATCTTTATAATCTTGCCGCAACAAATACTGATGTGCAAGTTCAAATATGGTTGTATTGATGCAATATACAAAGCTTAGTATACTGGACTACTGAATGAAGACTTCCTTTACATGAATAAGTGAAAAGATGTTTTTTTAATTCTTCCTCAATAAAAAAAGGAAATTTAGATACTTAGAGTATCTGTCCTTAAAAAAAATAAAAAATCACGTTATCCATCCAGTATGTAAAAAAATATTGTTTATCTTCCTACTAGACCTTTGTTCTATCCTAACACTCCCCTTTTGTATGTGCTACACTACACTTTCCGAAGTGACAAGAATATTCTGATATATTTATGCCATGGGAACATATTTTGTGAAATATATTTTTGCCTCCTGATTTGTAAACTGTTGTTGCTAGAATGTTCATGCAAAGTGATCTGAAAGCTAAACTCTACTGAAAGCAGAATTCCTCAAACAATTTGTAGTCCTACAAGAGTGTTATTAAAAAGGCTCAACATGTTGTATTACCATGGAAATTGTGGAAAACATACTTTCCCAAACAAATATTACTTTTTCTCAATGGTATGAAGTAATGAAAACCACATGTGTAAATCTGCGATCCGTGCAGTAGTTCAAGCTGCAGCTAATAGAAAATACAGAGAGTGAACTCTGCCATATAAAGGATTCTTGTTACAGAAATATAATGTGAAAACCAGATGCAGACAGAAAACCTTAATCACAGATGGGAATGTAATCACTGGCATACAGAATACTTTTTTGATCAATCTTAACCATATGCGAAATGTATTTATTTTCTAAGGAATGCAATAACTTGAGAGTCTTCTATTTGAATTCAGTTAACCTCATATTCACGGTGCTTTTATCTTACATATTGAGGGGAGGGTGGATAAGCTGAGCCAAGGTTTTAAGAGGAAGAGCCATTGGCCCTGGCAAATCATTCTTGTATCAGTTTATCTTTCAAAAATTTAATAGGATGTAAAGACTACACATATCAGAATCAACCTCAAAAGAAATCAAGTGCAGATACCCATTACTATACTTTTCAGTTACTGGCAGAAATCTCTTCATCACCTAAGCACACTTCTCTGGAGGATTATATCACCATTTGGTTAAGTTTTTCCTTCACCATAATATGTAGTTCTTCAAAAACACATTACTGCACCCCCTTTTAGCAACTTGGTTTTCAAATCACAGCTGAATTCCTTATTCTAAGGGGTCTCCTCCATACATCTTTATAAAAAAGTAAATGGTTACAAAAAAATAAAAATAAAAGCCAAAGTGTCAGCAGACACCAGAATTACCTGGTCTCCATTCTAACTACCGAAAGGTACAATAGCATGGTTGAGTACTGAGCACCCTCAGCTCTTAATGGCCTCAGTGGAGCCTGTGGGAAGTAAAGGCTCACAGCCCACTGCAGAATCTGGCTGTATGCAACTGATCGGTATCAAGTGTCTACCACCCGCACTTAGATCCTGTCCTATAACTGATGGATGAGTAAAAAGCTGACAGCTGTTGGTTTTTATTGCTGGTGAACTGAAAAAGCAGTTCTGATCAACTATCAGATGCAAATATTACAGTTGTGTGCATTTTTATTAAAAAATATGCAAATATATTTGCAAATTAGGTTCCAGCCTCAGGCTCTTAACATGTCGCCAGCACATCCTGCAGCGTTACAAAGGTTCAGCAGTCTTGAGCTGTACCACGCGATCTCTCTCCTACAGTTCATCATCTGCGTTAGTGGAAAGTTAAATTTTCCTGGATGGTCATTAACATTTGTCAAACTGGACTATAAACTTTGCAGCAATATAAAAATGTTTATATTTTTTAATGATTTCATAAAAAAAGATTTAAAAAATCAATAAGCTCTATCACCTCTGAGTATAAGTCCCATTACAAATAGCCAAGGTTTGGTACCTATGACAACAAATAAAGAGAATAAACTCTTAAAATGACTTACTAGTTTACTACCATCTTTTTTCCTAAGATCTCCTCAACCTAGTTCTACTCCGGTTGTTCTGCATTTGTATATGTAATGTTAGTCTATGTAAAACTGATCACTATGCTTTAATGAAATTGGCTTTTCTTCTAGACTAAGACTTTTAAAATATTCTTGATGGAAATACTTTTTATTCTATTATTCTTCAGTTTAGTTACAATGTTTTTGCCCAGTTACCTTGCCTAGTCTGACATTTTCTTTTACAGCTCTGTTTGAATAAATACTTATTCAGAACCATTTTTTCCAGTTAAGCAGAGAATTCTATCTCCAAAGCAAAAGTGGTGTGAATCTGAATATAGTACACATCTTGTCTCTAAACAAGTATGCTTAAAATTATCAACAGCCTTTGACCAGCAATATATTACAATTTGCAATTTTTATATTACATTAAGTTAATTTGGAAATAAACTTCTAAATAAGAAACTCTCACAGCTGTATAACAGCTCCATTTAATAAAGTATAGAGAGAACATCATGAAAACTCCTGCTTTGTGCAATTTGTGAGTGTGTGTGCACGTGTGTCTGTCTGTGTCTTTTTCCTCATCTAATTTCATCTGCGAGACTGTCCCTAGAGGACAAGAAAAGAGAGAACCAATTATATCCAGAGGCTGGTTTCTCCAAAATGAAGGCATCTGTTCCATGCCAATGACTTCCACATGGAAGAAAAACAGAACTTTGAAGGCATCTGTGTTCATGGTTGACAGTCACAGATCTTAAGGTCTACTGTAATTGCCCAGCTGCAAACATGATTTGGTTGCTGCTGCTGTTGTCAGCTGATCTCATCACACACAAAAAAGAAGAGAACTTATGCCCTTAAAAAAATAAAAATCAGTTACTATTATAGAATCCTGATACCTCCTTCCCTTAGGATGGAAGTGCTGTACTTTTAATGGTGCAGCTGCTTTTCTTGGTAGAAATTAAGTGTAAGGAGTATTTCAATAAAATAGGAAAATTATTTTATTGCACAGAATCTCTGCCTAGATACACTACTCTTAAATTTACAAGATGCTTGTCATCTGCTAGTGTTTCACTGTGGCACTTCATAAGCTTTATTCAGAGACCAACCACTTAAACCTGCAACTGACCTTACTTAGACAAATAGTCTTAATAAGATCAGTAAGACTGCTCACCTGAAGCAGCACCTTGGGATTTCACTCCAAATTTATAAAAACTTCAAAAAACTGATATGATCTTCATTATTTAAATCATACCACTTTCAATAACAACAGACCCTTTACAAAAGATTTTTTTAAATGCAATTTACTAGTTGTGCAAAGTCAGCCTATACTGAACCTACTATTTGTAGAGGTTTACACAACAATGCTGTCACTCTTCACTATTAAAAACTGAACAAAGAATAAACAAAAGCTACATCAAGGAGAGGTAGCTTTGCAAAATATCAAGACTATGCTGAAATTTCAAAAGCTTGGGTACACAGCACTGAAAAGTACTTCAAGATCTAATATTAATAATGCAGTTACAACTAAAAGTAATCAAAACCTGAATAGCATGAAAATGAAATATATTTACATGCTGTAATTTCCATTTACCATATAATAAGGTTTGTGGTTCCAGCAAGTATTTAACAGTAAGGGAAGAAAGACTTTTTTTCATCCTTTTGCTCAAGTTGTTAATATAATCCTGGACCCTAAAATTCCACCTGCTCAAGATAAGGGATATTGTTTCTTTTCTCATCATTCAGCTAGGAACTCTGTATTCAGGGGAATCCAGTTTGCAAGAGAGGATATGCCCTGCAGGACATGTGAAATTTTAAGGCCTGATTTCAGACTTAGAACAAAATTTGGCATGGATTTTACCAGAATCACGACTGGGCCCTTTACCATCACATACCAGAACTGATAGATGCAAATAACGAATTCTGTCTTTAGAATTGTGTTTACTGTAACTGTACAAACATTTTTCTGGAATCTGCCAGACCCCGTGGCTTACTCAAAAGTACTTCTAAAGCATTTGAATGTAAAACTTGAAACCCTAAACCCTACTGAAATTAACAGGGGTCACCCAAAATGCTGGAAGTATGTATTATCCCCAATATCACAGGAAGTCCAGTGTAAACAATTCAATGCATGGCTCACTTATTTTCCATCAAGATACTAGCTTATCTTTAACTAGCCTAAGAAAATATTGGTAGTATTGAAGTGACATTGCAGCCATGCTAAACCAGAAATTATGCAAGAGGCAATAACTGTTGTGGGTGAAATCTTTTATTGGACCAACTGCATGGGTGGGATAGACTTAGAAAAATTTCCAGGTCACCTGTTGAAGAATATTTTGCATTCAAAATCTTGTCTAAGTCTATCCCAATCACACAGTTGGTCCAATAAAACATTTTACCGACAACTATCATTGCCTCCTAAAAAACTGAGCATTCATAGCAAAAGGATGGGAGGGGAAGAAGGTGGGAAGGGGGTTCCTCATCTAAGGTCTAATCTGGATCCGAACTCTAAATCAATCCAGAATATTAATAAAAAGATTGAGAGAGAAGGCAGGTAGAAAGAGGGGTAGTTTAGTAGTTTAGATCCAAAAATATATTTAGGCACATAATTAACTTGTGTATTTAGGAACATAATCAATTTGGTGCCTAAATTCTCATTGTTTTTGACTGGAGTTTAGCACCTAAATATCTTTGAGGATTGGGGCCTAAAGATCTTAACTGCAACATCAACGTACTTTGCTGACCTAGCCACCTGAATCTGCTTGTCACCGAGCACATAAAGTATGTATAAAACTCAGCTAAATTTTCAGTGCTGAGAAATTAAGCTCAGCACTAGAATTTTTGCCTTGTTCACCTACAAAATGTTTGACCCTGGGTAGAAGATACGTTTCCAGCATTCAAAGGTTTGCCAACAATCTTTAGAAATAATTAATAGTATGGTCATGAAACAGCCTTTGCTTAATGCCTTCTAAAAGTCTTTGATTCCACTCACTAAAATACTTTCTATAACATTACCCTTAAATACTTCTAGCAATGCCACCATAACAACACACACACACACACACACACACACACACAACATCCTGGTACCAGTGTCCTTTGATAGCACACCCTCAGGTGCCATTACCCATAAACTAGTTGGCAGCTGTTTGGGCTTCCTGGCACTAGTATGCCTTCATCTCTTTGGCAACAAACTCCACCTGGATGTCAGGAGAAACACTCTGTTGGACCACCTTCCCAAATAGCCTTTGCAGTAGCATCATTCAGTCTGTCTTGCAGCATTGTAATCATCTCATTTGCTGGCATTGGTTCTATACACTCCCTGGCAATGCTCAAACTGGTCAGTGGCAGCTCACTTCTTGAACTTGTCTAGCACAAGTGTTGTTAAATGTTAGCATAATAGTTTTGAAGAGAAATTTTATGACAATATCATAGCCACTCAACTTAGTTATTAACGTACTCCTTGGTTTCAAATTTCATTTTATTTCAATATACTGACATGACAATTGAGCCAATCAGAAGGAAAAACACGGCAGAAGAATCTTAACCAATTTGACCCTTTACAGAAAGAGCATTAAACTTTGGCATTACTGGGAGGTGCACACACACACGTGCATACACACACACACTGTCTCTCCCCCTCAATAGTCTAACTTGTCATGAAGTGATGAAACAGCAGTTTAATTTTGCTGCTCTGAGGCAAAGGAAGGAATGTTATACAGAACAGGAAGTATGCAAGCAAAGAGTCTATTGTGGACAGTCATTTTGACCTAGCAAACTGAAACATGACCTTTGAGCCACCTCCTATGGAGACAACTGTGTGGTCATCATCGGTCATTAAAGAAAGGTGGCCTTAAATACAATGAATCATGAAAGAAACCTATTCTATGGAAATAACTATTACTTATGTGAATTATATATTAACAGTCAGATAGGTAGACAAATTTAAGCTTCCTGCAGCTACTGTACAACTGATACTGGTTACAGAGCTACCTCAGTAGGCAGTGGTCAAAATTCGTAATATCTACTCTTTAGTTCTCATTGAAAGCATGTTTTTAACCATGTCACTAAAAAAGGAAGGAATGGCTTATTATAGTCTACATATTTTACCTAACTGAAAAGTGATGTTGAATTAGATGTCTCCTTAAAATAAGAGATAAATCAAACACGTTATGACAAGTGAGTATATGGCAAATAAGCTGCTATTGGGAGCCTGCAGTAATACTGCTGGCTGGAACTACTGTCTTTCTGTATTTGTTTGTGCCTAGTGTCAATCATACCTCTGAATGATGATGGACTTCAAATGATAAGGTAGAAAATGGGCAACAGAAAAATGTAATCTTAGTCATCATAATGCCATGGACCAGCCAATTATAAAAATAGATGCTTAATATCTTAAAATCTGGATATGAACATGTAATATTCCATATATCCATGAAACCTCTTCATCCCAAAGTATCTTCAGCTGCTTTACAGAAATTGAAATACAAACATTGAGAGTTTACACAAATCACCAGAATGGAGTAATTTCTGGAGTAAAATATGGAAACATTTTTTAAAATAGTGAGGTGTTCCTTCTTTCAGGAGGAAGGGAGTGCACTTTGTTGAAGCTGTTGAAGAAATGTAGATACACTAAGGCAAGCCCCAATTTGTCTCACCCCCTACTGCTATGAAAAGTACCATGAAATGGTATGACCAAAGCACCTTGCTTTTAAATCCCTTCTGAAAGACAGCATCTTCACTATCACACTATGTTGAGGCATTAATTTTGTAATGTCTCAAAGTAACTTAGTTCTATGCACTTACTAAGCACTCCTATTTAAGCCATTATTTGGTCATCCATCCAAACATAAAACAAATCAAGTCATGCTTAGCCGTGGTATGTTATTGTCAGATATTTATAATAAATTAGTAAATTTATCATAAAGCTGCAGACCTTCAGGCTTCATGGTCTTGCAGTTCTCCACTTCTTGCTCCATGCATTCCTGTCTGTAACCAGGCATGTTAAATACTAGGGAAGGTGGGACCTGAAGGAGTTAGATCTATTGAGGGTGGGGGCAGGGAGCTAAGGTTTGTATTTAGAAGCAGGTTTGGTTCTGCTGGCTGTCAGATATGTGTGGAAGGTATTTAATTTTAGTTTTTGTAATGTATAAGGAATAAGTAGTGCTTTTGATCAGTGTGACTTTTACAATGCATAAAAATCTAAATAATATTGACCTACATCATTCACCATAAAGGCAGTGGACATGCATGCGCACGCATACAAGTGCAAGCCATAAAAAATATGCAGAGGACATCCAGCCACAATCGCACAGATACTACCCTCGCACAAAATCCATTTTGTATTTACCATCCAGTGAGCCTTATTTTCAACGGATCCAAAGAAAGCATATTCTTTAATCTGACTGCTGATGTAGTAGTTAGTGTTAATGGACACATATTAGAATTTGTGCATCTTATATCTCATCAGTCTTCTGCAGATTTATTGTTTAAACTGTATTTAGTCACATTTATTTTAGGTAAAATTAGATGGTTTTCAGAACAGAATAAAGGATCAGAACATAGGGCACTACCGGGTTTTAACTGTTGCTGATCTACGGATCAGTTTGTAACCCTGGATGAGTTGCTTCAATCTGAGTAAAAATCAGCTCTAAAACCAAATTGAAGCAAAACCAGAAACCTTCTTTCCATGTATACCTAGAAACTGAGTTCCTAGCTAATAGATCAGAATTCAACAACTACAATCTATTTTAACATTAAAGCCCAGAGAAGGTATGTATTGTTCTCTGTAATTCTCTATGATGCACCTGCTACAAAATAAAGTAGCAAGTGAAAAATCTCTCATTTTGCCCTGCATATATTTGCATATAATATTTGCACAGACCTTCTGTATGGGTAACAGTGAATTATCACTTTTTTATTAAAGACTTTTTATAAAACACTTTTCATCAGATGAAAAAACAAACAACCCCCCCCCCCCAAAAAAAAACACCAAAACAAAACAAATTAAAGGAAGAGTATTTTTGCTGCTTGAAAATGCCTGGTGAAATATTCACCTCACCAATGCAGCACTTCCCATGTTAATAAAACTCATTTGATTAGCAGTACTACCGAAGCAAACATTTTTGTATATAAGCACTCAAGCATGATTTAATCATTTTATTTCAGCTTGGAAAAGAGTTGCTCTGAAAGCCCCATTAGCTAAAACATCTTTGATTAGCTTAAACTTATATTTGCAGGTACACCAAGAGTGAAATAAGCCAAAAGATACTCTGTGCTTTCTTAAATATCCTTAATTTTGCATACAATCTATCCACAATGAGTAAAAAATGTATTGTTGGGACAGGTAAGTAATAAATACTGGTGATTTCAAACAATGACTATATGCTTTTTGCAAATAACATTTTATTCTCCGAGTTAAATCCCTTTACCAATATACTGATATCTAGTTACCAATACCATTTTTATATTCCAAAAAGATAAGGCCCTAATTGTATAATGCCATTTTTATCTGCACAAGATAAAAGTGCCAATAAACAAAAATGCACATTAGGCAGGAGATTTTTCAGAATAGATTTTTTTTAAATAACCCACTTGCATTAACAAAAGATTGCAGTGGCTTCCAAATTATAGGGTGTTATTTTTAGTGGAAGTAGTTCAATATTCATATTGGAGCAGATGTAGCAGTTTAACAAAACAGCTCTTCAAATCCTGCACAAATTGAAAACAGGAAAACTGATTGCATTTTCTCTTATCACTTTCCTTTTCTGAATTGACACTTTTGGCCTTCTGAAAATTTACACATGGCTTTCATCTCAACAGCACCTGCTGATCAAACAGAAACCTAACATTTTCATGAAAATGGTATACAGGACTAGTTTTCTTTTTACCATCTTAAAGGGCATCAGCAGTCCACTTGATGGCAACAATTGTTGTGTAGATGGCATACTCAGAATACATTTTCTTTAAACTTACTTTTAAAAATGAGTTAAATCACTAGTGGCTCTTTCATATTAGCTCTTTGCATTAAATTAATTTCTGTCTCCACATCTGCCTAACATTGATGGGCTTCATTCTGTAGCCAGCTCGATTTTACCGCGTATACAAGACTTTAAAGTAACATGATACAGTCTCCATTACAAATATATGTATTTGTAGGTATGTGCATGCATACTTGTATAAATAGATATACACAAGAATAAATATATGCACACATTCAAACACATATCTAATGAGTAAAACCAGAAGGAAAATCTAATATCACTATATTCTATGTTTATATCTTTTTCTCCCTTAGCATAAGAGAAGGATGGGGTGGAAAATCCAAACTGAATGCATTTTAAAATTCTCCTTTGTTTTCTTACATAATCTACATATCAGGTATAGATCTAGCAGGTGCCTTGGAGCTCAAGTACCAAGGCTGTAGTGAACAGATGTCATCATAGACTAATATGGTGAGCATCTAAATTACAGTCAGCCATTCAGTTCAAATATACCTGGGTGCTTGATGCAAAAGTTTAAAAGTGTCTGCTCTTGTATGTAAAATATGAAAGATAAGTACCTGCTTCTAAGCCCCTAAACTCTGAAGTGCAGCAGCAGGTAACAAGAACAATCTTCCCTCGTACATAATTCTAGGTGTAATTAAAGATGCTCCTAAGACCTGCTATGTGTCATTTCCTTAACTGATAGAGCCCTAACCCTTCTGAAATACCCTGCTGCCATCCATTACCATTCTGCTTCAGTGATAAGGTAACCTGAAGGCAGAGATGACATACAGTAATATATGTGCCACTCTAGCCAGTTGGTTTGTGAATTTTAGTGTTTCATCATGCTCGCTGAGGCAATCGCAAACCTGAAATGTCAATATGTTCAGTCAATGGAAGTAAAATAATGGGACTCTATTGTCTTACCCTATCGATCTGATGCTGTCAACAAGGATACATGCCCCCTCCTGCCCCCACCCCCGCCTTTAAACAAATTTTAATTAGGCTTTTAGTTACTAGATCATATATATCTACACAAACACTTGACAAAGTGAAACAGCAACAGAAATTTTTAAATCATATATATATTTGAAATACAATACAAAAAAAAAGTCACACCAAATAGGAACATTTCTAAACCACCCACACATGTGCAAACACATCCATACAGTTTAGATTAATGCTCATACCAGTATCAGGTTATATTAAACTGATGATGAAGAATCCAAATCAATTATCTGCTATCCAGCATTTACAAACACATATTTAATTGCCTAGGATGTGCCTTCATCTTTTGCAAAGTTGAGACATGTCCAATTAAACAAATTAGATATTTAAACATATAAATAAATAAATAAATAAATACAGTGTTTCCTATTCAAAATGTGCATGGCAACAATGATCTGCCCTTCCCTCTCCCAAGAAAGGCACATTTGGAGTTTTCAAAAAATACAAAAATCTGACATCTGATTGAAACCCAAGAGCATGTTATTTATTTCTTGTTGGGGTCCACTTTACGAAAGCATCAGCAGGCAGAGACGCACAAAAAAGCTGCTCTTCTTTCCAACCAGAAGT
>NW_017728886.1:228367616-228398789 GCF_001723895.1 Crocodylus porosus
GAGGGAGATAAAACATTCAAGTCACTCAAAATCAATCAGAAGCTTCAGTGGCTCTCTCCCTGAAGAGAGCCTATTTTCTACCTATTCTCACCTAATAAAATAGCTAATCAAGTCGTTATGCTGCTGATTTTCCTCCTCCATCTAATGGTTTTAAAGTCGAGTCAATAAATAATCTATTGTTCACCAGCTTCCCCCCTCCGCCCCCTTTCTCTCAGTTTATCGCCTTTCCCTAAACCCATTCAGACCGGGCCAAACTAAACCCAATTAGAGATAAGGCCCCTTTTTGGGGGTTAATCTCACCTTCCTGAGTCCTGTTTGAATAGCAGAGGTGATGGGAGATAGCGTCAAGGCCAGGACTGATGCCTCCTAGCCCCACTCGCAACAAAAGGCAGATCCCTTCTCTCTCCAGGCTAATCTTTAAATGTAAATTCTCCGCCAGCTAAGAGGAGAAGATAAGAGGTTACATCTTCACTTCTCCGGGCTCTTATCGACTTCTGCATCGTTCAGAGAGATTGGTGGAGTGGGAGGGAGGGAGGGAGGGAGGGGGCAGAGAAGAGAGTCCCCCCCCTTCCCAAAAATGCAATGCAGGGAGATTACCTTCTGGCGGAGGAGAGAGCAGGCGGCAGCAGCAACACGGCCGGGGCTTTGTATTCATTAAACACACATCGCAGCTTATCTGAAGTCAAAGGCTTGTCAGGATGGCACATTGTGTGCGCGCGAGAGGGAGAGAGGAAGGCAGCGTGCATCGGGGCGATTACAATATCAGGCTGGCCCAGATGGAGGCAGGAAAATAAACAGGGGGGGTGAGAGAGACGGGCAGGGAGAGGAGCTGCTGCTGAGGGGCCTCGTGGGACCACACTCCCCTCAGCATCAGTGCGGGGCGGGCTGTGGAGCAGGGATGCTCCCACCTGACAGCCCAAGACCCACCACCTGGAGAACCGGGTCTTCACCTGCCTGGGGAGCTGGAGGCGCCCGCTCCCTCTCTGAAGGCCTGCCAAACAAGACTTGTGTGCCTGCTTGAAGTGCTGAGAGTGTCAAACCGGGGATTCATCCCCCACGCCCCCCCACCTCAGTACAAAGGATGAATTCTTATTTTGACACTCTCAGCACTTCAAACAGGCACACGCATCCTTTGCCTCAGTCGCTGAAGCATTACTCACGCTGTCCTAGCGCAAGCCAGCTTGGGACTGCCCAAGCAACTTCAATTCTTGCGCTAACCCAAAGTGGGTGCTTTCCATCCAAGAAAACACCTTGCCTGTGACTCCTCCGGAGTTTGCACATATTCCCGCTCCGCTGCTAGCGTACAAGTAGCGTGGAGGCTAACATACCAATGTGCTCACTGAATATTTTTATTGTTCCCAGTTTGGTTGGTGCATACATAACTGTTCACACTTCTCGGTACAGAAGTTGCCTGCACTGACTATGCATCTATGGCATTCATCTCCCAAAAGGAACAGCGAACATGACTTTGTCCTCTACCCAATGCATCGACTTCCTTGGAGAGCTATGCCCAGGCTTTGTTTTAATTTTTAAAAACCTGACTGGGACATGATCAGGTATGGAAACTGGAAGCTATTGTAACCCTGGCATGAATGAAGATAAACTGGCAAGAATCCCTGTACAAAGAGCAGATTGTTAAACTAGTTTTCACATTCAGGTTTAAAAATAAGATAGTTTTCTCTCATAATGATAATCATCTAGGTTTAAGGAAGTTTGCTGCTCTTGAATGACTGGGAAGCAGCAAAATGAAGGCTGAGCTCAGGACAATGACAGCACAGTGGAGTGAGGCAGGCATTGTTTAGCCGAGCACCCATTCCAGAATTGCTTGGCCAAAATAGCAGAGTTTTTCCACAAGAAAAGAAAAAAAGGGAATTTGACACGTAATACAAAGTGAAAAGCAGAACCTAGATGGGGGAAGGGTGTGTGTGTGTGAAAATCGTGTCACTGCAATGAATGTCAGATAAAAAGGGGTCTGTCACAAATCCTCCACTAATCCAATAATGTGAAAACCTCTTGGTATCAATGAGACAGAGCACAAGGTAATTTTTTTTTTGTTCTTCATACACTGTTCTGGCTACATATTTAGTCCGAGAAAGAAAACAATTTAGCAATTTTTTCCTATCACAAAGGGCATTTCACTCCACAGCAAAAATAATATGTGAAGTTTACGTGTGAAATTTACCACCTGTCTAAGTCTGTTTTGTACTCTCTCAAAAAAAGCCACCTTTCCCCCCACCTACAATAGTTGTCAGTTGTGTGACAACCATATTTAGAAGTAATCAGACAAGCCAAATGAAAAGTTAGTCAACTCATTTGAAACACAAGACTTCAGCTACCAATGTGTTCTAAAAGAAGTTAATTAAATTAATTCAATCTGCCAGGTACCAATGAATTTTCTACCAGCAGATGTTCTCTCAAAATACTATCTAAAAATAAAAGGGTGCTCTATTTTGGAAATTCTGGCTTTTTTTCTGCACTATAATGTACCATGTACTAAATTAAGCTCTGTCAATTCATTTTTGCCACAAATACAATATATGCTTTGTATATACAGTGGCATGTCTGCCAAGCAATTTAACTACAAGAGATGCACAATTTTCTGATGACAAAAATCTAAGTTCCTTTTGAAAGTAATAATTTGCTGTGCAAATACTCGCATTTAAAAATAAAGCTGCATTTAACATTGATATAAATACAATCAGAGTATAAGTGTATAACAGAAGCGGCTTTCCATAATCACAGCTGTCTCAAAGTCCATCCTGGAGGGTAGAAATCTTAATTTGAACAGACTCTCTGTTAATAATGGGTTACCTTCCCATAAAGCATAAAGTCCAGGTGCCCCAGGCAGATAAGTTTTGCAGCATTCAAATAGATAAAAATCTAACATTTTCTTTCTTGCACTGAATATGGGAATTCTAGTGTGCTATAATGTGAGAATTCCGACATATGACTATTATGGCATAATATCTCATAGCTCAGCTTGCCATTACTTCACTTGTAATTCTTATGTTAATTATGTTCATAATTACTATAAACAGATGTGGTAGAAATTCATGTGACCTTTCAATGCAGAATGCATTTCTCACTCCTTTCACTGTATCTTAGCTCATGCACTAAAGGAAAATATGGAATAAGGAGTGATTTTGACAAGCTGTGTGCGTGTATAGTACAATTTTTAAAGAAAGCACGCATTTCTCAAATACTTCAGTCAGAGGACCTTCTATATGCCAGTACATTAAAATGAAAATTAAACAAAAAGTTTATTCTGAAATATACTCTGAAAGCCCATGCTTTAAAGAAATATTTTGACTAAATTGAGTTAAACCCATAATTGAAGCCTAGAATATAAATGGGGCTCTACAGTTTTATTCAGTACCTTTGTTAATGCAGCAGTATTCTGCTTTACAGCTACAAGTGCATGACAGTCATACAGCAATTTATTTTACTCACAACCCAGCCATCACCGTCTGTACACAAAACACATCTACAATAAAATCACTATGGATTTCATTAGCAGAAAGCCTACTCAAATTTCATTTCTTTGGCCCTAATCTATAATTAGTGTGGACAGACAGGTGCAAACCCTTCTCTTATCCAGATGGCTACTGGAAATGGTGCAAAATAGCTCCTTCTGTTTAAACAACATACAGATAACCTGCTCTGCTCTTATCACTTACAATTACCTCCATTATACTGAACTAATGTTTACTTTAATAAAATGCCCACTGTTCTTTAAACATTATTTAGAAACTTTTATATCAATGGCAGAAAAAAAATGAAGATGGCAATCAATGTCTTTCACATTAAAGCTATCATTTATTCTGAAATCAAATTTCCCTTTTAAAAATAACTTTGATTTAACATTTGCTGGTCATTTTGCCTGGTATACAAAAGTAACGTATTGTATTTGGCAGCATGCAGATTTCAGAACAAAGTACTAATATAGTATAAACAAGAAAGAGCAATTATAAAAATTATTATAAAAATGTATTCAAAGTGTAAAATTTAATGTACCAAAGCAACAAGCTTTTTGCTAAAGTTTGTTTTTAAAACTTTTCATTAGGCTCTATGCTTGTGAAAATGGAATTAAGTAATTTCAAACTAGAGCTATTCTTTTAGAGACTAAATTTTACTTCATTATACCCAACCCTAATGTCAACACTTGTTTAAACTCCTACCAATATCTGTAGCTAGTTACTAGATAAAAAACATTTGAAGCATACAGGACAGTACTAACTAAAGGGACAAGTTTTTGTACCGAGTCAGATTTAAAAGGAATTCCGTCTACGTGCCTTTAACCAAACCATGAGAAATAACCTTTACATAATGGCAAGTTCATGTTTTATTTCAGCTAATAAGGCTTCTTGATCTTTGCATGACAACTTAAGTTTCCACAGAACAAAGAACAAGGTTTCTTTTTTAAAAAACATTTAAGATGTAAAACCCCTGAAATAGCAAGCAACCTATCCTTTTCCGGGTAGCTCAAGATTTAACAGTAATGGACTGTGGCAAGTGTATTTGAAAGAGGAAAATGACAATTGCAACTCTCATGCCTCCCTCACTCCCAATGCAAATACTGGAGATGCCAATTTTTCTAGAGTGCCTAGCTATGAAGAGCTATGCAGTTTGCACAGTACCTCAGTGAAGTAGGCTTTGTACTCAATGCCTGTCAGCTGAAGTTCATTTCAGAAAAGTGGGAAACAGGATTTGACAAGAAAGAATGTCCTGAACTGACTAGCCACTGACCAGCACTCCAGGTGGAGCTATTTTTTCTCTTTTCTTTATAAACAATGCTTTCAGCATGAAACTCCATCTTCACATAGGCATACGAAGTGTTAAGTCTATACCGATGAGATGCAGGGTGATGTTTTACTGGTCTGTTATTTAGGCAAATATTGAGTTAACATTAAGGTGCTCAAAATGGCAGAGGGCAATGTTTTACTTCAAAAGATTTTGGAAAGTATTTAAAAGCTTGAAGCCTATGAAGAAAAACAACTTGTGTAGCAGTTGCCAGCAAGCAGTGACCTAACACTGCTGTCTGCATTCCATTACAAACAGAATGTTTCTTGTCTGTTAGAACATTTTAATAGTTCACGAACAAAGCAGCGCTAGGTATTCTTGCAAGCACTACGGCAGAGATTCTCCTTAAGAAGTATTCTTCTCCTAAATACTTCTTGTCTGGTTTCAGCCTGCCAGATATTACCAGATTTTTTTTTCACTTGCACTTCTGTATAGTTGAGCTACAAACTGTACTTGCGGGTGTCGGGGAACTGATACATACACCAGAGTGATAATATTTCTTTTTACAGGCTCAAACTTAAGAAGCTGATCACAGAAATTCTTAATAATCAAATAACTTCTTTAAAAAGCTTAATGATGAGATACTAGCAAGATAACTCACCAACATGTAGCTATTACACAATAAAATGTTTATACTGTGCAGATATAAGGAAAGCTACTATCACATCTTCTCCATATTTTTTCTTTTCAAGGGAAGCCCTAGACATTCATGGTTCCAAAACCATGAACATGTAAATAAGGTACACTAACTTTCTTAACATATACCCAAACTGAAGGAAATTCCCTAATCATATTGGATTTCCTAAGAAAATCTTCCCAGAATAAACTGAATGATGTTTTCAGGCTTCACTGATGGTTGAGCATCAGTTTTAACCAGTTTGACCATCTCTCTTCACCAGATTCACTAAAACTTTTCATACAAAGCCATAACAGAAGACCTGGGTATAAATTTAAAAGCTGCAGAAATCTAAAAATGTCTTTCATCTCAGTTGGGATAAACCCCTTGCCTCAACCTATTATGGTTAATAAAAACAAAGCTGCTTATTTAAACTTTGCATTGTACTGTCAGGATGTGAAACTGGAGAAGGGAATACATGGTCCTAGTAGAAATATTCAGTAAGTTATCCTCACCCCTAACTCTAACATACTGTATTTAGAAATATGATCATTATGTTCCTAATTAAATACACAAAAAGATAAAGCTTTTTAGAAGACCTGCAACATTTGTGCATGTGCTAATATAAGTAGCGAAAAAAAGTCAACACCGATTAGTTGGTCCAAAAATGGAAAAAAAAAATCCTGCTTTGGTCAGCAACTTGGACCACCATCAGGGGATAAATCAATTTGCAGCAGCTGTGGACAGCCATTTAAGTCTAGGGCCTGAACAGATTAATTAGAGGAAGCGATGTTAAAAGTTAAAGGGGTCAGAGTTACATTAAGTACATGAATTTTTGCTAGAGCAAACCCCTAGTGCTACATTCCAAGACACAGAAGACATCCTTTTTCAGTCAATGGTATCCATGTAGGCTCATGTTTGGCACTTGCCACATTTTTGCAGAAGATAACACAATACTGATGTTTCAGACCGATTACTTTCAGAGAGGACAGACCTAGTTTTCCCCACATGTAGACCATAACAAACCAGTAGTGATTTTTGTATCACCTTTTTGTAGCCTATTTTCAAGGTAGGAATAATAACAATTCAAAGATTGGCAACTATGCATTATGTGAACAACCAAAAATTAAAAAAAGATCACTTTCAATGTTGTTATGGCTTACAATGGCAAACTTCTCTGACTTCACAGAAGAATTGCTAGTAACTGCTCATTTTACTGGGCTCCCACATTTGAGTGATTTATGGACATAATCTGAACTTCAAAATCTCACACTAGCATCAGTTGGATAAAATAATCGGTTTTGCAATATCTGATTCAATGTAACAGAGAGAGAAGAAAGATGTAAAGGTACAATTAGTGCCAGGGGGGATTGGTACAGGGCATGTGTCTCCTGAAATGCAGGGTTGGTATGCAACGATAACCCTTTGTGTTTTTAATATTAGAGTAGAGCCCTGACTTCTGCTATCCCTAGTCCATTTAATCTGTGGATGTTCACAGCTGCTACAAATTGATTTATCCAAGGCTGGCGACTAGGACTCCTGTCTAAAAATAGCCAGATAGGAACTTTTCGGTGGGGGCGTAGGAGGATGTTTGAATCGGTCTCTACCTCCTTCCTTCCCACCCCCTCGCTTCAACTTCGGAGCGCGTTTACACGCTGACATTCTGCCTCTTTTCTGGTAGAAAAGAATTTCATTACGTGCCAGGATTCCTCCTCTTTCTATTTCTTTATGTAATTCTGAATGACAAGAAGGCACAGCCGTGCAGTACCGATTTTAGAGTCAATTAACAGACAGCGGAGTCTTCTCAACAGGGAATAATAATAACTCAAATGAGGTTGCAAAAGCCCCCCCCCCCCCGCTCAACTCTTCTGTTTCAGACTCCTTGCGACTTCATCCCTCCCGGCTGGACTCGGAGCTCTCAGGCTCCTGGGAGGGTGAAGGGTTTCGCCTGGTTAGAGACGAGCGGGCTGGGATCGAGTCCTTTGGACCGGCCACCAGACGAGCACCACCAAACTGCGGCAGGGTTTCGGGCGCCTGCCTCGTTTGAAGGGCGCGGATCTGTTTGCAAGATCGCAGCGCAGCGGAAATAGGACGGGCACTGCCAGAACTGGGTTTCCTTGCAAAAAAAAGCCTGGAGTGATGCTGCCAGCACGACAGCATCCCAGGATTGGGGGGGGGAGAAAAACAAGTCACCAGAAGGATGCCAGATCACGCTGGTGAGGCCCTGTGATCCGGGGAAAGGAAGGGGGGTGGGGAGCAAATCCTAAATGGAGACAGGGTCACTGGGATCCGGCAGATGAGAAGAGCATTTGCTTTCTAAGCTGCTTTCCCTGCGAACCCGGCTGTTTGTTTGTTCTTTGCTTTTGCCCTTTGAGCAATGCTGAGCGCAGAGCCGCCTCCCCAGCCCGGCACCGTGCCCGCAGCAGCCCCGCTCCCCGCTTCAGCCACGAGCCCCTTTAGCTACAACCATCCTCCAAGACTAAGAGGGGGATCCAGCCTCCCTAGCCCGCCCCGGGGCTCCCGTCCCCTCCTCGGTACTTACACTGAAAAGGACCGGAGATTCCCACCATTCGCCACAGGCTGTGAGCTGCAAATAAAAGTTCCCGTCCTCCTCGGGGGAGACCCGACAGCCCAGGCTGCTGGAGGGGAAAGGGAGTGGGAGAGGGGAGAGGCAGTGCAAGGCAGCTTCCCTTCCCAGTCCAGATGATCCAAGTCAACACGAGGCGAGGAGGAACTCCAGCTGCTGGGAAAGGAGGATCAATGCGAGAGAGACGAGTTGTTCCAAGAGAAAGGAGAAGAACCAAAAATAAAGCAAAGTCTCCAAATAGGGATACTGAATGCCCAGGTCCTTTGCTGCTGCTGCCGCTGCTGCTGCTGCTGCCGCAGACAAATGTGGTCTGGAGTCCAGAGAAGGGGTAGTGTCAGGGGTGGTGTTGCTGTGTCTCTCTCTAAGAAGGCGATGCATAGATTTGCAGGGCTGCCTTGTCTCTGCCTTGGGAAAGAAGCTCCATGCAGTGTCTGTGCAGATCCGCCCGCAGAAAGACTCCGCTGCGCCTGTGTCTCCCTCTGCTACCAGCCACCTCTCAAGTCAAACAGCATACTGCAAGCAGCCGGCCCGGCTCCGCTACCCAGGTGCAGGGGGGGAGGGCTTAAAGCAGTGGGAGGTGATAGAGGTAGGAGACATCTGTGTCGTGAGGAGGTTAGTGGGGGTCAAGTATATGTTAACAATAGGCAAGCACAGTCCCTCTTGGGCAGTCTGCCTACTCTTTCTTTCTCTCTCTCTCTCTTTTACTGGGTGGACATGTAACTTGCTCCCTAATGATGCCTTCCCAAGACTGCCTGCTTTAAGAGTCCAGACTGCCCTGCAGTAACCCAAGACAAACACTTTCCCTAGCCATCTGGAGAGCTCCTGGCTTCTCTGCCTGTATCTCATCACTGTCTGAAGAGACAGCACTGCTAGAAATCAAGCCACTCTCAGATCTACTCTCTAATCCCCTTCTGTTAGCTGATTTTTCAGTCAGACTATTTGCTTTCGCATTAGATAATAGCCTTAGAGAAAACAATTATCATTTTCTTTTTTCTTTTGTTTTCACTCTTTCCAGAGTACAGTATCCAGGAAGGCCCCTCTTTCTTTTTTAAGAAAGACATAGTCTTTCATGTCTTTCAAAATCCTTGTGCAATTTCATACTTTCTAGAAAGGGGCATTCTGGATTCATCCAGGAGTAAAAACAGAATCACAGCCACCTCAAAAGTGAAGATGCATTACAATAATCTACGCTTAAGCAATACTAAATGTAGAGGTCAAATGTTGGATAAGCATTTCAAACAAGTCTTCTATAGACTTTCTGACAAAGAAAGAACTCCACTTTTAACTTCCTGTGAGACAATATCATAGTCAGTCACTCAAGCCACACAATACTTTTGATTTTGGTCTCATTTTGACACCTTTTGTACTTATCTCAACTGCATGTATGCCTGTGATCCAAATCAGTATAAAAACAACATCCTTTTGAAATACTGAACACACATTCATATTTCAAAGGGGGAAAAAAAGGAAATCTCATAGTTACCATACAGGCTGGGAAAGTTTCAACAATTCTAATTTAAACTTTGTTGCAAAACATTCTGTAAGTTTAATTTAACTTTCCTGAAACATCTAATGTTAAGTCTTTACTTAACTGAGGTGTCAACCACTAGTAGAATGGTATGTCAATGTTCAGTATTTGCCACCGTATCCAAAAACTATTTCCCTGATCTTGTAAGTGGGTCTGTGCTTAATTCTAAACATATATGGCAAGTCCACTGAAGTCATTATAACTATGTGCCTGCTTAAAAATAAGCATATACATTTTCAAAATTGGTACCAATGAATAATGTGTGTCCACATCTGTTATGTCCTTTTAAAAATTCATATATTTATAAAAATACCTTCATAGTGGAGATAATCCTGACCTTTTTACAGCTGTTAAGAGGCCAGGGTAATGAACAGCTTAATATTTGATAACATGGGATTAGATGTTATCTGAACATTTTGTTGAAATAAATTAAGATTCCAGGAACATAAGTTATCACACATTTTTGTCCACTATTATTTTAGTTTATACCATTTATTAAATGGTTAAAATCTGTCACTGTTTTCTAAATTAAAAACTATCATTTACTGCAAACATTTGAAGAATCAAAACAGGTGTTCGCAGAATCTTTCAGTGCCTCTCTGTATTTTAAAGCTATCTAAAAGCAGAAAATATTAAATACTGTAATCTACAGCAAACACTACTATTTTGCATGTCTATTTACAGGTATTAACTGAACTTCAAAATATTTGTCATATAGGTATCCACATCCTGCTTCTCTGTAAAAGGGGCAGCAGGCAGTTTAAGTGACTTGCCAAAGGTCACAAATCAAGTCTGTTGCAGAGTCAAAAATTTAACTTACAAGTCCTTATTTCCACTTCTTTGCTTTAAAAGATAATTATAAGCCCTCCCTGTCAATCTGCATGCACATTCAGATCAAAAGAGTATTTAGGTACTGTCTCCTAAAATAAGGAAAGAAACATCATCTTTTGGAGAAAGCAGGTACTTAGTAAGTCTGTAATCTCCTTCCAGCTCTACCAGCAACTACTTTAGTGACGTTGGTTCAAAACATGAGCAGTATAAAGCTTATAGGCTTTCCTTTCTGCTTTGTAAAATGAAGACAAAACAGATTCAAAACATATACAATAACATTTATTGAGGAATACTCACATAGAGGAAAACCCCATTCAGATAGCCAAGTTTGGTAAAAGTAGATGCATGTAAACTAGTTCAGGGCAACCATGGTACCTTCTTAAGAGGTATGTGGGAACAATTCATCAATGTGATTGTCAAAAGCTTATAAGGTATTATTAATATATGGTGAAGTTAATCACCGAAGAATGATTTCTTCCATACTTTTACTGTCACAACATTCACTTTTAACATATTCTTTGCAGAAAAAGGTACTTTTTTAATAATGGAAAGATCAATGTTTTATTTGAAAGAATAATTCATATTTCAGAAAAAAAACCAGAGTGAATTCTCTTAGTAGACACTGCAAATATTGAAGCAGGTGAATAATTTTACACCAAAAGATTTTGCTACACAAGCCAAAGTGCAAATGGCATATCTTATTCAATTCATATGAAAGATTTAAAGTGTGGATCACCATGTAATATTATGCTAGAGAAAAATATGTAGAAGTACAGTAGCACATGGAAACCAAACTGTGAAATACCATGTTAGTGTTACTGTATGACTGCTTTTTGAACATACATAAATTGATTATATGCTTACAGATACTTATAATTTACTTTTTTCAAAGTTTAGTTTTCTTCTGAATAATCTACATGAGAGCACTGATAAGCTCAGAAGAGAGATTTTATGCCAATGTGCTCACCCATCAATATAGCTATCTAGTACTGTTTAAAATAGAAACATAATTTCCCCTCCCACAACTGCTCCTTCCAGTAAACCAAAGTGCTTTGGCCAAGCTTAGCTAATTCAAAACAAAAACCCAAGAGTTAAGACCGTAATGTACCGTACCATGTAATTTCTTCTCAAATAATTGTCCATGAACAATGTTTTGAACTGGTGTAGACCACTGATGGATTCATTTCTCCAGTACAGGCCACTCTACTTCAAAAGGAGTCAGTTCAGTTCCCCCTAAATTCAGGAGAATTGTGACTTTAATTTCAGTGGGAGTTAGACTGGGCTCATAGTGTATGTATTCTGGGTTACTATAGATGCCATGACAAGTACTCATTTTGATTGACTAAAGTAGTAATGCTCATGTAAAACTAAATAGTCAGATAAATTGTAAAACTAGACTTTTGATACCTTTAATTTATGAACCTTTTCCTTAACCACATTTTTCAATTTTTTCTCTAATTTACAAATGTATTTTACACGTTAGTGCAGGCCACACTTCATTTTCATTTCATTCAGCACTACTGCTTTGTGTAGGTCATTCATTCCAAAGGATTACAGTGATAGGGGGACAGTTACATTATTCACAATTATTTTATATGTATTTTATTTGGAAAATCCTACATAACCTATTCAGAATACAGGTTAAATCCTGCCTTGACCAGTGAATACAAATGAAGTTAAAATATTTTTCAGTTTATCCTGGGCTGCACAAATCCTGCCAGCTGTGCCAGATTCAATGAGGAGGGCTGAGCAGAGGCAAAGGGGATGGATGAATTGTTGAATGTGTTTTGCTGCTCCACTGAACAGGGGTAACGGACACCCTGATTGATGCTCACTGATGAAAGCAGAAGAAGAGCATTAGCTGGATAACACCCTCCTAATCTGCAAAGCATGTCCACTAGGTGATGTACGTACTGTGAGCTAACACGTTACCTATCTGTCTCTTTATTTGTATTATTATTTGCTATTTACTTCTAGCAGTGCCTGAAATGCATTAGGCACATTCCAAACATAAGATAACATGCTATCTAGCCCTAGGGCTAGGGACAGACATTATACATAAACCAGTTTAAGTGATCAGAAACTGGTTTAAACCTGTAACAGAATAGACATTCAGTGCACATAAACCAATCTCAAAACTGGTTTGAGATACAAACCTCTGTGAGTGTGGACCTGCAGGTGCTCTGTGCTCCCACTGCCCCTCTGGGGGAAGGAGGAAGAGGGGGAAAAGTTCCCCCAGCATGGAACAGAGTCTCCCCCTGCCCAGGTGGGGAGGAGTATGGATGATTGCTGCCACCTTAGATGGGGGGGGAAGTGCCCCCCCAGTGACCAGTCAGCAATTGTGGGGGGGCTCCCCCTACAGTCAATAGCGCCTACTGGGAAGTGGGTGCAGTGCTCCCAGAAGTGGCCGCAGCACTTCATCCAGCACTCCTGCTCCCTGGCTAACACTTGCAGGGGGGGGAACTGGAGCTCCCGCCTGCCACCACCGTTGCCTAAGTGGGGAGCTCAGTGTCAAGGTTGCACATGCACCCCTGTGTACCCCCTACATGCCCCCACTGGAGAGGAGTGGGGGGAAGAGTCATTCTCTGGGGCTGGGCAGCATCCCATAGAGACCCCTCTCCCCACCCCACAGAGGTGGGGGAGAAGCAGAGAGAAATGTCCCCCTCTAGGACAAAGTAGCCTCACAGAGCCCCACTCCCCACCCCACCATGAGGGGAGGAGGAGGTGGAAGAAGAGCCCACTCAGCATCAAACAGGGCCCCCCTCCCAGCCCCACAGCAGTTGGGGAGAGCGAGGAGGAAGAAGAGTTTCCCTCTGGGGCCAGGGAGCCCTGTGTGCCCAGATTTCTCCCAGTTGTCAGGGGGCCATAGGAGTTGGCCTGCAGGAGTTGGCCATACCCCTGCCTCCTCAGCTTTGCTTCCCTGTGGAGAGGAGGGCTGCTCTAGTGCCCCTGGGGTTCTGGCTTGAGCCACTGCAAGCATCCACTTGCAAATCAGTTCATTATCTGCAGGTTAGACTAACCTGCAATGACTGAATCGATTCAGGCTTTTGAATGTCTGTTCCTAGCCTAGGAGTTTATGAGCTCCACTGATGTGCATATCCACACCAGCTTTTCTTCTTGCATTCAAGGGAAGGTAGTAGACTTGTGAGTTTGTGTAGTGAATTTTTCTGAGTTATGAATTAAGTAGAATGTCTATCCAAGGACATGTTTGCATTCCTTTTAGCATCACAGCAATATTAATATGTTTACACAACACCTTTAATATGAAATATTTCAAACATTTTGTGGACTATGTATTCACTACATATTGTAGTGAAACCCTCAAATGATAACAAATACATCACACAGTAATGGGGGTTGAACTATTTTGGTTATGATCACATAGACATATCTTAGTTATTGCTAAACATGCTCTGTGCATGATGGTATGATGCTACTATTCATTTATTTTTGCAAATAAGACTTTTTTTTATTTATAAACCTTTTAAAGGAGGAAACAGCCTACTGATTAAACAAGATAATATAATGCAATATGAGAGAGAAAAATTGTTATGAAAACTTACCCTTCACAAGGAAGAAAAAAAGTCGTTCCTGATTTAATCCATTCTGATTATGTTTTATTTGTATATACCCAGCACAATACAAATATTTTTCTACATTATTAAAAAACAAAATTAGTGGATCATAATGTAACATTGGAAAGTAACTTCTCTTCAGACAAATGTAAAAACATCAATATAGAAATAATAAATTTGGTTTCCATCAATGTCAAAGAACAGGAAACATTTTGCTGTTGAGGTTCCTGGAAGCAGTAAGTACTGTATTAACTGTCACATAACACACACACACTCACACAGGATACCTCTCCTAACAAGGGGAAACGGTTGCCCTGACACACAACATGCATACAGTTCCTTAACTTCCCACCTGCTGGGCAGCCACCTGCAATAAACAATAGTGGGCTATTATCAGATAGTAATAAAATAAGCGGTCACAAAGCTGTTTACCTAAACATGGCTCGAAGTCCCTCAAAAGCTGAGCCGCAGGCAAGGGAATTACTGCCTCCTAGTCAAAGGGCTGAGCTCTCTCACGACAAGCTCAGAAGGCCAACAATAACACCTCCAGAGCATTCTCATTTTAAATATGCCTACTGCTTAACCAGATACAGCAACCATCTGCAATATATGTAGCTGAGTACAGCTACTGTAAAGTAATGGATCCAAGGTGTGCAATCTGTTCCATGTTTCCCTTAGTATATACAGTTTCGCAGTATTATGTCTCCTGGAAGGTATAGTGACATTTTGTATATGGAAAGATAACAACAAAACCCTCATCTCTTTTGTAATTGCTTGTTGTCATGACCGTATTCCACTTACATACTAGTTTAAATTGGGAATATAACTCAGTGCTTTGCTGCTGGCTGGAACCAACCAACACAATGCCAATACGCAAGTTGAGAATTTGGTGCATTTAGATTTCATAAAGTAACTACCCATAGTGATGCCCTTTTTTGGTATCAGAACTCCACTTTTCCAACAATAAATAAAAAAAACAAATTGGTCTAGCTGGGAACTCTATTAAAAACATGAACTTGGTATGATGTAATTGAAACCATATTTTCCATCCTTCCCAAACTACTATTTAATTTAGGTTACTGCTAAAATAAACACAGATATATTTTAATTGCAATTCTCTGTACAAGATCTTTAAAATTAATATTTCTTAAAGATAGTTTGCATTTTTGTGATTACTTTTCCAGATACAAAGATATATTTATTATAAAATCCTTCACATATTTCCATAAATATTCCAGAAACCTCTTAGAGGTTTTTGGTATGCTAGTTTCTGTAAAACTATTCTTACAGCTTAATATAAATGTGCATGTTATAACTATCTGTATATAATTTGGCATTTTTTCTATGGGTATAACACATATATTTATGCTCAAAACACTTCAAAATATGAATATTTTTTCAAATATCAAGTCATAATAGCTACACTACATAAAAACATTTAAAACAAATTCTAGGTATCTGATTAAAAATAGCAAGTGCTGTAATAGGCAACTCTGATGTTTTAATGTTTCAGACCACAGAGTGGAAAACTCAGCTAGATAATGGAGTCTGATACTACTCCATTTACTGGCCTTTTTTTAAAATGTGGTTTATTTTTAGAATAAAACTGATGAAATCTAGTTTGCCCTGGAATTGTTATTTGCAGATCAATAGCAACTTAAAATGTTCTCTCATATGCACATCATTACTGGGAGGATGCTTTTGTACATTAGTCACTTATTACTTCTGCTTCCAGACAAATAGGAAAAGTAGAAGTAATGAAAAAATGATGGCTCATAGAAGACAGAATAAAATTTCCTTTTACTGTCTGTGATTATATGCCTCTGTTAGTTGCTATCGTTAGTTCCTTTTTTTTAGTGGGACTTCATAAAACAGGTGAAGTAAAGCACAAAAATGTTTGAAAATTAAACACAGTTTAAGAGATACTATTTATGGAATGAAAAAAACTGACTTCAATACTGCTTTACATTTTCTGAGTATATAAAATAGTGTATAAGAGTAGTTTAACAAGGCTCATTAATTAAATGGGTTAAAAACGTAAAGATTTGACATTCTCACACCTTTATTCAAATTAAGTAACATTTTTTTCTGAGAATAATCCCACTATAGTCTTAGACGAAGGTGTAAAAGAATGTGTCAAAGTCTTTTTCACTCTCCCCTCATAAAATAATCGGTTGTTTATTTATGTTCAAGTCAATGAAATTTGGCCATTGACTTAACTGGGGTGGGATCAGACAAACAACGCAAAGATTTTACTGCTTAAATATTTACTATTTCCAAATAACGATTTACATTTTTAGCCCAAACATCTTTCCTTCTGCACACCCATTTTAACCTTTAGCAAGATTCATACATTTTGTAAAATGCTGTATTCATTTCCTGCAAGTCATAAACAAAATAAAATAAGTCAAATTTATATTGCATTTTAAAGAGTTCAGAAGCAAATGCTATATTCTTTGTAAAATGAACATATCATAACACAGAAAGGATTAGTTGCCTACTTAGACTTCATGCTTGCTCTCTGTCAGTTGATTAAATGAGTATTAACTCTGTTGCTAAGTTATACAAGGGTTTCAATAAAAGATGAGTATTGAGCTGCTCTGATCACTCTATAAGAGGTGCACTGAGCTGTCACATGGAAAGTCTAGGTTTTGAACAGATACTGATGCTCACTTTTCAAGCTATGTAGGTTATACGCACATGTTCATTTGGAGCACAACAGCACTTCGTAGCACGACAAAACGAGGACTTTGGAGACATCACATGCAGAACCCTGTGGCTGGAACACTACGACGTTCCTGCTAAGGTGTGCTCTTTAGCCAGGGGGTGACAGCTGCTTGGTATGTCTGAAAGCTTCTACAGCAATAACTGACCAGGCCATCTCCCTTGCCCAAACAGCAGTTGCCAATGGGGCTCAAACCCGATCAGCTGTTACCATTGCCTTAGCCTGGTCATCTGTTTACTGTTAAAATAAAATAAAGTTATTCTGCTCCTCTTTCTAACTCATGACAGAGTTTCTGCCTAGAACTTTTCCAGTTTTACATGTTTGGCTTCTTTTATCTGTTTTGAAGAAAAAATGTGTGTCTTCTTGCAAAGTGCCTTCCCCTTTGTTAACATACGGACGATTTTTTAAAGAATTGGAATTTAACAACAAATTAGACAGCTGCATTCATCCTAAACTTCACTTGCTTTCTAGGTCAGTTCATGTTGGCTTTTAGACTGTTTCACAAAGTTAAGTCACTAAGATTCAGCAGGTTTAAGGGTTTTCAACTAGGTCATCTCCTTCGTTGGATTAGTGTCAGCTACCTCAGATTTTAGAGTACAGTTACAATCACTTAAAACAGCTTGTAGTGCCCAATATTCTTTCCCTTCCAGCTCTTTCAGGATAGGGTCTCCTCTTCTAAAACAGGAGTCAAGCTTGGGCTTCATTCCAATAGTTAAAGGAAAAGCCTAAGAATTCTTAGATGTAGCTTTTTACATCTTTTAAATAGGACCACTTAGGATGGAGATTTATGTCCAAACCTGGCTACATTGATCTGTTGACTCATAAATAGTTGAACTGGGCTTGCTCTAGTAACTACTGGAGGTTGTCTTATCGCTCAGGCAAACTAATAAGTTATTTCTGCCATTGCTGTTGAATTCTCTTAGCAGTCCATACTGCTGTTTTTAATTCCCTTGTCAGTCAGAGGACTGGAAGTAATATGCTGGAAGCTGCATTGTATCTCAAAGTCTGGAATTCAGAGCTGGTAAACTGTGGCTCATTTGAAGTGAATCTATCTTATGGAATGCCAAACTAAGAAGAGATGTGCTAACTTTTCTACAACCCAATGACTTGTGGACTGAAGGAAAAGTAGGATTTTCTACAAATCTAGAAACAAAAATGGCTACCAGATATGTTAAGTGCATCTTTTTCTTCAGACATTGCTAGTGCTATTTTTCCCCAGGCCTGCTGCATAATGACTTATGAGATGTTCTTTGAATTGTGTCTTTCTGGTCACCATGTTAGATTTATGATTCTACCTTGTGTTTTTGGACATGTCCTACTTAAGACCACACTGACACTCAACTAACTTCCTCAAGAGATAGTTAGGTGTCAGTGTTCCCTTGCATCTTACTTAAAATAATAATTAGGAGACTGATAAAAGTACCATAGGTACTCAGGTCTTCAGCTTCAGAAGAACTCACTGATTATTGCAAAGCCTGGATATAGATCCTCTGATATGCAAGTGGAACAACATTTTTTTTTAAACAACTCAGATGCAGTTTGCAATTGTACGGCAGCATTTGTGACTAGAGACACAGGTCTGGAAAAGGACTCCTAAGCAATTAAGTAAAGTCGCCTGAGCAATAACAAGGAAGCAGGTGGTTAACAATATTCTCAGAACATTCTAGGAAAAGTTCTGTACTCCATGCTATAGAGGAAAGCACAAACCTATACAGCAAATGCCAAAGGAAATATTCCACCACATTCCAAATTTGGTGTTCCATGTGAACCTGAATGGAAAAGCAACACACTTCAGCTACAACCCTCTCAGTTTTCCAAGTACCTGCAGGAATATCAGAATTTCCCAATCAGCCCCCACTAGGCTTTAATTCTGGCCAACATCCCAATGCTTCAAAGAAAAACATCCCCTGCCGAGCTCTTATAGGCAACCATAATAGGTCCTTAAGTATGGGGCTCATAGGATCATAGAAAATTAGGGTTGGAAAGGACCTCAGGAGGTCTTCTAGTCCAACCCCTTGCTCAAAGCAGGACCACCCCCAACTAAATCAATCCAGGCAAAACTTTGTCTATCCGGGTCTTAAAAACCTCAAAAGATGAAGAGTCTACAACCTCTCTGTATAACCTGTTTGAGTGTTTTACTACCCTCCTAGTGAGAAAATTCTTCCTACTATCTAGCCTAAACTTCCTTTGCTGCAACTTGAGACCATCGCTTCTTGTTCTGTCATCTATCACCAATGAGAACAGTCTAGCTCCATCCTCTTTGGAACCACCCTTCAGGTACTTGAAGGTGGCTATTAAATCCCCTCCCAGTCTTCTCTTCTCTAGATTAAATAAACCCAGTTCCCTCAGCCTTTCCTCATAAATCATGTGCTCCAACCCCCACACATTTTTGGTTGCCCTCCACTGGACTCTCTCCAATTTGTCCACATCTTTTCTATAGTGGGGGGCCCAAAACTGAACACAGTACTTCAGCTGTGGCCTCACCAGTGTTGAATACAGGAGAATAATCTCTTCCCTCAATCTGCTGGCAACAATCCTACAAATACAGCGCAGTATGCTATTAACCTTCTTGGCAACAAGGGCACACTGTTGGCTCATATTCAGCTTATTGTCCACTGTAACCCCCAGGTCCTTTTCTGCAGAGCTGATGCTTAGCCAGTTGGAGCCCAGCCTGTACTGGTGCAGATTCCAGTGGACAGCAACAAAAATGGTTAGGGGCACATGACTTTTGACAAGAGGCTGAGGGAACTGGGTTTATTTAGTGTGAAGAAGAGAAGACTGAAAGGGGATTTAATAGTTGCCTGCAACTACCTGAAAAGTGGTTACAAAGAGAATGGAGCTAGACTGTTCTCTGTGGTGACAGATGCCGGAATAAGAAGCGACGTGTGCCTATACACATACAGCGTGTCGGAGCAGCCCCACTGCAATTACAGACTTGATTAATCAGATCCATGTTAATTAATGCCCCTCCCAACCCCCACTTTCAGAGCATAGATATAAACACCCAATGGTCTCAAGTTGCATCAAAGGAAATTTAAGTTAGATATTAGAAAAAACCCTCTCTTACAAGGAGGATAATAAAGCACTGGAGCAGGTTATTCAGAGAGGTTGTGGAAACTCCATCCTTGGAGGTTTTTAAGATCTGGCTAGATAAAGCCTTGGTTGAGATGAGACATTTGGGGATGGTCTTGCTTTGAGCAGGGGATTTGACTAGATGACCTCCTGAGTTCCCTTCCATCTTTAATTTTCTATGATTCTATGATTCAAAGTTCTTTAGTAAGTTCTTGAACCTACTAATACACACTGCTTAACATATAAACACTAGGATTGCCTCAGCCATTTTCACAACTTTATCATGCTAATTATTAGGGCTGTGCAAAGCTTCAGGTGCTGATTCAATTCAGAGGAGATTTGGCCCGATGCAGTGGCCAAATCTCTGAAACTGAATTGAATCAGGGAACCAATTAAAAGGTCTGAATCAATTCAAAGCTCTCCAAACCGATTCGGAAAAGATTCAGAGAGCTTTGGTGATTTGGGCAGACCCTGCTGGCTACAGCAGGGAGTTGGATCCTGACTTCATGCTGGTAAGTAGGAGGCAGGGGAGGGGGAGACCATAGGGAGACCCCTGCCAGGCCCCATACCCTGTCTGGTCTCCCAGGCCCCACCTTATGGCTGCCTCACTTGGCCCTAGCTCACAGTTGTTTAAAAAAAAGCCCGCACTCACTGGCTGCTACCAATTGGGGGGGTGATCCCCACTGCCCACACAGGGGGCTTTACCATGAGCCCCCAACCCCTTCCCACTCTCCCAGCCCCCTCTCCCACTATGGCTGCCCTGCCTGCCCCAGCTCCCAGCTCTTTAAAAACAAAAAAACTTGCACTCACTACCTGCTCCAGTGGCCTCAGGGCTCCTGGAAGAGCCCCCCATGCAGCATGGGGCAGTGGGAATCATCCCCCCCACCAGGCAGTAGCCAGTGAGTTCGGGGGGAGGGTTTTTTTTTTAAAGGGCTAGGAGCTGGGACAAGCAGGGCAGCCAGTGAGAGTTGATGGGGAATGGGGTCTGTGTGATTCGGAGATTCAGCTGATTTGGCAGCAGCCGAATCTCTGAATCAGATTCAGTCTAAACCATTTGGGACAGTGATTTGAATCACCGAATCGAATCACTGTCCCCCAAATCAGCCATATCTGAATCTGAAGTGAATACTAGCTGCTTCACACAGGCCTACTGATTATCTATAGTGTATTCAGTCTAAATTCCTGTGGTGATACTGGTTTACCATATAAAATAGTACATAATCTTAATAGTCCATCTTGATATGATCCGATTACTATAACAGGCTTCTCAATAAGGTATCAACCACCATTCAAAGTGCATCATTTTCAGTAAGGTAATATGTATCTCTCTCACAGGCACAAATAAACTCTGCTGTCTGAGACCTCTCATTTAGATCTTCACTGCTACTTAAGAACCCGAATATCTTGTGAACTTCACATTAGCAAGGCCCAACAAATAACTTGTCAATATTTTGTGTACCTGTATGATTGCCAGATATTCTCTCTTGATTGGTTTGTACTTGGTTTTGACATCTGAAAGCTATCTGGAACAGTATGCTACAGGTGTCCAATCATGTCCATGTAATTGGAGTAGCACCCTACCAAGACCATAGCTGCTGGCATCTGCTGAAACAGCTGTAGAGTTAGAAACATGATAAAATGCCAGAAGTGGGAATGTAGTCAATAAAGTCTTTCAATCTGCAAAAGCACACTCCTGTGTTCGATCCCATTTCTATGCAGTGTCTTTTTAAAGCAGTTTATAAAAAGCTTGACCTTTTTAATGGCAAGTTAAGTATGAATTTGCTTCAAATGTTATCATGCTGATGAACCAAACTGATTCTGATACCAGTTTTTATATGATGGTATTTCAACTATAGCTTTGATTTTTTTTTCTGGATCTGCTTTCACTCTCTTTAGCAACTGCATGCCATGGCTAGCATAGCCTATATGTTTCTCTCAAATTTTTATCCAACAGTTTCAAGTATCTTCAGAACGTGTATTAACCCCTATGTTATAGTTTTTCTCAGATTCCACATCAACTAGAATTTTAGGTAAATAAACCACTACTATCCTCCAGGTTTTGTAAAATCACTTTCAATGTCCTTTATAATTTTTTAGAGGCATCTGTGATTCCAAACAGGAGATGACAAAAGCAGAATGAATACTGTTATACAAGTTGTTATTTCAGCACTGTCATGGTAAAATAGAATTTGTTAGAATCCATTAGATGCATCAAGTTAAATGAACCTAGATACTGCAACAAGTAACTTGGAGATTACACCTTCCTCAGTCAGAAGAATTTACGTTTTTCTCCTTAATGTTCAACTGGGACTTATTAGGCTTATATCTGTGCTGATATGGATGTGTCCACGTTTCCTCCATAACCAGCACCATAGAGGCATACCAATCTATCACTTCCATTTGGAGCTCTATTACGGTATTCTTTTCCATAGTATAAGGAGACATATAGGGAGACACTAGGGCTAGGGACAGAAGTTTATCCTTCATATAGGGAGACACTAGGGCTAGGGACAGAAGTTACACATAAACTGGTTTCAGTGATCAGAAACTGGTTTAAACGTGTAACACAGGGGCAGGGAAAACATGGCCCGTGGAGCCCATCAACAAATTGTATCCCACCCAGCCCTTTTGCCTGTGAGGGTGGGAGCAAGGCTCCCATGTGTACACTCGCCCTCTAAACATACCTTATTGCCTTGCTTCCATCACCATGAATGGAAGGGGTCCCACCCAGTCAGCATCTATCTTGCACACAGGGCTGATGCTGCCACTGCTGTACCCCTCAAGGACCTGCTCTGCTTCCCAGGTCTCCTGCTGCCTCCAGGCAGCAGGTAGGGAAGTGGTGGGGGTGGAACTGCAGCTGAACAGGAGCACGGAGCTTAGGGCTGGGGCTGGTGGCAGCGTGGAGTCCATGCCCAAGGTGGCGGTGGCAGCACAGAGCTTAGCTGGGCAGCATATGGGTGTGGTGGGGCAAGAAGACCGTCCCACATGCCCCCCCCATGATACATAGCCCCAGCAGGCAGTGACAGCAGCAGCAAACAGGGCGCTGATGGCACAGGTGCCCAGCAGGACACAGCTCTACCCAGTGCTGCACATCACAGTGAGGGGTGCAGCCTCCACTGGGCTGTCTGTATGGCTGGTGCTCCCTGCCACTCGCACAGCGCCTGCCACTCACACAGCATGGGAGGGAAGCTCTGTGTGCTGGAGCCAGCTGCTTTTCCTGCTGTGCAGTGCAAGAGAAAAGCCTCAGGCACTGGAGCCTGCTGCCTTCCCCACCTACCAGGGAAAGGCACCTGGGGCTTCCCTCCCCTGCAGTGCAGCCCCAGCGGGAAAGGCAGTGGGCACGTTGCACTTGCCTTCCATGCTGTGTGAGTGCAGGGCTGAGTGCGAGTGGCAGGGAGTGCCAGCCATACAGACGGCCCAGTGGAGGCTGAGCCCCTCCCTGTGATGTGTAGCGCTGGATGGAGCTGTGACCCACCAGGCACCTGCACCCTGAGTGCTCCGCCTGCTGCTGCTGTGTCACAGGGGAACTGTGAGGGGGTCCCCAACCCCTCCACCCTCCCTCACACCAACACCCTACTCTCACAACCCTCCACATATACACAACCTCCCCACACACTGACCACACCCCCCACCACACCCGCCCCCATAATATACAAAACTAAAAATTTATTTTTGAGTTATTATGCAATCACCTCTATATACACTGTGCAAACACAAATCATGACAAAATATTTTTGTAATAAGATTAAAATATGATATAGTAGGTATTTGATTTTTAGTGTATGATTTGTTCTTTTTTCTAGTTCTAAGATGGCAACCCCCACCCCAAAATGAGTGTTTCCAGGGGAGTGTTGAGGAGAGACAAGAGGAGGGACTTCTGGTGGCAAAGGTCAGGGGTTAGGGGTGGGACTTCCAGTCCCAAAATGGCAACAAGGGGCAGAGCAACTGTCAAGGAGCAGGGCTACCCAATGCAGCCCTCAACAGCTCACCAAAACTTGTTATGTGGCTTTTCACCTTAAATAATTGCCTGCTCCTTCTGTAACAGAATAGAAGTTCAGTGCACATAAACTGGTTTCAAAATGCCCGAAACTGGTTTAAGATAAACTTGGTTGAATGTAGTATCAGACTTACTGATTTAGATCAAACTGGTTTATGAAACTTCTGTCCCAGACCATTTCCTGGTTCAAGTTATATCTCCCAGCATCCCAGCATGCTTTGCAGCTTTGGGCTGAGCTCTGCTGTTTGCTGCAGGGAGCAGGGCTGGTCCCACCCCCTGCTCCCTAGGCTGGAGCAGTGAGGGCTAGTTCACTGGTGCTCCCAGGCAAACCCCTGCTGGGGTCTGGGGCCAAGGAGCTAGGTTAAACTCATCTTGCCCTGAATACAGAGCCACCCTGCCCTGCTGGCTTACTTAGTGCTGGCTGCAACTGTGGACTACAAATCCAGAAGGACCTGGAAGCAGAAAAATGAAGTGATGAGTCCTGGTGTTGTGATTGGGGACTGCAAACCCCAGAGCCCTCAGGAGCAGCAGGAAGAGAAAACAAAAACACAGCCCAGGCTGGCTATGTGCCAAAGAGCTGCGCTGTAGCACCACTCTCTTTCCCACGCCTCTCCCCACACCCCAGCTTCTGGCCTGAGCCACTCCGGGCATAGAACTCCATTTCCTGAGTTAAAAATGAATGTCTGTTCATTTGCTTATTGGCTCAATCTTTACAGCTCAGACTAACCTGCAAAGACTCAATCAATTCAGCCTTGGGATTTTTTAGTATGTGTACTTAGTCCAGGATTTACACTATTTGAGATAAGATGAGTGCCCAAGATATGGGCTTCTTCAACAAGAATCATGTTCCTTTTCCTTTCATCAGGCTAATTCAGACAAAATGTTACAGCTTCCTCTGTGTATTGTGCAAGAGCCTGTGAGAGACTGTGGCTAATTTATATGACTGTAATAGCTTTAATAGGAAGGATGTGTTAAATACATATTTTTATAGAAAATAGAGACTAAGTTATCCCAGGAAGCTCATCTGTCCACATGAGCTTTTGAGCACTCATGTGGGCCTTTCCTCATGACAGCAGGGGACTGATCTCTTTAAAAGTGTCTTTCAAAGCTCAAGATAGTCCCTTCCCTTGAATCAACAGTAGTATTATAAAGTTTGAGAGAAACAAGCTAAATTTGTTCATGAATAATATCTTTGGACAGAGGTCTAATGAAAAAGAGCTTGCTTCCTTTTACTTGGGCTACCTTCTTATGGTAGACCAGACAAACACCAAAAGCAAACAAGAAAGCAACTCAACAGAATTTTTAATATGAGGTAGAGAGAAAGGAGAAAAAAATATCTTTCTCTTGATATGAAGGCTTTATTTCTGTTTGCTGGAAGAACAGGTATGACACATGCACAGTAGCATATTTGAATCAGACTCTCAGTAGATTTCTCTACCTAAAAAAGTAGTTCAAACACAAGAAAAAATGAAGAAAGTAAGTTTATTTGCCCTTAACTGTTACTAGAGATAATCAGAAGAGGCTGCTTTCTTCAGGTTTCACTCTGATCACCCAGGCTAGGGACAGGCATTCAAAAATCCTGAATTGATTCAATCTTTTCAGATTAATCTAACCTGCCTAGGTTGAACCAGTTTGCAACTGTACAGACATTCTCTCTGGATTGAGAAAATGCAGGCTTATACCTGCAGTGGCTCAGGCTATAAGCCAGGGGGCGCTAGAGCACCGCTCCCTTCCCTTCCACAGTACTGAGCTAGAGGGCATGGCCAGGCCCTGGCAGGACACTCTGATTAGGGAGAGTTGTAAACTCTCACTCTACCTGCATTGTCTTAGGTTTTTCCCTACTCATTGCTCAAGGGGCAGAAGTGTTGCCAGCCCCCGGCTACCACTCTGAGGCAAAGGGGGAGTGTGCAGTGCATGCATCTGTTGATGATACTGAGATTTTCAATCTCCCACTCCCTGCTTCTTCATACTGTCTGCAAACCTAACAGGTGAGGGATCCAGTAGGGGGCTGATAACACAGAGTTTATCAGCCCATATACAAAACAAAAGCCTATTTCATTAGTTCAAGCTCTTTTTAAATAGCTTTTTCCAAGGAAAGAATAGAGGGACATTACCAGCTGACCTGTTGATTAACTCCAAAAAGCCCTAAGCAGACACTGTCTGCCTGTCCCAGTGAAACTGGAGACACACACACACATACACACTTCTCAGCATTAACTAGGATACCACATGCCTAGGATCTGTGGCGCTGGGGTCTGTGCTGTGGGAGACAGGATGGGGGGGAATTCCTGCTTGAGCAGCAAGGTGGGGTGGGGACAGGGGGAAGCAAGGCAGACCCTGCTGTGCCTACAGTCTCTGCCTGAGCTCTAGCTAGGGAGCAGAGGGGCTGGGCCAGCCCTGTACTCTGGAGCAGAGCCCAGGGCTGCAAAGGCTGGGAGACTCTGACTTAACTTAAACCAGGAAGGAGTCTGGGACAGACATTGTATAAATCAGTTTGACCTAAATCAATTAAGTTTGATACTACATTCAACCAAGTTTATCTTAAACCAGTTTCAGCCATCTTAGAATTGGTTTATGTGCACCGAACTTATATTCTGTTACAGGTTTAAATCAGTTTCCGATCACTTAAATATATAAATCTTAAGGCTAGGGACAGACATTACACATAAATCAGTTTTGGGCCTATGAGAGTAAAGCCTGGGTCTCCACAGTTTTTATGTATTCCAAGTTGCTTCTCTACGTTTGGATCTTTCACTTTTGTCACTGCCATCTGTTTCACAGGTATTACAGGACAAGCTCATAAGCATTTTCTCTTATCCAGCTAAAAGAGCTAGAACATCTGGCTGCACTCTTCCTGTGCTTTAGATGTGCTCTCCCAAGTGTTTTTTTACATTTAACTCCTGCACATAACCATTGCTTGGGTACCCCTCATCAGTACTGTATTCTTCCATATTCAAGAATCACATACTGCTCCTATGAGGCATTTACAGGGGTTCTTTCTCATAACTGGACTGCTTTCTTTGGTATTTTTTCCATCAGGTTTTTACTGCTTTCTTTATGGGAGTTTTGCATTTTCATCAGCTGATATTGCTGTGCAAATTGCACTGTCTTTGCCAACGTTACCTCAAATATTAACTGTAAGTTTTCTATAAATTCCTAGTTTAAAATCCCAGCTGCTAAATGATTTCTTATCTTCTCGTCCTTCCTGACTTCAAATTCACAATGCCTTGTTCATATAGTGTCCACCTAAAGGTTCATAATACAATTTTATCTGCTTATCAAACATTTTAAGGGCAATGTCGTAGTTATCATCTCCTTCCTCAGGAAAGACAAATGAAGGCCCATTCTGCTACCTCAATTCATAGTCTTACTTCTAGCACATGAATGTAAAAAATAAATCTTCCTTAGTCAGATATTCCCACTGACAAGAACTTATGTTTCCTTTGAAAACATGAAACAGGAATCTTTTTATTTGTGAGAAAAAAGGAGTGTATAGTTAAAAAAACATGAAAAGAACCTCATTATGTTGTATTTATCATCATGCTCATAAAGAAATTGAGCAAACCTGGTTAACCCCAGCGTCATACAAATGACAAGTTACAAGTTTTTGGATATCCAGAATTTGGTGTCTCACCATAACCCCATCCACTGAAAACCCCACTCAGAAGTCAAGGCACTTATATGGTTACTTAGTATGGTTCATTGATTTCAGCTCTAATATCTCCAAGTTAATGAACAAAAGTGCTATAGAGGCAGCTCAATATTGCTGCAACCGCTGCTGGTCTGATTGGGACTCACTATCCCATCAGCCTCTGGTATCTGTACAGGGTTAGGTCTGCTGTCACCAGTGGTTTATTCAGGTGTCTCCTTCATAGAGGTTACATAACCATCAAGTAGAGAATACAAGGCAAAACAGAAGCCTTTGGTAGAGTCCCTGTCCCATGAGATAGAGCTGCTCTGTTCCTCTTATAGAGTCCAAGTGACTCCTCACTCAAGCCACAGCCTATACCTATTTTAAAAAAAAATATTGATAACAGCTTACTACCGCCATTATACTACAAAATATAAATACATTCAAACAAGAAATAAAACAATAAAAACTGCTGGAATTACAGGGAACAACATTAGCATTAACATACACATTAATACAGTTTTTCTATTTTCCCCAGGAGAGGGAGCAGAGGGTTCTATCTACTATGTTTTTCAGTCATGGGGCCCAACATGCATGGAAAGAGATACTAGGATAAGGAAAAGCTGAATTATCCTTTATCTTTAGGGTCTCTCACTCAAGTAATGCCTATTACTTGAATTCTAAAAATGAATATCAATCAAGTTTATTTATAGAATGAATTTGATTTCAAATAAAAGAAAATCATGCCTGTGTATAATGCCCATGTATTTTTGCACACATTGGTAGGCTTAACACCTTTCTCATGTTACTATGCAGCAAAAGAAGTTTGGTATCTGTAACAAAAATACTACAGACAATTTCAGAGGCCACTCACAGTATCCAAACTACTACTCTGAGTTGTTTTTTTTTGTTTGAGCTAGTTAGTAGGGCTGTCCGAAGCTTCAGGTGCTGGTTTGATTTGGAGGAGATTCAGCCCAATTCAGTGTCCAAATCAAATCAGGGGACCAATTAAAAGGTCTGAATCTATTCAAAGCTCTCTGTATCTATTTGGAAAAGATTCAAAGAGCTTCAGTGATTTAGGCAGTCCCCACCCACTGCAGCATGGAGCTGGACTCCGAGCTGGTAAGTAGGGGGTGGAGGAGGGAAGGCTGGAGGAAGGGGGAGGGGACCAGGGGGATCCCTGCCAGGACCCATCCCCTGCCTGCTCCCCCAGCCCTACAAGCACCCCCTAACCCCCACTCAGTCCCCCAGTCCCCGCCCCATGGCTGTCCTGCCTGCCCCAGCTCCCAAAGCTTTAAAAAAAACCCCTACTTACTGGGTGCTGCCGGGCAGGAGGCAATCCCTGCTGCCCTCCACTATATGGCCACAAGCCCCTCAGCTGCCACCTGGTGTCCCAGCCCCCCCCCATGGCTGCCTTGCCCATCCCAGCTCTGGCCCTTTAGGAAAAAAACCCCAAAAAACCATACCCAGACTCACTGGCTGCTGCAATAGCCTCGGGCCTTCTGGGGGCTGGGGGCAGTGGGGATCAGTCCTCCTGCCGGGCAGGAGCCAGTGAGTCGGAGCTTTTTTTTTTTTTTTTTTTAAAGGACTGGGAGCTGGGACGGGTTAGGCAGCTATGGGGGGGGCGGTGCTAAGACAGCAGGTGGAGATCGGAGGCTTATGGCAGAGCCCCCCCCACATGGCAGGGGGCAGTGAGGTGCAGCAGGCACTGCCTGCTGCATGGCAGCACCCAGTGAGTACAGGGCTTTTTTTTCAAAGAGCCATGAGTTGGGGTTGGGCTGGGGCCTGTGAGATTTGGCAGCAGACAAATCTCTGAATCAGATTTGGCTGAATCAATTCAGGACAGTGATTCGAATCACAGAATTGAATCACTGTCCCCAAAATTGGCCAAATCCAAATCCAAAGTGAATGCTAGTTGCATTGCACAGTCAGCTGGATTAGTCAGATGGATTAGCAAATACAGATTCTTAAAATGAAACAAGTACAGATCTGCTTTTGTAGTCTATGTGATTCTTGTTTAGAAAGAAAAATGAGGGAAATGGTTCACAGACTCTCTGATAAAGTGCAATGTGCCCTCAATGGTACCATTTCAAAAAGGTCAGGAATATACCAGTTTAAAATTGCAGATTAATATTTTCTCAACCTTTCATCAATAAATTTAAATATTTATAATGTTTTTGCTCTCATATAATATTTTTCATCAGGAGACCGCAACATGTTTTTCAAGTAAAATGTCATTATCCCCATTTTAAAAATGATGAAGGGATTTGCCCAATGGCAGAGCAGGGAATAGACCCAGTTTTTAAGTTCCAGTTTGGTGCTTTAGGTTCTAACCCACACTGCATCTCCAGATAACTAAACCTGATGGGTAGCTTATGCATGCATGCACACACACACTTGCACCCTTTCTTCCTAACCTTTCAATATCTGCATTTTCAGCTTCTCTTATTCACAAACATCCCAGCAAAGTCTCATGATTCATTTTATAACCTTACCCAGAGTTGGTCTTGCACACATACAAGTTAATGGCATAGTGGAAAAGGGCATGCTTATCCTTAAAGATTCAGTCTTAGATGCATAGGGACAGAGTTTTTCCTTTCAATGAAATCTGTCCTAATACAATAACAAAATTGGGAAAAATCTCAAAACCCTTTCATAAACTGATAAAACACAGTGACTGTATTACAGCATTTCATAAATGAAAATAAATTTCACACAGTAGGCAGAAATGGTTCTTTTCCAGTGTGTTAATCAGTCAGCCTTAAAGAATTTAAATAAGCCTATGATTAATTCGTCCTGTGATAAATTTTAGAGTAACTCTAATTGCGTAATATTAAGAACCAAGACAAGTACTTTAGTTCAAGTTGGGTACTCTGGGTTTTGTAATTAAGCAAAAAATAGATGATAATTTCTAGTGTCTTCTCTATTTTCACAGTCCTCTTTCTGAAAGCTTTTGTACAAGGATTAGTAAGAAGGGACAGTCACCACTTGATTGGGTTTCTGATTTCTGTGACTCCAGACACATTTTCTTGTTCTATACTTTCTCTCAAAGTGAATACCACACAAGAACATTGCCCATTCATGTGCTTTTCTAAGCCTCACTCTACAGAATATAAATTAAGTCTTCTTAAATTCCTCAGGACTAACCTCTATTATGCTGCTGTCAGGCATACACTGGCCTTTGGCCATTAAAGGTTTCATTATCAGTACCTCAGTATTAGGGGTGTGTGAAGCTTCAGTCCACAATTCGATTCGGAGAAGATTTGGCCCAATTCAGAGGCCAAATCACCAAATCCAAATTGAATCGAGAGAAGAAAGAAAACCTCTAAATCAATTTGCAGGCTCTGAATTGATTTGGAAAAGATTTGGAGATGCAGAAGGCAGTCTTTCAGGGGAACAGAAACTGAGAAAGGGAGGTGAAGCAGGGGGGAAAGACTGACATCTCTAGCTGGCCAGTGACTGTGATCTTTCCCTGAGTCCCCTTCCAATCACAGTGCTCTGGTAAGAGATATAGAAACAGTGTATAAGCCTCTGTCTGCATGCTTTCTGTGCCTTTGGTGAGCTGTTTCTGCATGAGCAACAGCATCTGAAAGGTACTGGACTGGCTTGGCTTCCTACCTAGTCAGTCTCCTGCTACTTTCTGTTTCTTGGAAAGGATTGGATATAGCTTACCAACTGGAATCCCTCTATTTATCTGTATCCAATCCATTTCTCTGAATTTATATTTGTTCTTGGAGGGTTTTTTCCAACACTTTAAAAAAAGAAAGCTGTGTTTTCCCTGGCCATGTGATCCATCACTGTGCAGGGAAGC
>NW_017728886.1:228398889-228421309 GCF_001723895.1 Crocodylus porosus
CACACACACACACACACACACAGAGTCACACACACATACACACACATATCATAGAAGTCAGATATTATTACAACACAGAAGAAGTCAGACATTCATAGAAGAAGAAATTATATATAGTTATTAATATTATTAGTTATAGTTACATACAGATGCAACACAATACAGAAGAAGTCAGACAGAGATTCAGATTAACACAACACAGAAGTCAGAGAAGAGGAACACACACAACAGTAAACACAACACAGAAGAAGTAGTCAGGCACAGTCATACATCAAAGAAGACAATGACAGATATTATTAGTTAGTTACAGACACAGACACATTTTCCAGCACAGGAAAGATTAATATGAAATATGCTGGAAAGGCAGGTGGCCAGGTCTTCTGGTAAGGGAAGGGAGAGGGGCTAAAATGGGTAAGAGAAGAGCAAGAGCTACAAGTTCCCATCCCCCACCAAAACATAGGTGCATCCTCTTTCCTGGCAGCCATGAGTCTTCTGCTGCTAGTGGAAGCACAGAAATGGGAGCAGTACCTGTCTCTGTACCTACACCACCTCCCCTAACTCCAGAAATAGGCACCAGCAACAGCATGACAGTCTCATCCACCCCAATTTCATCTCCCAGCATGAGTCTCCCACTGCCAGAGGAAGAGCTGGATCTGGAACCAGGGAACCTGAGTGCCCTAGCTAAAGAAATTCTGGGGACTGAGGGGGAATATGAGTTTGTGCTCCACACCCCTCAAAGTTCCCCTAGACCTGGGTCTCCTTCTCAGGAAGTCAGCTTAGAATACGCTGTGGAGGCAAGTGGCTCAGCTGAGTCAGCTCCTCCTCCTGTTGTGCCTCTGCCTGCTGAGGAGGGGGATAAGGCAGGATCCCCACCCTCAACCCAGAAGCAGGGGAATAGTGTAGTGTGGGATCATTTTGAGGTGGCAGGTGATCCCAAGTATGTTATCTGCCAGCACTGCCAAAGGCAGATCAGCCGGGGCAAGGAGGTGAAACACTTCACTTCACCACCATGCTGCATCTCAGGAAACAGCACCCCCTTGCCCTTCTTCCTCCTCAGCCTGGCACCAGCGGGAGTGTACCCAAAGGGAAGATCCCTGCTTGCTCCAAAGCCCCCATCCCTCAAAAGCAGAGGCAGGCCATCCTGGAGCAGTGGGAGGAAGCCACAGAAAAAGGGAGGCATGTTGCGAAGGCAAGCAAAATCACTAACAGCATTGGGGAAATGCCTGCTCTGGATGGCCAGCCCTTCTCCTTAGCTAAGTGGCCAGGGTTCAGGAGGCTCATGGCACTCATGGCCCCATCATACCATGTGCCCCCATGCACCACCTTTAGGTGGGTAGTGGTGTCCTCCCTGTATGAAGCATGCAAGGAGTACTTGAGAGAGGAGCTGTGCAAGGCAGGGCTGGAGGCAGTCTTGCACTTCACCTCTGATATGTGGAGCAGCCAGGTGGAGATCATGCCTACCTCTCCCTCACAGGTCATTGGTGTGATCAGTCAGGCTATTGGTGGGCTCTCCTTCAAGTGGAGTTGATGGATGAGTCCCACATGGCAAGGAAGATCACAGTGGCCATGAGCCACATGGTGCAAGGATGTTTTGTTGGGCAGGGTGAGCTCACCCTGTGGTCACGGACAACAGGACCAATATGATCAAGGCCATCCATGATATGCCAACTTTGCTGGCATCTGCTGTGTGGTACGTAAGTTCCACCTCATAGTCAGGGATGCCTGGTGGGGGACAAGGCTGCCAGTGATGGTGCCGTCACTACCACTCAACTGATTTCAGAATGTAGGAAGGTGGTGGGCTAGTTCCACTGCAGCATCAAGGAGGGCAAGATGATGCAGGAGAAACAGGCAGAGCTGAGCATCCTGCAGCACAAAATCATGAAGGATGTGGTGACTCAGTGGAACTCCATATACCTGATGCTTGAGAGGCTGGTGGAGCAACAGAACACCACCCAGGAGATGATCTTGCTCAGGGAGATTGGGATCAGCGGTCCCCTGAACAGAGCTGAGTGGGTTACCATCTCCCAGATCTCGGTGGTCCTCAAGCCCTTCCACAAGACCACTGAGACCCTCAGCACTGCTGATGCCCTCCTTACCCAGGTGATCCCCATAATGAGGGAACTTGAGAACTAAAAATGGAGAACTTCCAGATCAACATTGTTGGCTGAGGCAAGCTGCTGTCACCAGACATCCAGGCACTGGCGAGGCAGCTGAAGGAAAGCATCAGGAAATGGCTGGATCTCTTGCAGTCCAGTATGGTCCACATGCTGGCAGGCATGTGCGACCCAAGGGTGAAAGGGAGCATGTGCACTGGCAGCACCAAAACCCTAGATCATGAGACGGAGGTTCTGATTAACAGAGTGAGGGAGGCAGAAGGGCAAAAGTGAGGGGATGTGGAAGAGGGGGATCCACTTTCCCTTGCCAGCACTCCTAGCACCAGCACCAGTATCAGCCAGTTTCCTCCACATCAGTCACTGCCAACGTGGGCCAAGGGCATGGCTTCAGTGTTAGGGTCCAGATGCACCAGACCCCAGCCTCAGGCAGGTAACACCAATCTCGCCAAGGACATGGAGCCGCTGGACTGTGACCCCTTGGCCTACTAGGCAAGCTGCAGCCTGATGTGGCAGGATCTGACCACAGTTGCCCAGGAACACCTGTCTGACCACTGACCAGTGCTCCAAATGAGAGGGTGTTCAGCATTGCTGGGGATGTTGTGATACCCCATCGCACCTGCTTGGATCCTATGTTGGTAGAGCAGCCAGTGTTCCTCAAGGTGAACCTCCCACTGCTGGGTTTCCCCAAGTTCCATCTGCAGATGGAGTGAGTCCCACCCTCCTCACTCCATCTGCACCTATTTCCTTTTTTCCTTTTTTAAAATACATTTAATGCTCTGCTGTCAGAGCTGGAGGGGGCATTCACTGCATCACCAGCCAACAGGGGAAGAACATGCCTATGCTGAGCTTTTGTGCCAAGGTGAACTTAGAGGTATGGACTGGTGCTATGGGGGAGAAGGAGGCCCCAGGTCCTGGGCATTACCACTAAAACTGCACTCTGCCAGTGTTGGGGAGGCTTGGTGGGATTGCTGGAGGTGCAGCAGCCCCAGGAAATGCCAAGACCGAGGATCGCAGTGAAAGATAGGTAGGCAGTGCCATAACTTCCAGCTACCACACACATACACAGTCCTGACCAGGGAAAGCCCAGACCCATCATGTCTTTGACAGGCCTGAGGCTTGCTGGCTGCAGTGGAGTTGTGAGGCTCCAGGTGAGCTCAACTTAGCTGGCTGGGATGCCAGCTTTCAGGTCAAAAAACTCTTCATCAGGCTGAGAAAGCACCTGCAGTTGGTCTGTGTGTGTGCTGCTCCTGGATGGAAGGAATAGTAAAGAAGCCAGACGATGGCATGCAGTGCAGGCAAGAAAGCCAGTCAGTGAAAGCAGAAATGGAGATGTCAGGGGGTGAGAGAGACAGGCTGGGTTGGGGAGGCAAGGGGGATGTAGCAGTGCAGGTAAAAGTGGAGTGGTACCTGGGGAGTCAGATGTCCGGCAGGTTGTAGTGTGTCATAAATCCAACATTTATATTGAGTCCATGAGTTTCTGTACCTAGGAGGATGATGAAGTGAAGTTCATATGCCCAGCTGTGAAAAGTGGTTTGTAAATTCCCTTTGAGGATCAGGTCTTAAAGATTGGAGACAGAGGGTTTTTTGTGAGAAATGTGCCCCCACAGATAGTTGGGTATTCTTGTCTTTGATAGATTCTGGTAAGCAGTTTGTGGGGGGTACTGGAGATATGTTGTCAGGTTTTGTGTCTTGAGCTGTAGGAAGTTGGGTCCTGATGATGAGTTTAGGTTAGCAAGGTTTAGAGCTTGTTTGCATTTATAAACCACTTTTCACAGCTGGGCCTATGAACTTTACTTCCTCAGCCTCCTAGGAACAGAAACACATGGACTCAATATAGACATTGGATTTATGACACATTGTGACCTGCTGGACAGCTGACTCCCCAGGTATCTCTCCACTTTTACCTGTGCTACATAGTCTATGGCCGAATCTCTGAAACTCTCTGAACTGGTGCCGAATCTTCCAAAGTCAATTCAGACACATTGATTTGTGACAGTGATCCAAATCTCCGAATCAAATCACTGTCCTTCAAGTTAGCTAAATCCGCATTGAATATTTCCGTGTTTGCACAGGCCGACTCAGTATTAACTGTTGTGTCCTTTGTACAATATGCAGCAAAAATTATGTAGAAAAACCAAATGGGCTCAGATGCATCTCAATAACATAAAATCCATAACATACTAGGCTTAACTATGTACATGCCACAGTTCTGATTGATTCCTGGTAGTTTCTAAAACACGACTCTAAGCACCACTGTCAAGTTATTTAAAAAGGCATACTACTTTACCCAACCACTAAATCAGTCTAATCTATTTGTGTTAGTTGCTTTTAATTTACCTCCAGTGGTAATTTCCCCACTGGAGTCAGTCTAAACCAGATTAATACATCAGTCATGGTAGTATAGAATCTGTCACCTGATCACAGTTTTGGTGGCACCAATTTTATAAAAAAAATTAATTTGGGTTCTCTTGGTTTGTACCCCTTTGGTTCTCTTTGGTTTCCTAATAGCATTTCTCCTTTCTTGATGGGTTTTCTTCCCTGCAGTTCCATTTTATGGCACTGTTTTGAAACAGATGCTCTGGCGACTTCCACAGTCAATCCTGCCAGCTTCATGACTCTTTCTTGCTGCCTCTGACTGTAACCCTCAATTTACTCATGCCTAATTGTAAGAGAGAGCAGAGAAATAACACCAAGAAAAGGTATCACACAAATATCTCAAGAGATGCATGATTTTCTTTAATGGATATTAATCCATAGCTTCATTTCAATTTGAGAATTTCTTGATTCAGACTTTTTGATTCTGCACGTTAATAATTTTTTTTTTTTACATTAATAAAAATAACAGTTCATTATTAAGGGGGAAAGAAAATCTACCAAAAAAGGCACTGGAATGGGAGTTAGGAAATTTGAATTCTATTCCTGATCTACAACTAATGTGCTGCATGACTTTAAGAATTTAACATAGACCAAAATTTAACACAGAAGTCAAAAGTTAGGTGCGTAAATACATATTTATGGAACTAAATAAGTTTCTTTATATTAAAATGATTGTCAGTCATTTCAGTTGTGTGTTCATCACCTGCAGTATATCAGGCTATCTAGGTATTTAGGTATTTTAGGCATCCAGGTTTGAAAATGTCAGCATTCACTTCTCACTGCCTTAGTCTCTCTCCCTGTAAAATGGGAAAAATAGCATATATCTAATGTGAAACCTTTTTATTCCTAAAGTGGTTTGAGAGCCTTGCCTGGAAGGTACACATCATTATTAATCTTGCTGTTTACTATAACAAAATGGCAATATATTTGGATGTAAAATGAAACATGGTTTTCTAAAAGAAGAGTGATGAATTGGTATACTTTTAACAATAATTGTTCTTTATTTGCTTTCTACACAATTCCCTTGGCTTTTCATTCAGAATTTTTTTATCTCTTGACAGAGCTTTGTCCAAACTCATGCTGCAGTGCTGGACATCTAGGGCATGCACAGATCTTCATGGAGGTTAAGGAGAGATTAGATCAGGTTAAAAGTGGCCACCCAATCTAAGATAAATTGGGATGAGGAGACTTTGGGGGATTGGAAGGGCTAGCAGAGTCCATGGGCAAGGTTTTCAGAGGGCCTAGTGTCAGCTACAGATGGGGTTGGAGGAATCAGGGGGGATAGGAGGGTCCGAAGGGGAGTAAGCGGCATCTAGGAGGGGTTGGTATAATCAGAGGAGCTAGTGGAACCCCCTGGGGGGGAGAGGAAAATGGAGGAGGCTTGTGGGATCAGAGAGGGTCTCTGATGCTGCTCAATCCCCTTGAACCCCTCCCAGCCCCCACCCCCGCCTCTGCCCCTACCCAATGCATGCAAACCACTCGTAGGGCCAATTTTACTGGCATTCACCAGTCCCAGGAGGCCAATTCATGTAAGTGAGGGTGGGTGAGGGATGGAAGAATCATGTGGGCTGGTGGCTCTACAGGGGGGAGGTTTGGCAGGATTGTAGGGGGTCTCTTCTACCCCAACCCCCCCATTAGTAACCCCCATAGATCTTGCCTACCCCTTCCCCCAACCCTGACTGACTTCCATTGGCTCCTGCCACTGGTAAATGCTGGTCAAACCAGCACTGGGAGCTGCTTGCTGGAGCAGGGGGTTTGGCAGGCTCAGGGGAGGGTAGGCTAGTCCATGGGAAGGAGGGGCTTGCCTGTCCATGGGTGGGGGAAGGACCAGGGGGGCTAAAAATAGCCCAGTGCTGGGGGAGGGTTTGGAAAAGTGCAGCCCCAGGGCTAGATCCTAGTAGTAGCCAGTAGCTCGGCTTTCTATAGCCCCAGGTTTGCACTGGGAATGTGCACAATTCAGTTAGAACAGTCTTGCCGTACCTGATCTAAGCTAGACTATCACCAAGGTACAACTGAATTTAGATCAGGTTTGCCATTTTTAGACTGATCTAACCTTCCTGAACTTCTGTACAGTTCACATTTAGACCAGTTTAACTAGGGTTCTAAATATAAGATCTGCTCCAGGGTGAACTAAATTAGATTGGGTGGCCTTTTTAATATGATCTAACCACCCTGAATGTCTGTACCTAGTCCTACTTCACTGAATTATATCAAAATCTACATTCCTTAATTTTGTAGTGTTCATTACATGGAAGAAGACTTTAATATATTAAATATGATAAATACATTAATACAAAGAACTTGACCATGACAATTAGAAGCTACACTATGGTCAACCTGTGAGATACCATGAATTTGTTCTTCACGGGAATGTCTATAACAATACTGCAAGACCTGGAGAACAAAACCAAGCCAGAAGTTCACATTTGGAACTTCAAAGTTATATTTGTACTAAACAGTTCAACTGTTTTGATTCCATAGGTGATCAGAATACAGATAGGAATGTTTTCCAAGGCAAAACCAAACCTTTGATGGTTTGTCTAATAAAAGAAAACTTCAGAGTATCTAAGTTCAAATATTATTAAATCACTAAAACCCAAGTACAATGCAAGTGTGTTGTATCATCTGCAAACTAGAGGAATGTAAGGCTTCTGTTGCAAATTTGAAAGCAAGTTTCGTCAGCCTGGGATAAGTCTTTAACCAACCGGTAGAGATTTAAGAATTTAAAAGACCAGATAAAATGGTGATATGCATAGGTAAAATAGAGTGGGTCATTTTTAATTTCAGACCAACAAAGTTAATTGATTTTGATAGAACTTTAAGATCTTGGTTTCAGCTGAACTAAAAGTGCATAGAAAAGCTCAAAGGTCCTCCCATGATCCTAGACCAGCTCTGTTCCAGTCAGGTCCCCCGCTAAAGCTGGAACACCATGTAATCTTCAAGTTAAAAAAAATAAACAGGTAATATTCTCTTGCAGCTGTTGCTCTTACTGGTCGTAATCAGGCCAAAGGGTAGAGTCTGACCTGCCTCTTAGACCACTGGAGAGAAGCAAAGTAGCATAGGAAATGAGAAGATCCCCATGCATTGGGATAACTCACTTGTAGCTGTGTGTGCTGGCTTCTGGGCTGCTTTGTGCCATTAGTATAGCACACAGCAGTCCAAAGAAGTGGAAATATCCGGGCTAGGAAGTTCTATGCCTATGTACCAAGACTAAGAGAGAAGTTCCCATGATGCTCTTTAAGTAATACTACTGAGTTTTGCATATCTCTAGTCTAAAGCAAAATAATTCTTGTGTGGGAACAGACCCCCTAGTCTGAATGCTATAGAACACATTGGTGATCTGTTACGAAAAATAGATATTTATCTCGCAAATAAATAGGGCAACCTTTGGTCTTACAAGCCAGCCAGGAAAGCTGTGAGCATGACTGGATGATGATGAATGCTTTACTATAAACAGGTCACAGTTTGTCATGTTATTCATGCCACTGAGAGCCACTTCAATTTTACAGACTATATTTTACTTTGAAATCTTAAACAATAGAAAATGTCAAGTTCAGTTATGGGTTCTCCAAATTGAGGAGTAAATGGCCTTTTATACCTGCATACACACTATTTTGATATAAGTTATAAAACACACATGCAGTATGAAATATGATGGGAACAGAAAAATAAATGTCACACGACTGGATTTTGCACTCATGCTGAAATTCCAGCTTTGTACAGAAAACCTACACTCAAACATCGAAAGTATTCTTTAGAGTCTCACAAAGGGTTAAGGCAGCCTGTTTGGCATTAGATATTTGTATAATGAGCTTTTACTGAAGTAATTAAAATTTGTTTATAATTAATACAGATGAATTGGTTTCTGCACAATAATAGTTAGGAGATTAACAAAGGCCACATTTTGGCAACATAACTACATTCTTTTCCAAGTGCTGTGGGACTTTGTCCAATGAATGTCTGTCCAATCCGGCTGATTCTTCAGAGATGCCATATGGCACTGCTATGCATTACAATTTTTTTTCTAAAAGGCAGCCATATGACATAACTGATCTTCAAAACGTTGTCAGAAGGCATTACCTGGGTAGGCTGCGAGCTGCTTTCCAAAAACTTAGCAAGCACAGGGGCTATTAATTATGAGCAAAAGAAATGTGCATACACATGCTGGAAACTTGGCATTCTTTCCTTCTCAGTCGCAGATGAGCATCTCTCAAAATGCTCAAGTTAGAAAAATGAGGAAGGTTCTTTTTTTTTAAAAAAAACAACTTTGTCTTCCTCTAAAACATCAATTTGGAAATTTAGCTCCAAAGTGTCAGCACATCTGACCCTCAAGTGCCCACAGATACCTTATTTTAATACCAGCAGGTATGCTTACACCAACTCAACTGCTTTCACTAGTACGTTTCTGTAAATCAATAAATTAGTTTCTCCTCACCCTTGAATGTGTGATTTGAAATCAAAACCATCTTAAATGCACTTAGAGCCACCAATATTTTTTATCAGTAGCTTAAAAGATAAGAGGTATTCAGGCTCACAGGCTGAAGCAGTTGCTATCAGCCTGTGAATGAGATTATGACTATGATCTAAAGAACTGGCTCTATTGCTGGTTTTACCCCAGAGCATTCTGTGAGATCATTTTCAAGTTGTTTGACTGGATTGAGTTTCAGTTTCCCCATTGATGAAATGGGTATAATAATACCTATTTACAACCACAGCAGCTCCTGAGACTTTTGCCAATCTTCCCGGCTTCACAGGAGATGGGATTTTATGGGAGCCACTCTACTATGGCATTGTTAGCTGACCGTAAAAGTAGCTTTCATGCTTGGAGGTCTCTGCTAAGAAATTTACCCTTTTAGGGCTTGTCCACACACTGAATTATTTTGGAATAACTATTCCAAAGTAGTTATTCCAGTTAGTTCCCTGAGAAGACACGCTCTGTGCTTCAGGCCGAGTTAATTTTTAGCAGACTTATCTCAGGATGGGAACAGTATATGTACCTTCCTTCCAGACTCAATTTATCCAGCGCTCATTTCCTCTCTAGGACTGGATCCTTAGGACTACACTCTAAACTTGCAGCAGGTTTTTTGTTTCTGTCTTAAATGATCTATAGCAAGCAATGCACAAAATGAATGTACGTGCCGCATTGTTATTCTATGATCAAGCTTTTGCCTCAGACAGCTGAGGCCACACAGCAAAGCACAATCAGTGTTCTGAATTCTGGTCAGAAACCCAATGTCATTTTATGCCACTTTGGGATGCACTGTGCAAATGCTGGGATTTTTCACATTGCCCGTTTTGGGATTCCTACCACTGGACAAGAATTGTAGAATCTGGGCTAATTACACCTCTAGTTTGTGTAAAACACAGCCATCTTCAAAGCACTGTCAGGCAGCATGGAGGAATCATTGACTAACACTAAAGTCTTCATAGTAATGAATAAATACAAGCTGTCAAACATCACTTCTAGATTGTTTCTGGAAGTGGTTTTATTAAGTAGAATGGTGCTTTGGGGGCTTAGCAAGGACTGGTGAGACAGGATAGCATTGTGGGACTGTAGAAGAGATTTCAGAATGTCAAAAACCACCTGCCAAAGAATCTCTGCAGCATGAATCCTGCATAGGGTGCAGGTGTGGAGCAGTGAATAGCCTATGTGACAATTACTGTGATCCTAGGGAAGTTCATGGTCATTGCAATCTGGAAGCTCCTAATCTTGGATTCCTACCAGACAGCACCTAACAATTTCTTGTTGGTAGATCAGCTGTTTGGGCTAGTGTAATGGATGCAGAACCATGACTACTCTCCTTAAATTATAAGATTGCTTGTAATTATGTGACTGCCTATAATCAATTTTACAGAACAATAAAGACAAAGTTCTAACTTTGCCAGCCATATTTTAAAAAGGTATTATACAATCATTTGCAAAATACAAAAAATACTGGTGAGGTTATAGAGTGTACTGGGAGCATAGCGTTTGCTGTCACAAAGTGTATGTATGCATGAATCTTGTTGGGAGGCAGGTTGTTGCTAGAACGGGAGTTGGAGAGGGTCTTAAAGGGCTCTCAGCATGTTCAGTGTCTTATTGCCATAGAATACTCAGAAGACGACCTGTTTTTGGACTATGCTGCAGCAAATGGTGGCTTCCAGAATGCATGTAAATCAGAGGTAAAAGGATGCAAAAGAATATGTGGGTAGGAATAGAGTCCTAGAACACAGAGCCATTATGTGGTCCAGGGCAGCTGTTAACATCTTGGTTCCCCAACAGTTGTCCTGTAAGAACCTTCCTCTTTTTCCTCTTCCTTTTATCCTTTACCAGTGATAAGACCAAGAGGTTTTGAAAATGTTAGCCTGTGAACTCTGTATTATCCACGTAATGAAAGCACCCCTGTTCTTGGTCACCACAAGGTGTCAGTTGGTGTGGAGAGAGAGAGGGGCTAATTCTTGTAGAAGTTTTACCCTCTACAGCAGTGGTCTCCAAACTTTTTGTAAAAAAGTTTTGAGCACGAACGCAAATATATGTATATTTACATAAATATAAATAGAAGTTCTAATATTTTCTTCCCGTACCCCAATGGATCGCCTTGTGCACCCCACTTTGGAGACCACTGCTCTACAGCACCAGGGTTAAAATGTGGATTTTTCCTCAGTTTTGAAATTAAATTCCTAAAAGCTCTTCCCAGCCTTGGTGAGCTTGGAATCTTCCCCATTTGTGCAGGAACTTTGGGCCTATGATATAATGAAGCTGACAAGGAACCAGCTTTGTTATCCCAGCTTTAGGAATAATGAATGCAAGACAGGCTATGGATGTTATTAATGGGTGCTTTCTAATGATGGTGCAGTGCAGCAGGCTAACAGAATGTGCACTTCTGGTGGCAGAATCAGGATTAGAGGATCAGGGACTGGAAGAGAAAGGCTTACACTTGAATATATGTTTATGGAATAGGGGGTTTAGTGGTTGGGAGGGACCAGAAGAGAAAAGTTAGTAACTTAACGTGCACTTCCTCAGGCTCTCCTACTTTGGGTGGTGCTACCAAAAAAACCCAAAAAAACAGAGAAATTCTGTTACAAACAATGAGGACACTTTAAAAGACATGTCATGATCCTCTTTTGCCCAAAGGTGGCCACAGACTTAGCTGAGGAATGGAAGACTTCAAGCTATATGAGCAGTATCCTACAATTTCCCATATCAAGGGAGACCATTGTCTTTGCTTTATGATCTCTATTTTAACACGACATATCAGCATAAAGTACAAGGCAAAATAAACACAGTACTGCAGTACCAAGACAGAGGGGATGAATTATTATAGAACCTAATAGCGTCTTTATTTTTATTTTATTATTAAAGTATTGGTGGTAGACTGTTCTCAGTGGTGGCAGATGACTCAGATAGGCTCAGGAGTGCTACAATCACTAGCACTATGACCAAAAGAGACTTGGGGGTCCTGAATGACCACAAGATAAACATGAGCCACCAATGCGATGCGATGGCTGGCAAAGCTAACCAAACTCCAGCATCAATTGATGCATCTCTAGCAAAATCAGGGACATCATCCTCCTGCTTTACTCACCCTTTGTAAGGCTGCAACTGGAATAGCATCCAGTTTTGGGGCCCCCCAGTTCAGGAGGGACGTGGATAGGCATGAGAGAATTCAAAGGACAGCCATATGATCAAAAGCCAAGAGAGCAAACCTTACGAGACACTGAGGGACATGGCATGAACATCGCATGCCCTGGGGGGGGCACAGCAAGCTCCTGCAGGCAGCCATAGCACTGTCAGCAGTGGGGCGGGGGAGGAGGGTGAGCACTGACCACTCACAGATGCTGCCAGTAGCATCAGTGGCTCTTTTTGCAGGGTATACATCACCAATATCAGAGGGTGCACATGCACCTGCACGCACTCCCTACAAATTGACAATGGGAGATGGGACTCTTCAGCCTGGAGAAGAGAAGGCTCAGGAGTGATTTGGTAGCAGCCTGTAAGTACTAGGGGTGTGCAAACGGGCAGTATTCAATTCAGATTTGGCCTCATTCAAAGGACAGCGATTCGATTCGCTGATTCGGATCACTGTCCCAATTCAATTTGGCCAAATCTGAAGGTTGCATTCTGAATTGGAGAATCAGCAATTCAGCCATAGACACAGCTTCATATGTTTTTTCTACATACCTCAAGGTACCAGGCATGGCTCATGAATGCCAAGATGGTGGGCCGGATAGAGCATCCCACAGGAGCATGGGCGGGGAGGTCCCCCTGTGCTCAGCAGCAGGCCCAGAAGTGGACCAGAATTACTTCTGGTCCACTTCTGGGTCCACTGCCAAGCACATGGGGGACCTCCCCACCCCTGCATTCCCATGGGACTATCCTTCCCACCATCTCAGCATTCATAAGCTGTGCCTGGTACCTCGAGGTACATAGAAAAAAACATATAAATCTGTGTCTATGGCCAAATCATTGAATCTCTCCGAATCAATTTGGAGGCTTCTGATTCAATTTGGAGAGATTAATGGGTCTCTTGATTAGATTCGGATTCGGAGATTCAGCCACCGAATTGGGCCAAATCTCCTCCAAATCAAATCAGTAACCAAAGCTTTGCACAGCCCTAATAAGTACATAAGTGGAGTACATCAGGATCTGGGAGAACAGTTGTTCACCAGAGCTCCTCAAGGAATAACAAGAACCTATGGCCACAAACTCTTAGAAGGCTGATTTAGATTGAACATGAGGAAAAACTTCTTCACAGTCTGAGTGTCCAAGGTCTGGAACAGACTCTCCTTGGAGGTGGTGCAAGCATCAACTTTGGACTCATTCAGAGGGCGTTTGGATGTTTATCTTGCTGGGATCATTTGATGCCTGCAGACTTCCTGCCTATGGCAGGGGGCTGGACTCGATCTTGTAAGGTCCCTTCCAGCCCCTAATGTCTATGAAATCTATGAAATGACAGAACAAGGAGTAATGGTCTCAAGTTGCAGCAAGGGAAGTTTAGGTTAGATATTAGAAAGAATTCTCACTAGGAGGGTAGGAAAACACTAGAACAGAGAGGTGGAGGAAGCTCCATCCTTGAAGGTTTCAAAACCCAGCTACACAAAGCTTTGGCTGGGATGATCTAGTTGGGGATGGTCCTGCTTTGAGCAGTGGGTTGGATTAGATGACCTCCTGAGGTCTCTTCCAACCCTAATTTTCTAGGATTTTATTTGTGAGCTATGTCTTTTTCTGTATACCTCATGACAGATAAAGCTGGGGGAATGAATGCAACTAGATGCTACATTAAAGATTCTAGCCTTCTTTGCACTTGGCAAAAAATGCCTTTTCCTTCAAGTCATGTCCTTGTTAATAGTGCCAATATTTAAGCAAGGAGAGGCATATATGGAGATAGGGGAGACAGGGTGAGAATGACATTAAGATATAGTATAGTAAGGAACCGTGAGCAGTACACAGCAAACTTAAGTTATTGTTGTACAACTCTATCACTTAAAAAGTGTCTGTCAACTTGTACATTCTCCTCTCTGGCTGCCATTTTTAGCATGGAAGGGGGTTGAGAAGAGGTCCAAAAGTAGACAAATAAGGCAGCCTCCCCTGCAATACCAAGAATTACATTTCCCCCCACCCCCCTACAATTTTGGTTTCTTTCCTGTGATGCCGTTGTAGTGATAATCTAGATTTTTAGGCTTGTCGTTCTCTGGATTCCCTGGAGAGATGATTTTAGTGCTTTCAATATCACTATTGTCCTGGTCAGTTTTGTCAAAGGGTTCTATGAGAGGAACCTGTTAAAACACGATACGGTTTCTTGCATAATTTTGGCTCAAAGAAGCTGTGGATATTAAAAATTGACCTAAGATTCCATTACTGGCTGTAGCAGGGCACTAAGGTGCCTGCTACTCATAGAACAGAGATAACTACTCAGATGCAGGTTGCTAGGGCAACCAGAGTGAGCCAGTGACCCACACCTGCCAGCAGTCAGCTGACTGGAAGGGGTAGGGTCTGGCTCACATTTAAACCCCAGGGCTGAGGCCAGGCTGGGAGTTCCCTGCCAGCAGCCAAGGGGGAAGTAGAGGGGAGCTGCAGAGGGGAAAGTTCAGACTGCAGGTACAGCTCTGAGACTGTGGGGAAGGATGGAGCACCCCTGATGTGGCTAGAATAATGTTATAGCCCAGGAGCTTGTGTTTTGTTTGCTGTTTTTCCAGTGGCTTCGGAGAAGCTATAAGGGGATGGAGGAGGCCTTATAGGTTAGTGTGGGGACCTAAGCGCCAGAGAGGGCACAGTGCAAGACAGGGCTGCAGAGAGCCCGAGCACCAGTGAGGTGCAGTGCGAGACAGGGCTGCGGAGAGCCCAAGCGCCAGTGAGGCGCAGTGCGAGACAGGGCTGCGGAGAGCCCGAGCGCTAGTGAGGCGCAGTGCGAGACAGGGCTGCGGAGAGCCTGAGCATCAGAGAGGGCGCAGCGCAAGACTGAAGAATGTCAGTTCCATCAGCAAGGCTTGGGGCATGGTAAGGGGTGGCTGGAGCCACACATAGCCCATAAGATGAGGGTGCCCCAAAATACCAATATAAAATGGGGCCCAGAAGGGGCACATGAGCCCCAGAGCCAATGTACAGATAGAAACTGTGTTGAAGATGACAAAAAGTCAGCCTTCCTATTACATATTATCCATCAAAGATGTGGTGGGCGAGAATTGAGGGTGTCCTTTAGCCCCTTGGCATGGTAAAGGGGGGCCTTAGGGGAGATCACGGCGACCCCTAAGATACCAAGCTGTTACATTGCCCTCTGTAGTCTTATAATCAGCCAGACCTCCTTGCCCTTATTGAGCACTGGCTTGAATCCCAGTTGGACCTGCTCTCCTTCTTTTGTTTGTATAGTCACTTGTAAGATTTGTGCATTACAGTGGTTAGAATTCAGGTGGAGCTGCACAACCTCCCCTCTCCGGACAGTAAAGAGGTCAAGGATCCTGGCATAAGACCATAACGAGGCACAAGGCATGGCTGCTTAAAATCAAGAGAGTGTTCCAGGTATTTGAAACTCCACCCCTTCCTCCCCCCAAGGCTGAAATTCCTTGGCTGTTCCAGCTAAGAACTGCTGCTCAGAGGGTTTTTTCCATCTATTGATCCTCTGTGAAATCCTATGAAATATGAATTTTCATTTCTACCCAGGAGAACTTTTACAATCTTTTCTCTGATGCCTGATGAAGGGTGTGTGTGCCCCAAAACTTACAATTAAACAACTTTTTGTGCAAAAATCTTGGTGGTCTAATAAAAGATACCACCTCTGTCCACGAGCCCTGATTTACTTTTGACTTTTGAATTTAGACAGTGAGGTGACATTAAATCAAGATGATCCTGAGCAACTGAGAATACAAAAGGTAGACAGCAAAGCAAGATATCCAGAACAACAGTGCAAAATAATAGTAGGAAGATTTGGAAGGTTTGTGACAGTAGTTTTAGTTAGGATTGCATTCACCATCACTATAAGGAAGCTCATCCTGCATCCAAGTCCAAAGTGTTATAAAAAACACATGTTAAAATTCCAGATGATTCATAACAAAAATATACTGTTTGTGGAAGCAAGCAAGTTGAAACCAGTTTCAACTTGATCAGACCCCAAGTAAAGATTTCAGCAGTTTGTTCTGTATTTGTATTGTTTACTGTAAGGTTTTTCCATTTTGTATCCCTGGCTGTAAGATTCTAGTAAGGCTTGTGTTAACTGGTAGACATGCTATCCTAACAAGCAATGTGTATTTGTAGCAAGATGATGGATGGTCACAGCAATAGCAAAGGAGATCCAAATGAAAACTCTTCACATCATGCATTGCAGTGCTGACTTCAGCTGCATTTCTGGTAAGTGGGAACAAAATCCCAAATTCTTGTAGAAAATTGCTTAAGACTGAAAAGCAGTGTATTCATGTATGTGAGGGGTTGGCGGGGGAACAAGGGGCAGGGATGGGTAGGCAAGGGAGAGAGGGATATTGCTGTCAAGGCTACTGGTAAAAAAAGTCTCATTTACCTGCCCCAGCTCTTCACACTCAAAATCCAGACTTACAGACTCTCCATCACTCCTGCCTCCTAAGAAAATAAGTCTTGACAGCAGCAATTATGGGGCAAGGGGCACCCCAAAAGTTCCAGGTTTGGAACATGCAGAGTGGAAGTCAGTAGACAGGGCTTTCTTTTTGGTAAAAAGTTATGGTTATTTCAAACGTATCAAAAAACAGCCTCCCTCACTTTCTTGCTTATTTGGGCCCTGCTTTAATTTGAGGAGTCTGTCTATATGCAACTTAAGACTTTTGGTTGATGTTATGAAATTGGGCTATCGTGGAACACCTCAAAACATAACTTCATCATGAATCAGTACGGGCTGTGTCATGTATCTGCCTGGCTGGGGAAGATTATTAATGTAATGGCTGCCTATTTTGGTGACATGACCTGGGAAAACGGTGGCTGAGATCAGGAGAACTAATTCTTCCTTTTCTCTACCTGGGGAGCTGGAGAGTGGAAAATTTCCCATACAACTGAAGTGGTGTTGGAGGGCCACAAAAATGCCAGAAACTCAGAGCTGGACAGGAATCTTTGGGCAAGAAACAGAAAAAAAGGAAAAAAAAAAAAGAGTCCTTTTGTAGCAGGGGATTTATCCGTGGGACCAGAGAAGTTCAAAGTAAGGAGCGAGAGAGTGAGAGCATGAACATGATAGAGAGGGAAAACCACGTGTAGAAGAGAATCCTGCCTCCTCAGAGAACTGTCCTAACAATACTCTGGAGAGAGGAAGAAACACAGCCTGGGAAGTGCACACAGGTGTATCTGGTGCTTCTCTAGTTCTATATCTTTCTTTTACTATAAAAGTAGCAAGTAATGTTTGGAAAACCTATATTTGTTCCTAGAGGTAAAAGATCTCAAAAGAACAGAATGTAAACCCAGAGTACTTACAAGACTGAAGATCAGGGATAGCCTGTGCTTTCAGCGAGTTATCTTGCAGGTCAGCCTAGTTTAGCAGACATAGGAAATTTAGAGCATACGGGTTCAGTGGAATGTGCCCCAGCTCCACAGCCTCCCTCTGTACCACTAATGACCTCTAATGGAGTTAGAGGTCCCCTGTTATAGCACCTGCTTAACTAGAGATTTAAGGTTCAATTCCAAGTAAATGGGACTAAAAAGTTTGCTTAAAGTGAAGCAATCTTTTGGATGGGGGGAATAAGTGTTTTCCCCCCATCCCTGCTATAGACCAGGGCCCCCCTGAGCTGTACACATTGTCCTTGTGACACCTAGCATGATGCATGGGGGCCCCAGCCCCCTTCCCCCAAGCTGTGGGCTACCTCAGCCCCACTGGCAATGCTATGCTGTATTGCACCGCCCACCCACAGGGGCAGGAGCCTAAAGCTTGAGGAGGGAGGGGGAGCTAGAGACCCTGATGGTAGTAGCAACCAGTGGTGGGAGGAAGTGGGAACCCATGTGCTGCAAATTAGCCTCTCACAAACTATGAGAGAGACAGCCCTGCTCTAGAGAATACATCATGGACTACTACACAGGGATGTGTTATAACACAGAAAATTATTGACTTTAATAGTGTGTAACAGCTGCTTCATAAGTGTTAAAAGTTTACCAGGAAAGTATGTATTAAGACAGATTTATGAATAGGTTATTTTAAACATTTATTATTTAGAGTGTGTGCAGTAAAACACTATGAAAAGCAGTTACTTGACATGTACAAGACTTACTTTCCAAAATTTAAGAAGTTGTTATTTTCCACAATACAAAAAGGAATTTGAATATGTTAGGGACTAATCTCATGTCAAGCTCAGTTCTTGATCACAGCCAACTTTTGAGTTCTAGAAACTTAAAAGGTGCCTTGAACTGATAAACTCTTTTCTTCTTCTCTTACAATAATAATTGTAATGAAATAATTTTAAAATGACCAAACCAAATTGTTTTAACTTTCTAAAAATATTCTTGTTTTTTTTGTACTAAGCTTCTTTCTGAAATGAAGTTTTATAGCTGGCTTAAAACGCCATAAAATAGGATTTATAATGGAAATCTCTACCCTAACTATAACAGCATTAGCAGGTGCCGGTCTATAAAAGTCTATACCCTACTATGATAGCAATATGAATAGAGCACCATGATTTAAAGTAAAGTGAAATGAAATTCAATTCATATACCTTAACAGAACAGTCTCATACTTAAGAGATAATGTCAACAGAATAGAGCACTGCCACAGGAACATTAACTGCTACTGCTCTATAAACACCAAGGCAAAACTGCAGTTGTGAAAGAAAATAACTGTGTGTCATGTGTTTATATTAGCCTAGGGTGACATTTATTGGAAACAGGAGACTGATATTGTGACAATGTTCCATTAGAAACTTTCTCTTATATCAGCTGATGGATGTAGACATAATAATTTCATCTGGTAGTTATTTGGTGGTAATTATGCACCCAGCAATTGCTGACCTCTAGTTTCTGATTACCTCAAGAGCAGACTTTTTTTATGCCTATCAGAAAATACCCATGCCATAAAAACGCAACAGTTAAGAAGTCAGTAGGATAAAGTATAATAGAGGGGTGTTTCCATACTGCTTCCATTAACACTAATGAGAGATTCATGTATTAAAACCACACACACATATCTTATCAAATATTCTGTTCTGCCTTCAGACCCTCATGAAATACCTTAATGATATCAGCACAATTTTGGTGGTCACAAAGCAAGGTCTCGGTTCTACCATCAGATACAACCATGCAATTCCCTACTAATAACAAAAGAAAACATTGCAGAACACCTGTCTCTGGTTTAGAGGGGCATGCATTTTCCATATATGGCCTTTTAGCTCTCTGCCTTTTCCACTCTTCAGAGGAGAAAATACAGTTATTCTGTTATGTTTTGGGAATTACAAGTGTCTTGCAAGAGAGAGAATAGTGTTTCCCTTACCATTTTATAAATAGTGCATTAAAATATATGAAACATCAAGTTATTTAAACTTATGTTCTATCACTAAAGTTAAAAAGCCCTTTGCTTTATGTGATTTTATTATATGACTTGTTTCTCTTTTACTCTTCCTGGGTGCATGTGTGCTTTACTGCAGAGTAGACTAATTAGCTCTGCAGTAAAGCATCACTGTCTACACATGTACTGGTATTAGGGCTCAGTAAATTAATTAACTCCACTGTACGATAGTACTGTCAGTGACAGTACTATTTTATGGCAGAGTACTCAGCTGTGATGAAACACACATACAGATAGTGACCAGGCAGGGGGCAGATCCCTGCCTGATGCCTAGCCACATGGTTCTGCAGGGTCAGCACCGTCATGCCCTAGCCAGCCCATCTACCACCTGGGCAACTCAGAGCCCAGGGCTGACCCCCATTGACCCATACCAGCCTGGCTCTGCTCTGCCCCAGTTCAAATTGCTGCTTTCCCAGGAGCACGTGTATACACTATGCCAGGGAGCAGTTTACTCTGGCTCAAACTCCTCCAGAGTTTATTGCTTTGCCTTAATTTTACATGTAGATGTACCCACTGAGTAGTATCCTTCTTTGCTGTAATCCTTCTGCAGTTAATGGAATTCAACATAAGGGGGGCAAAATTATATCCATGATAATTAGCCATTCAATAACCTAAATGAAGTCAATTGGGCATCAAAGATTTCACAGATCTTTCACAGGGCCTAAAAGGGATCATTATAACCATATACTCTGTCCTGAATTTCAATAAGTTATTTCTGCATCTACCTTACCAACTGATACCAAGAGATCCATGGATGAAAATGCATGGATCTCTTGGTATCAATTCATAGACTTTAACAGAACAATTTCATACCTAAAAGATAATGTCAGCAGAATAGAATACTGCCATAGAAACACTAACTGCTACTGCTTTATAAATGCCACGGCAAAACTGCAGGCAAAACTGGATCTCTATCAAGAGATCCAGTCCAGACTTTGTGTAATCAGGATATATCCTGCACCTGGATAATCTCTTGTAATGATTAATTATATTTGCTTTAAATTATAATTTGCAATAGCAATAATATAATCCATTCCCAAAGTCCTTATCTATACCTTTTCTAATCCTGACATTAAAAAGTTTTACCAAATAATAATATAGTACTATAAATTTTGAACACGTCACACTTTGCACAAAAGCTTTTATGATGTTGAGCTATCTTGGCACAAAAGCTAAATCCCAAGCCTGGACATCTTTTGGAAGCACTGCAAAAGCTGTTTGGGTAGGCATTTAGCAAACAAAGCTAGGTTGAGCTATTGCTTAGTGGGTCTCTATTTAAATATCTTATACTAAGATACCCTGAGCCTTTGTTTGGCTCATATAAATCACATACATAAATATTAAAATTCATGTTTGCCTCTACCATATACCATGTATTTTCAAATCTAAGACAAATCTAAGACAAAGTATTCTACCCCAATCAACATGGGGGCAGGGAAAGCCATGGATTCAGTTATGGACTTGAGGCAGACAATGGCTCAGCTCTGGCTTTGCTCTCAGGCTTCGGGCTGCAACTGAAACTGAGCTGCTGCCTGTCCTGAGCCACAATGTCTCTTTTGGCTAGTGAGAGGGACTGCAGTCAGGAGAGACCGGAGGAGACTACTGGGAGCATGGGAAGTGGGAGGCTAGGAGTAAGGGCAGATCCATGTTTATGGCTTGGCGGGGGGGAGCACAGAGGAGACTGTGCAGCTTGCCTCCCTTTTTCAGCCCCCTCCTCCCTTACTTTTTGCTCTAGTTGTGGTTCTAACCCAACCTGGTTAGATGCTGACATTGTTTCTCCCTAGTTGGGCTGGGCTGAGTCATGGCTACCACTGCTGCTCATTACTTTGGAAGAGCAGAAGAGCAACAGAAGGCAAGCAGTGAGGTGGGGGTGGGGAGGTAGGCACAGGGGGACAGATGGTAGGGGTCAGGCACAAGAAGCCATGTGAGGTATGGGGTTGGGACAAGGCTTCAGGGAGACAGCAGAAGTGAGGGGAAACAGACTGGGGGGCAGGAACAGGCACTAGGTGCAAAGGGCAGTAGCGGGCACAGGCATAGGCATGGGGGGCAGGTGGAAAGGGGACACATGGTGGGTGGGCAAGAAGCAAGTGGTGGGCAGGGAGAGCAAGGGGCAGGGTCTGGCCTCTTTTCTCACCACTGCTTTCCTTGCAACAGTGGACAGGGGTGGGGGGAGAATGAATTTAAGATGACTTTCCACTAATTAGTTTCTATACATAAAAATTTATAGCATGTTTATAATATTCCATATATGGTATATAATTACTGGGCGTCAGCTCCAAGCCCAAAGGGAGGTAATCCCAACACTAATCAAAGGGACCAGGAGGGCACATAAGCCCCCATGGCTCACCAAAAGCATCCGGGAATGTCTCCTAGCAAAAAGGGAGGTGTACACCCAATGGAAGGGAGGGGCCATCACCAAGGAGGAGTATACTGCAGTTGCTCGGGGATGCAGGGGAGCAGTCAGGAAGGCCAAGGCGGAAATGGAACTGGGACTAGCTTCCCAGATTAAGGACAACAGAAAGTCCTTTTTTAAATACATAGGGGGTAAAAAGAAGGTTCCAGGTAATGTGGGGCCCCTGCAGGACACGTTAGGAAACTTGGTCGTCACACCAGACAACAAAACCAACATATTAAACGATTCCTTTACCTCCATTTCCCTAAGCAGGGACTGGAAAAGTCACACCCCCCCACTGGGTGCCCCTCAGGCCCCAGGGGAGGCACACTTAGGCCAAGGGTTAGTGAGGAACTAGTTAGGGAACTTCTGGAGGGACTGGATGTATTCAAGTCAGCTGGTCCAGATGATCTCCACACTAGAGTACTGAGGGAATTGGCTGAGGTCATTGCAGGACCCCTGGCACGGCTTTACGAGCACCGATGGTGCTCTGGTGTGGTGCCAGAGGACTGGAAGAGGGCCAATGTGGTTCCCATCTTCAAAAAGGGGAAGAAGGAGGACCC
>NW_017728886.1:228422697-228449021 GCF_001723895.1 Crocodylus porosus
TGATCAGGAATAATGGTCACAAGCTGGCAGAGGGTAGATTTAGGCTAGATATCAGGAGGCGCTACTTCACGGTCAGGGTGGCTAGGATCTGGAACCAATTTCCAAGAGAAGTGGTGCTGGCCCCTGGGGGTCTTTAAGAGGAGGCTAGATTTACACCTTGCTGGGGTTGTTTGAACCCAGTACTCTTTCCTGCCATGGCAGGGGGTCGAACTAGATGATCTACTCAGGTCCCTTCCAACCCTAGAAACTATGAAACTATCTTAAATTTGAAGTTGTCTTGGATTTGGTTAAATAGGTAAAAAAACCAAATGGATATTTGTTTATTTTTATTTACCAGTGATTAAAATATTTTGGCTCTTTATCATTGTAATAACTTACAAACTTCTGAAGATATTGCTTGGTACTGTTTAGTGACCAGTATTCCAGACATTGCTCTCAAATATATCCCTCTTTAGATAGCAGAAGCAACACATGTCTTCACAAAATCATTAATGAAGGTAAGTCTATCCACTGAAGTTTATATTCCTGCAGTATCCCCTGTTTTGTACTACTGAACAGATGTAATGAGGCTCAGCCAAGGGCACCTTGGCTTTTACTGGATTTTTTGTTGTTGTTAAGGAAGGAGGAGTCAGCAGAACAGCAGGGAAAATTATAGCTCTTGCTTTTGTAGATCTAGGAATTCCTTTCTTCTGGATTGCAAGTATGAAAAACTGAGTCGCAATCTAATCTCTTGGCTCTTAAGTTTCTTCCAGTAGAGTGTTTCTAGACAACTAAACAAAGTAAATCTTAGTTTTCATATACTCTTCAACAGGTAACTATGGAGCTATCAATCTAGAGCAGCTAATCTGGTATACATTGGATGTGTCTAAACATGCAGTTAATGTCAAGCAATACACTCCAGGGTTTATTGCTCCTGTGCACACCATTTGAACCTTCACCAAGGACCACAGCACACTGAGCCAGGTCAGAGCAAAACTGACTAGCAGGGAATCCCAGAGGTCAGGCTGCCAGCCTGGGGCTGCTCCCCCTGGCTCATCATGCTGGGGAGGGCTTGGCTGGGGCACAAGAGTGCTTCAGTGTGAGGCTAGCCAGCAGGCAGCCCCTGCACTGAAGCACCCTTATGCCCCAGCCAGCCAGGGCAGTATCTACATGTACACTGCTGCAGAATAGAAAACTGCTGTATTTACAAGTAATACCTTACTGTGCAGTTAACTGGTTTCCTCCAGCCTAATGGGGGCGCACATGTAGACGTGTGATGTTTTCTGTGGAGCTAATTAGTAAACTCCACAGTAAACATCTCGTGCAGATGCATGCACTGCATTTCTTCTAACTTCTCTCATGAAGTATTAACAGAACTAAAACAGTAGCCTTGATTGATGTATCTGCCCCATATAAATACAAAGCAGGAGAGATTCCATGGAACCCAGTTCAGTTCCAGTGATATAAAAATAGCACAAATTGGAGGACAATCTGACTTAAAATGCTATAATGGGAAATATTAAAATAATTTACTGTGAAGAGGAGACAGTAATTTTGAGATTACTTTTCCCTGAGCTTCTCATCAAGAAGTAGTAGAGATTAATATTTGATTCCCTGGCAAAATATCTCACAAATGACTGCTGAGTAATGTCACTTGGGATAACAGTCCCTGGCAAGTTCAACCTCTGTGGGGTAATAAATCATTTCATGTCTTTGCCAGTCTGCACAAGTCAAAAGTGGCAACATGCCAGCCAAGTCTTTCAGGACAATGGACCTAAAGATGCCTTCTCATAGCAGTAGTCTGAGAGTAGCTAATCCAGTACTATTTGGTACTGGACATGCTACCAAATACATGGCAGTTCTAAGTATGAGTAAATCAAAGTCATAAAGAACATGAAAGATGTAGAATGTAATCATGCTGTCTGATTAGATTGCACACAGCTTGCTTTATATGCATGTCATGCATGTAGTGTAGTCTGCATCTTTTAAAGTTAATCCAAATTTTCCAACTCCCTGACCCCCAATATCTCTTAGAAATAGCCATTAATATATTGATACATGTAAAAAAAATTGTAATCAATCAGCTATCAAGGATCCGAAACTGTATACAAATCATATCTTCCTTTATCTGAGAAACCACAGATATGCGAATCAGAGACATGCAATTACTAGTCTAACAGGACAAGAACAGTTACAAAGTTAATTACCTATGATTATCTTACAAAAGGTGGTGATTACATAGCAGAATGACAAAAGGAGAGTGTTCAGCAAAGACAAAAACACACAGTACTATAAACTGATAAAAACAGGGCCACCCTTTGTTAAATTAGAAATAGCCCACTTTACTTCTTGTTTTTACGGTACATTACAATGATAACTTCCCCACTCTCTTAAGCCTCAATGCTTTTTTCTCAAGGAAATTTTAACCTCATTAAACAGCTACTATTCCTCCTCCACCTCTGCCCCACTCCTCAAAACACCCTTTATCTCTTTTTCTCTTTAAAATATTTTAGTGACTATTAAAGTGGCATCTAGAATAATGTACTGCTAGGTATGGTGCAGACAGATACTGTGCAATCTTCTCCACAATCATTTTCACATTTACCTCAGCCCTCTTGACTTTAACATATCTGCTTTTTCTATCCTGGTCCATTCTACAGCATGCCAAGTAATGAAAATAATGAATTAACTGAAATTTACTTGCCAGATAATGTGATACCAAGTCTGAATCATTTTCTCAGCTGTGTCCTCAGTCACACAGGTTCTCCTGGTGAGATGCAGTTGTAGCTTCTGAAGAAGAATCCTTTTGCTGGGAAAATGATCCAAACAAAAGATCCACATTTAGATAACTAAATGGGAGTCAGCATAAGAAGTTCCATATTTTTAATATTAGAGCCTTTTTCTCATGATATGATCAAACTGTGATATCCTTTGAAGTCACCACCACACTTCAACTTCAGTAGAAATTTTGCCCTAATTCAGGACTCAAAATGTATTCCCTTCTCAGAACCTGCATTATAGTATTCAACCTCTTTAGATGGCAACTTAATTTGTTGGTGGCAAAGGCATCAACTCTCTGTGAAAGTAATGAAAACATAATTTAAATTCTAGCTCAATTTCTAGCAAAGCCATTGTCACTGTTACAAATTTCCATAGCAATACAAACTCTTATTAAAACCACTCATGTAAGCAGACTATGCAAAAGGGATGAAATGAAGAAATCCACAGATATTCCACATGACTCTGTTGGCCTTGAACAGGTCAATGCCAATGCCAGAGAAGGGGTGCAGAGACTCCCTGCCATGGGTGACTGGTGCCACTTTAGTCAGGGGGGACACATGCTCCTCCAGCGACCAGTCAGCGACTGGGGGGGAGTCCCTCCATGGCCAATCACGCCGACGGGGGGGAAGGGTCCCTCCATGGCCGAGAGCGAAGTGGCTGTGGCAGTCCTAGAACCAGCTGCGGCACTCCCACACCCCGGCCGGTGCTCGTGGGGGGGGCAGCAGCACTCCCAACTGCCCCCCACCTGTCACCTAAGTGGCAAGTGCGGCCCATGAGGGGGTGCACCGGCGTGCCCAGGGGGTGGACATGCACCCCGTGCACCACCTACGCATCACCACTGCTCCCTGCATCATCTTTCTGTGGAGTTTAAGGGGAGTTGGATACACGTTCCTGAAGGCAGAATGTATTACAGTGCTAAGGAGCATTGTAGTCACATTGTGGTGGTAGGACTGTGGCTTTAATTGCAGATTATCCTGGGTTCTGTTTTGATTTAAATTAAGGAGTGATATTTCAATTCAGGAAAGTATCTCTGTCCAAACTGTGTTTTCTTAGCTTTCAGCAAGGGCTTAAGTATCACTGAAGTTGGTACAGATTAAGCATTCACATATAGTTAAGTATGTGCTTATGTGATGTTCTAAAGTACAATGGATTTAAATACTTTCTTGAACTGGGGCTTAAATAAATAAATTATATAATATAGGAACAGCCATTGCAGTTCTTAAAATAAAGGACCTTTCCCATTTTCTATAAGCATACCCAATTAAAATAGGATCCAGAGATGGATCCCAACAATCATAAGCATAGACATATTAAAGGAAAGTATTATGCAAACATTCTACCTGTTCTAAAAGATATAAAAACTATGGAAGAAAGATAGAATCTGGTGCCAAGACATCATATAGTGGTCTATCCTGTAACTCTTGGTTACCTGAATAGTGCTATCATAGTGCTATGCATACAACCACAGGACTGAGGTGAACCTGAAGTCTTTTCATCAGTGGATTCTCTGTGATAACTGTTTAAGTGCATTTAATATATAACAAATAATCTCAGGGCAAAGATCTGTTTGAAGGAGATATGATTGATGACCTATCATCCCTAATTCACTGTTTATACTCGTAGTGAGCCTTTTGGGAAAATACCTCATTCATCAGGGTATTAGTGAATTCAACCAACGTATGGCACCTTCATTTTAACAAACTAAAGGAGAAAAGCTAAATGGGAGAAAATTGACAACCATCTCTGATTCTATGATAATGCAATTAGGCTGCTCCTCTCCAGAGCTTTTGCTAATTCACAAAACAGCTTCAGTCGGCAGGTCATAAATATATGATCATTTTTCACACTTTGAAAAGTAATGATGCCTTGACATGAATCAATAAATCTTGGTGAAGTCATTTATACTTTTACGGTATGCATGCAAATCGGCTTTAAAACTAGTGTATATTAAATCTGACTCTTTATACAGCCTCTGTTTACATAAAGTTATTTTCAAAGCCTTCTGTATTCCTCACACACTCAAACGTCTGTTACAATCTCTGAAAATTTTGAGTAACCAAGGAATTCTGGACCTGAATCTAGGGGTCATATCATTTCCCATCTGTCTCGGGGAAGAAGCAAAATCCCTCATCCTCTGGAAGGGGGAAGGATTGAGGCACTATAGCACTTTCCCTTTCTGCTTTACCCCCAGGTTTTCAAACTGCCCTCTGGAAACACACTTGGATTTTCCCATTTAGTGCTGGACAGCAAGCATATAACCTCCCACTTCCTACCTTCAAATCCCTTTGAAAATGGTCATGGAGTAGTCTGGGCAGGTTAGGGAGACTTGCATAATTACCTAAGGAAGCTGTAATGTTATGACAGAGAAGTGAGTTAGAAGCTTACAGGAAGGAGACAAGGAATCTCCTGCTAAGTAGAAAGACAGTGGGGTCCTTAGGATCTAGAAGACCCAGGCCCACCCTTCTGACTGTACAATGTAGCAGAAACTCTATGTCCTGAAGTTCTTTCCATCTAAGCATGGTCTTCTGTCACAGGATTTTGCAATAAGGACGTGATGTGTTTAATCTAAGCATAAGAAAGAAACGATATGTAATTCAGAACACAATAACTACACATGGATATTACATTGATGACTTACTTTTCTTGTGCTTTATCACACATATAGAGTACCGTAAAATAACAAAGTAGAAAACAAACAATTGTTTTAATCACATGCATATGAAAAAGTAAGAAAGGGAGAGGGTTTGTTCCCCCGCCCCGGAGAAGGAGATATTCAAGGATGACTGATAAATGTAAGAGGTTAGGCTCTGTTTCAGAAAGAATAATATTTTGGAGACCCATACAAAGCATAAATTAAATTTTGCAATCTTTCTTTATATACAAAAAATACATACAGGCAAAAGATACTGGCATGAGAATATGCTAATGTATGATCATGGTATTATTTATTGAGTCTAGACTAAATTTAAAGATGGAAATGCTAATATATATCAGGTAGCTCTTGATGTTTGATAAGTCTGAATTATTAAAAATCTACAAATTGCCAATTCACAGAGATTACACTTACAGTATACAACATTTTATTTTTTATTCCTGAAATGCTTGACGATTTTGTTTCATACAAAGTGAAATGACACTAAATCACAAGTGTACCTGCTGTGCTGTCATTCTTATTAGATGTTCTCTTTTGTTTAGTTTATTCACCGCTTGTTGTTCCTTAAAAAGTGCTTTTTAATGGGGGTGGACAAAACAACACACATATCAAGGGACTGGAGAGCGAAATACACTTTTAAATTAAAAAAGAAGCCCTTGGATTGTTCATGAGTCTGCTAAGTCATTTTGAATTGATGATTAAAATAAATATTGCACAGAAAATTGTTTTTGTAGCCTCCGTGTATTCTATCCTGTCTTCATTATTTGATCTTCACAACGATAAGTAACCAGCTTTCAATATAATGTACATCTAAACCAAATGTGCATGGTGTATTGTTGAAAATTCAACAATTACTACAAAATGAATTCAAATGAAAGCCTATAGGTTTTATCTACAGATCAAGGTAATAAAGCAATAGTATTTTTAAAGAAAATAATTTTGAGAAAACAGGATGTAATTTAAAAAAAATCCGATGACATAAAATGCAGCATAATACAATTCAGTGGTAGTTTTAAAGAGAAAGAATAGAAAAAGTATCCATAGTACAAATTATACACACCTCCCCATGCCTTAAAATAAACATGAATGACCAGAGGATCAGCTGGTGTGAAGTTGTCTAGTTTCACTGAAGTCAGAGGGACTTCTGCAAATGTTTAAAGATGCAAGTACTTTTCTGACCAGGTGAGGATCTCCCCCATTATGTCCATCCCTCTTGCTGAAATCATTAATCTCATGATTTTTAAATTTCAAGACAACAGCTAAAACTGCCACCATAATTGTACCATTAGCTTGCTCCCAAAAAACATTTGTAACAGAAAAACTAAGCAGAGGTAACTGAATCTCCTGCCAATATAACCCAGTTTTTCTATTCTGTTGAAGGTGGGGTATTTGTTTTATGAAGGTTTACAAGGAAAATATTTGGATTAATGATATAATTTAGTGGCAATTTAGTGACAGTAGGTCTAATCTCAGTAGACTGACAATAGGATTGAAAAAGTAAACCAGTGGGATATACTTGATTGTGGCTGTTGGGCTGGCAGCAGGGAAGCTGCAGGGGTCACACTGATTGGCATTGTCACTTTCCCCATTCATCAAGCAAGGCCAGACTTCCCGAATCATTTACCAGATGGGGCAGCTCGTCAGTTTAAACACCTGATATGAAGCCATCCGTCATCTGATAACATGATCGTTCGGCTGCAGCTGGCTCAGTGCTCTGCAGCCTGAGTGCACATGTGATGGACTGAAGCCAGGGAAGCAGGCTTAGCAGTGCTGCACTCCCCTGATAGGATTTGCAGTCCTCCACTGGACCATGGAACAGGTGGAGGCTGAGAGAGAATGAAAAAATTACCATGTGTTGCAGGGATTAGAGAGCACACACTTACCACTCCACTTGCATACCAATCAAAGGACAACCTTGAGCCAAAAAAATTTAAGGCCATCCATGATGTAATACAGGTGTTCTAGTAAACCTCATTTTAATATAGAACCAGTACCTATTAATATTATAAGTTGCTAATTCTTTCCCACTTCAAGAAGAAAATATAGATATTTGGAAATACACTATTTTCTTTATCTAAAAATGTATTTCTCTCTCTCTTTATAGATAGATCCCATATGGATACACACACACACATCTATATATAGAGATATATAGATATCCATATATATAGATACCTATATATATCCATACATGCACACACTCATATATATGACTCTCTATGTATCTCTCAGTCTATGCTGACCCCCTGGAGTCATTATTAGGTAACAAGTAGGATTTAGATATAGATATATTATAGGTAATTGAGGTATATTTAAATATAAATATATACTTACTGGTTATGTGTCTGTGTGTGTGTGTATGTGTGTAGGCATTCTCTCTATAAGTAGAAATGCAGGATAGAACCTGTTACCTGTGCTCACAAAGGAAAAATAATGAAAGGAAGAGATTCACACAAAGAAATTATTTACGGTTACAGTGAAAAATACCATGTAAACTATAATGATACTGACTCAATGCAAGACTAAGGGCTTAGACCCTTATACTTCATGATATTTAGATGCTCAGATCCTGCTGACATCAAAAGAAGTTGGGTGCCTAAATACACCCTGAATGTCTCAGTCAGTTTTCCCAGTGTATAATTACTGATTTGACTGTGTGTAGTAATGTGTCAATATTGATTTACATCAGGGTCAAAAGTCCTATCTTCAGTCCTCCTCTTTCTTGCTTCATGGTGGTTTTAAGGGTGACTACAAGCGGGTTTTTTCAAAGCCACCCAGCAGACTTGGATTCCCTGTTCTCATTAATTTTTATGGAAAATGGATAGTCGCGTCCCTCAGGTGGCTTTAACATTTGTCTGAATGTTTTTTAAAAAGTGCAAGAAAGAAAGAAATATATTTTCAAGATTAATTGTTGTTCAATGCTCAAAATAGTGCCATCCAAGCCCAGGGGGTCTGGCAGTATAAATTAAAATGTGACTTGGACAGACTCCCGAATGTTTGAATCTTTTAATGACACTTTCTATGGTTCCATTGATCTTCTTTCAAGGTCCTCTCTAGTCTTTTCTATCGATGCCTATTACCTTACAGTTCTGCCTCTAGCCTGTTATATTATTATAGGTATTACTATGCTGTAGTTATTGCCTCACCACAATGCATCTCTTGACAACATGAGTTGGTGTTCTGCTTAGCTGGCCAGAGAAGAAGAGGAAAAGAATGGGTATGATCGTCCTTCCAATATGTTTCTCTCAAGCACAGTACTTACCTCAGAATATTCTTATTTCCTTTAAAATTGCACCTCCAGAACAGTTCCAGCTATTCTTGGTAGTGGCGCAACTCAGTTCCACATATTTTATGTCCACTTCACCTAATCTTGAAATTGACTTTCCGTTTGAGTCATTTGTTTTTCTGACATATGTAACGGGAATAAAGTGCTACATTTGTTATTAACTGCAATGCTCTGATTCAGAAATGACACGTATACCTTAACACCTAACATCTAAAAGGTGAGGGATGGGGAATGATTCCCATGTCTATACGTATTCTGCTTAATCATCACCACATGTTTATATTCAATCATGCACTGGAAGTAAACTTTTTCTTTCTTATGTGCATATTTGTCCTGATTTATTCACTGAAGTATTATGGCAATGTATGGATTATTCCAGTTCATCCTTTTTTCTAATGTATGAATCACAGGACAGGATATAAAAATCAATGTGATGACATTCTAATCATAAAGTTCAGGGATAATAAGGGTAACTGACATTAATTTTAGTATCATTTTATAATACTGAATTTTATTTCTTTATTGTATATATAGAAATTACATGTGCACACAGACTCTATACATTTAATACTAACTTACGGCCAGAAGGAAAGACAATTAGCAACTGGACTTCCTTATATGATTCAGCTGATGACATTAGAGGATTAGGTACATCCTAGATAATTTACTCTTTCAGGAATACCAGCTGATTCTAGATCTCACTTTCACTGATGTGCATCAGGCCTACATCCAGGTCTTGTACAGACATTCAATGAGCCTGAGGAGGAATCGATCTAAGCTATTCAGTTTTCTGTAAGCGGCCTAGTTTAGATTAGCAGTGAACAGTACATATGGCTGTCTTTTGGGATGGGGATGTCACATAGGCTGCCTGCACCAACCAAGGCCTGCAGGTTGGGGACATTCCTGAATGCTTCCCAGCATGCCCTGCAGGCTTCCCAGTTTGCCAGAGATTGCCAAGCACAGTTGAGCACCTGGACCACCCCTGATTGGCTGCTGAGCATGGGCGAGCATGCTCCCACCCCCTGCCACATCATCATGGCCCTGCCCTAGGCTTCTAGAAAAGCCCCAAAGTTCCATCATAAGTTGCATGTGCCTCCATGTCCTGGCCTGTCCATACCCTGCCATGGAGACCCTAGAGCTGTGGTGTGTCCTATTTGTACCCTGTGAGATTCTCACCAGAGGCTTTGAGACATAACGCATACCTACCTGGACATGATGGAACAGCTGTTCACTATAGGGCACAGCTGCATGCCCCCAAGCCAGCAGCAGGATGTTCTGTACAGGGCCACCTACTCCACCTTATGCCCACTAAGCATCCTGGGCTAGGCCAATGACTTTCACATGGCCAATGAAGACAGTACTATGTAGGATTCAATGGATGGTAATGTGCTCTGGCACCACCTACAGACCATTGAGTGCCAGTTCTGGACCCACGCCATCAGCAGGGACTGGTGGGAACAGATCATCCTGGGAATCTGGGATGACAAACGGTGGACCCAGTTCTTCTGTATACACAGGGACACCTTCATAGATATCACTGTCCAGCTGACCCCCCACATCGCACATCAGGACATCAGCATATGGCCACCCTTCACTCTGGAGAAGTGGGTGACTATTACTATCAAGAAACTGGCCACCCCTAGCAGTCTCTGCCATATCACCAACCAATTTAACATGGGCAAGTCCATGGCTGGACAGGCAATCCAGGAGGTTTGCCTGGTCAACCAGATCCTTCAGGCCAACTGCTTCAACCATCTTGTCAACACACAGGATATGGTAACTGCCCCACCAGTGTTGAATAGAAGGGAAGATTCACTTCTCTTTATCTGCTGGCAATGCTTCTACTAATACAGCCCAGTATGCTGCTAGCCTTCTTTGCAACAAGGGTAGACTGTTGGCTCATATTAAGCTTATTGTCCACTATAACCTCCAGGTCCTTTGCTATTGACTTCCCAGGGTGGTGTTGAAACCTCTGAGATGTAATGTGTGGGAGCCAGGGTTGGGGTCTGTGGGGCTCTGCTTGAACACAGGGGTTCTCTATGGATCAGTGTCAGGTCTACGTGTATACCATGGGGTGCTTCATGACGGAGTGTGGGGCCAGGGCCCAGGAACTTAGGTGCCCAGATCCCAGGGCTCATGCAGTGGATACAGATGCCCCCCTTTCCCTTGCTGTGTGCCTGTGGCTGACAGATGTCCAGAGTCAGGAGGTAGGGCTAGGGAGAGGGGCTGTGCTAGCTCACCTCTGGGAGAGCTTAAGGGTGGGGCCTGTTGGGCACTTGGCTGAAGCAGCTGAGTGTAGGGCAAGTGCTAGCATACCTTCCTAAAAGGGAGGGGTAGTGGGGGGTCACAAAGGAGGCTGGGATGCGATGCCAGAGGACATCTAACTTAAATCAATAGGTGAAGTCAACAGAGCTACAGTTGCAGAAAACCAGTCTGTGAGGAGCAGCAGGTGTGTTGCCTTCTACAGAGGTTTCCAATTTTGCTAAAATATTTGGGGAGAGACCCTGCCTCTCCCCTCCAGTCTTTGCATGCTGTGTATAATGGCCTTAATATTTTGGATTTGGCAGAGAACAAAAGTATGGAGTTAGACCTGTTGGGGATTGTGTCAAGAGGTACCTCTTGGGGCAGGACACTACAGAGGTTCTAGGAAACTTTGAGGCCCACAGAGAAACTCTGGAAGGTTGCTATAATGTAAAGGTGTCTAAATATGGTTAGGGTTGCAACGCAGCCCAGGACCTGGAATGCATCAATATAGATTAAAATCATTTTAGACTTTCCCTCTTTTTGAGTTAACAGTTTTGTATTGTACCTCTGAATGGGGCAACACAAAATTTCTCCTTAAATTGATTTATGCAAGGAACTATCCTGAAATTAAACTCATTGCATATATTGATTTTGAACACTCTTGACGTATAACCCTAGTGATTACTAGTGTTCAAGTTAGAATCTTTTGGCAGGAAATTAATGGTTCTGGCATGACCACTAAATGGATGTTTGCTCAGCAGTAGTTTTAATCACTAAAGATGATAGGTACCACATGCATGATAAATAAAATCATAGTATTTATTAGGGCTGTGTGAAGCTTCAGTTCCCAATTTGATTTGGCAGAGATTTGGCCCAGTTTGGTGGTTGAATCTCTGAATCTGAATCAAATCAGAAGACCCTTTAATCTCTCTGAATCGAATCAGAACTGTCTGAATCAATTCAGAGAGATTCGGAAAGATATGGAGATTCAGATATAGACACAGCTTTAAATGTTTTTTCCAAATACCTCTAGGTAGCAGGCAGCTTATGAATGCTGTAACGCTGGGGCATATGGAGTGTCCCACAGAAGCATGGCGGGGTCCCCAGTTCTCTCAGCAGCAGACTTGGAAGTGGACCAGAAGCACTTCTGGTCCACTTCCAGGTCCGCCAGGGAGCACGCTGAGGCTCCCCCGGCCCATATTCCCTGGTTCAGCGACCAGTGCTTTCTGGGTCTGGGGGGGCACCCGGGTGCAGGGGTGAGACCCTCCAGTGCACTCCCTGGTGGACTCGGAAGTGGATTGGACATACTTCTGGTCTACTTCTGGGTTCACCGCTGAGCGCATGGGGGGCCCCCTCTAGCTCCTGTGGGATGCTTTATCTGCTCCAGGATAGCAGTGTTCACAAGCCATGCTGGTACCTTAAGGTATGTAGAAAAAACTTTTAAAGCTGTGTCTATGTCTGAATAGCTGATTCTCTGAATTAGCATTGCATCTTTAGATCTGGATTCAGCTGAATCAAATCAGGGACAGTGATTCGAATCAACTAATTGAATCACTGTCCCTGATTCAGGCCAAATCTGAATCCAAATCAAATAGGCCCCGCTTTGCGCACCCCTAGTATTTATAGATAAACTACCCATTAATATAGTATAAAGTGATTAATTAGATGTTCGACTTAAATATAAGTAAATTGTGAGGTTTCTAATTGAGGCTAAACTCTCATTTCCTTTCAAGGAATCTTTTTCAATTGTGAAATAAAAACTTGGCCAAATGTCCTTCAAACTATAAGGAGGGTAAAGCGCAGGGGTTGAATATCCCCAGCTGGTTGAGTAGGTAAATTACAGCTATACATCATCAACTTTCCTTGCAGGAAAATCCACTTATGCCAATCATGAAGATGACATTAAAAATGTTATACAGTTCCTTTAAATAGTTATTCTGGGACTCCTTGTAAATTGGTATGTTTATTAGGAAAACTAGTAAAATTGTTTATGCTTGAATCTGCAGATCCACATGAAAATATTTTTTTAACAGAATTTTCAAGGCAAAATGGTGGGCAGATAAGTATCACAGGTTAGAAATGAAAACATAATGCAGGAACAGAGAAAAGATTATGACTATTGCCTTTTCACTTGTACAATCACTAGGAACTGAAATAGACTCAGTTCTCTTCTATTCCTGACTGCAGTTTCACTACTTCATTTTATTTTGTGTTAGGGTTGTATTTTAATGCATATTTGGCCCCTATGAAAGTATGCAGCAGACCTCAGTTTCCTATTACCCACAAAACAGTCCATTATGACTGCAGGTCCAATGCTCTGGGGCATTAGGGGGGCTACAGGCTGTCCACTACTTTGTTGGGGATTGAGGCACTGACCAGGGTCAGGAAGGGTGTGTAGAATCTCAGGATAAACTGGGTCAAGGAGCCAGGAAGTCAAGCCAAGAGTGGCAAGCCAAGTCAAAAAGCTAAGACATCTCACATAAAATGGAGTCAAGGAGCAAGTTGAGTCAAGAAGGTGGGAGATCAAGCAGAGTGGAGCAAAGGAGCAAGTTGGAGGGACCAACAAAGCAGTCTAGAATCAGATTCAGCTTTGTTGTCCAAACACTTCCTGTTCTGGCTCAGGGGTTTATATGTAGGAAGTGGAGGGTCAGCTGATCCTGGTGACAGGGAGTGGTGGGGGAGAGGGGGATGGCTAGGCTCTGCAAGAGGCTTCACACTAGTCTTGGCCACTCTGGGTGAATCATCACAGGGAGTCAAGCTGAGCTGACTAACTGTGCTGCCGGGCTGAGGTCCCAAATTTAAGTCCCTGGCTTGACACTGGGTCCTTCACACTGGTATTTGGATGGGGCCAACCTCATTGTAGAGAAAGAAGCAGACAGTGTTATAGTGATGCAAACTGTATACTGGTAGTCTTTTTAAGCAACAAACTGTCCCGGTGTGCTCACTAACATACAGTCTCCCTTTCTCATGCTTTCAGTGAAGCAGCTTGACCTCAGAGCACTGGATGAATGCCAGTTTGACTCTCATGTGCCAAATCTACTACAATGGGTTCAAAAGTCTGGAATGCTTCAATCTGATTGTAGCATCACTGCTTTAGTTATAAAGGGAATAGAAAAAGCCTAAATAATGAGACATGTTCCTTTTTAGGATTCACATCATCAAGGACAAGGTTGAATAAAGCTTTCCCCATTGAAGGTCTGGTACAGAGTAGGAGTTGTTCTCCTTCACTTCTAGGCAAGTGTTAAAAGATGTCTCTTGATGGGTTCTGAGTGGAAGTGCTTCTTTTCAAAAAAGTGCTATAAGCCTGGAAATGAATTTCAGTCCATCACGTTTCAGTTTCCTTCAAAGCTGGGGCAATTAAGATATTGCCACTCTGATTGCTTAAAGGTTTCATGTTCCTTTGGGAGAGAAGTAATAACTATGATATGAAAGGGCTGAACTCCATTGTGGAAGTGTGAGGATATTTTACACCAAAAGCCCACAGCCAAACTGACACTTTTAGGGGGGCAAATCTTTCATTATTCATACTTTGCACATGAAATTAATAGTAGCATTTTAAGTGACTCATAAGAGCAGATCTTCATTCACCATGTCCACAACTTTCATGTTCTGGAAGCCTATAATGACATTTTTCTTTCTTTTTTTTTCAGTGGGATCTACCCTGTTTGACCCAATTCTACTTCATTTCTTCTGGAATTAATACCCCTTGTGAGAAGGAGAAAAGGAGGTATTTCAGGGCACATCAGAGAGGTTTAAAGGCATACATAGTATTTAGAAATAGAGCATTGAAACAGTACGATCATGTACTGGATGTAAGAAATAAGCCAATTGCAGAAAATCAATAAATAAAGACATTTTCAGTTACACGCAGGGTTTTGCCTTCCTTGTAGGAACAGAACCTGAAAATAAATTACTAGTAAAAAAAATGGCTCGTTAACAGAAATGATTCATGATATTTTACAATTGAGATGTAAGGTTTTGTAATGGAAATATACCTTTAATTTGTTTCAGAAACTGCTTTTATCCACCTAAAAATTATAAGTAGTAACTGACCTTGTGAAAGGTAGGAAGGAAACCTGGGAAATAGGAAAACTGAAGCAGAAAGCTTATATTAGGACCAATGTCAGCACTAGATTGCAAAAGTTTAAAATTTTGAATGTTTTTAAGTTGTTTTATATTTCCCAATAAGGAACTTCGTAAAAATATTTCAGATAAATAATACCTGCAGCTGATTTGTAGTGAAAACTTAACCTGCTGGTAATAGCAATAACATTGGTGTTACAAGCTGTCATTGTGTGTATAAGTGCAATGAGGGAAAATAAGATGGAAATGAAAAATGACAAACTACATTATATGGTGTGGGATGGTTATTTTCTTTTTTAGGAGTGTGTGTGTGTGTGTGTGTGTGTGTGTGTGTGAGAGAGAGAGAGAGAGAGAGAGAGAGAGAGAGAGAGAGAGAGAGGGAGAGAGAGAGATTCTTAGACATTGGTTTGACTTATGTGTGTTGACTGCCCGGTAACAGGGAAAAATAGCTCTAATATTTGAATTTTATAAAGCATTTAATATATTTTAATGTGCTTATAATTTGAAAACCACAATACCTTCATTGACGGTATAAAAACAACACCATTGCAGATACCTGTATTTACTCAGTCCAAGATGAGGTTCCCCCCCATTCACTGTGAAGAAAGAAAGCCTCATCTTGGATTCAATACTGATGTGGGGCAGATGATTACTGCAATTCTGTCCTTGAGTCGGAGCTGCAGCTGCTGCCTGCCCTGGGCAAGGGCCAGAGTGATAGCTGCTATCACCACCACTGCTAATGCTGCCCTCTGCGGCTTGGGCGGGGCTGGGGCCAGAACTGCTGCCCCGACTGCTTCCTCACTGGGCCTGGTGCCTTGTCATTAGTAGATCCTAAACACAGATCATCCAATGTTTTTACATCAGTCTGTCTCAGCTTTTGGAATTTGTTCCCTTCCCACTGAAGCAAATGGGAGCCTTTCCATCAAGTTAATGGAAGTTGGATCATGCCTTTCACATATAGTACCCTACTACATAATGATAATCCAGTGAAAGGTATAGTAGGAATATGCAGACAGAGAGATGCTAAAAAAGCTAAGAACTAAATATTTACATGTCCTCTCTGCACCCTTAGCAATGAAACAGAATTAATGTCGCAATGATAACCTTGGTGCTAAAATGTCGAATATTTTCTCTTTATTCTTCTTTCCTTTGCAGTTGCAAAAAAACCCCCAAACCTGTACAATCCTCGTATGTAAATTTCATAAGCTTTACTGTTCTCCTCAGGTGTGCATGCCAAGTTTTCATTATGAAGGCTCCCTGCTGTGAAAAAAAGGTACGTTTTCACTTTCATGTGCCTTTTCCTTTGTGGTAGAAAGGACTGAAGCATTAATGAGTAAACTAAACTAAAACTGTACAGACATTCCTGCAGAAAATTGGGTAAGTTTCAGCTACCAAGGGAAAGAAATTCAACTAGGTCAATAAAAATTGTGTGATTTTGACACAATGAAGTCAGTTGTCACTAAGAAGTCACAAGCACAATTTCTATTCATGTTAATGGCATTTTTATGCCTTACTCCCTGGTGTGCAGATTTCAAGATGTATCCTACTGCACCATAAAAATCATGCAAAACCAAATGGGGAAAAAAGAGCAACTTTCTTTGCAGGTTCAAAACATCTATCTTTGAAGTTATCTATCTGTAGTGACTTCCTCATTTGTCATTCCATTCCACTAATATATCACAACATATTACCTTGACTTGTATAATGAAATAGAGTAATATAAAAAGCACGATATGTTTATGGGGTAATGATAAATTATTATTATTTATTATTGATGTAACTCCTTTTGGGCATATGGCATTGTTCAATAAATCAAATGTGCATAGAAAACAACACAGTATCTTAGAATCTAATATATACAATTTAAAGGTCTAATTTGCTTCTCAGTATTTGGAAACCAGTAGTGATATTGGTTACTCAAAAAATTAACACACTACTTTTTAAATAAAAAGGGATAATTCTCTTTTGGAAGCTGAGTCATAGGTTTGGATGTGTGTGTGTCATGGCTGGTTGAAATGAACTTTTAGCAAAAATAAATTTTCAACTAAATAAAATGTTCATGGGAGCTATTTTTCAGAGAAAAAACTTTCCCTGGAAAAGAAACAAATCCTTCCAACTGACACCTGTTCAGCTTTTGATTAAAAGCCAAACATTTCTGCTGATTTTTTTTCAAAATCAACTTTTCTTTGCTTTCATCAGCCCTTTTTGTGGAGGAAAATAACATTTTCAACCAGCATTAGCATTTTAATTTTCTATTGGAGGAAGCAGACCAAGCCAAAAAAATCATATTGACATATCATATTGACGTATAGTGACTCTTTAGAGACCACAGGTCAGAGTATTAGGAATATATTTCCTAAACAAAACACTTGGGGCCATGGCTTATCTTCTGTTAAAAATGTGGTAACTAGTAGGGCTCTTAAACTAGTAGGGCTGTTAAAAATGTGGTAACTAGTAGGGATGTGCAAAATGGCACCATTCCATTTTGACTTGCGTTTCAATGGAACAGCACTTTGAATTTCATTTTGATTTGACACTGCTGTTTTGTTTCGTTTCATTGAAACAGTTTAGCTGTTTCGACAGTTTCGCTGTTTCGCCCATAGGCTATAATGGGGAAGCTCAAAACAGACTATAACTTTGTCATTTCTGGCCTGATTTGGATGAAACTTGCAGGAAAGGTGGCCCCTTCTATGTGCACAAAGCCTGCCAAGTTTCAAGGAGATAAGTGCAGGGGTTTCAGGGAAACTGCACCTCAAAGTCCTGAAAGCAAAAAACTAATGTCATGTGTACATGTTAAGGCACAGTGGGGTGAAAACTGCAGACATGCTAGCCCCTGCTGCAGCCATGAAGCCTACCAGCTATCAAGGAAATAGGTGCAGGGGCTTCTGGGTTCTGGGGCCCTGCACCTCTGGCTGCTGACAAGCAAAACTCGTGATATGGGTTGGTGACACTGTGTGTGTGTTAAGGTGTGCCCTCACTCAATTGACACCAAGGCAGAAAGCAGGGCAGTTCAAACAATGCCATCTTTTATGCAGCTTTTCTATCTGTCCCCCAGATAACTGAGGTTGAAAGAGACCTCAGGAAAGGATGGCCAGCCACACAGTCAAGAATGAGAGTACTCCTTCCCCACCACCCCCCTCCTTACTTTAGTTTCTCTTTCCCTGAAGGCAAGCCCATCTTGAGCTTCGAAACTTGAAATGTTTTGAAAATTTCAAAACATTTCAACTTCCCTCATTTTGTTTTGAGGCTGTTTCAAAGCTCTCTGTTTCATTTTGATTTTGCTGTTTCCAGGTCAAAATGAGTTGAAACAGTGTTGAAATGAAACTGCCAGTGTAATTTCACACAGCCCTAGTAACTAGGTAATATGGGCAAGACACACTGGGGAGACAGGGTACCCTAATGCTCAGGTTGACTTTATGTTGGCCATACCTCTGGTAGAGTTCAGAGCAGCCTTGGAGGTGCTACAAATTCTGTATGGGGCTATGATGGTGAAGGTGCACCAATATGACATCTGGACAGTGTTGGTTCCCAAGCCTGGATATTAAGGACACAAGAAGACAATATCCTAATGTAAAGGAAAGAATAGGAAGGGTAGAATGAGACCAGGTTGGCAAAATCATGAGCTTTTTAATGACCTGAACGCAAGAAGGAATCATACAAAAAGTGAAATGAAATCAACTTTACTATAGGTGAGTAGTGAGTATAAAAAAGTAGTATGATCATGTATGGACAAAATCAAAGAAGGGCAACATACAAAATGAGATGGAAATCACAAAGGATGTTATAAGCAACAAGAATACATTCTGTAAATATATTAAAAGAAAGAAGCAGACAAAGGAAAGAGTCTATTGTTCAGTGGGGCAAGGAAGCAAATACCAGGTGATACCAAGAAGACTGAAATGTTTAGTGCCTTTTCTGCCTCAATTTTCCATAAATGGGTATTTGTGGTCAGATGAGAAACATAATTAGCATCTGTGGCAAGCAGGGGAAAACTCAGCCAGAAAAGGGAAAGAACAGGAAAGAGACTGCTTGGATAAATTAGGTATTTTCAAATCAGCTAGGCCTGATTAAATTTACCATAAGTATTTAAGGAATCAGCTGAAGTAGTCTCAGAGCCATTAGTATCTCTGAGAATTCTTGGAGGATGGGTTTGGTTCCTGAAGACTGGAAAAAGAAAACATAGTGTGTATTGTTTTAATGAGAAAAAAGAAGGCCTGGGGAATTTTAGACCACCCAGCTTAATTTCAATTGCTGAAAGGGCACTGAAGTAATCAATCAATTTGTAAGCACCTAGAACTTACTAAGGAGATAAGTAAAAGCCCAACATAGACTGTCACAATCAAATCATATCCTTCATTTTTTTCAGTGACAGGGTAATAGACCTTGTCTAGAGGAGAGAAGCAGTAGATGTCATATATCTTGATTTTAGCAAGACTTCTGTCAGTCTCACATGACAGTCTCATAAGCAAGGGAGGGATATATGGTCTAGATGAAACTACTGTAAGGTGGGTAAACTAGAAACTGGAAAATAGTATTCAAATAATAGTTAGCAATGGTTCACTGTCAGTCTGGAAGGATATAGCAAGTGGGGTTCTCCAGGGAATCTGGAAATCTGGAAGCTAGACCTATCTAATATTTTCATTAGTGATTTAGGTGATGGAAAAAAGAGTATATTTATTAAACCTACAGACAACACAAGCAGGGTGGGGAGGCAAGTACTTTGGGGGACAGGATTAAAATGGAAAAGGATCTTAAAAATTGGAGAAATGTTCTGAAATAAATAGCATGAAATCCAAGAAGTATTAATGTCAAATTACACCAAGGTACAGATACAAAATAGGGAATGATTGACCATGTAGCCTTTTTGCAGAAAAAAGATCTGTAAGTTACAGTGGATCAGAAATGGAATATGAGTAAAAAATGTTATACTACTGTGGAAAAAAGCAGTCATCATACTGATATGTTTAAACAGAAGTGCTGGATGTAAGATACTAAGTAATTCTTCCAATTTACTTAATGCTGGTAAGGTCTTAGCTGGAGCACCGCATCCAGTTTTGGGCACCACCTTTCAAGGAAGATGTAGAGCAACCTAAGTGTATCCAGAGGATAGCAACAAAAAATATTATAAACTAAAAAAACCCCATGGCCTGTGAATAAAGAAGAGAAGAAAAGATTGAGAGAGATATGACAAGCCTTTGAATTAATAACATTTTTTAAAGGGGAAGATAGTACATTATTTTCCAACTCAAGTGAAGTGGAGGACAAGAAGTAATGGATTTAAATGGCAGCAAGGCACACTTAGGTTAAACATTAAGGGAAAAAAATCTAATTCTAAAGATAGCCATGGACTGGAACTGAACCCTTGGGAAGTTGAAGTATTTCCATTACTAGAGGATTTTAAGAGCAGATTAGGCAATGTGTCATGAATTTTGTAGGTATAGCTGATTCTGCTCTTAGAGGAGCAGAATGGACAGGGTGATCTATGGAGATAGGTATCTTACAGCCCTCTACTTTATGAATAATAAAATACCCATTTACAGCTGGGTCAACTGAAGTGGCCTTTGGTGCAAGTCTAGAACAGGGTTCTAAGTCAAGTCACTACAAGTCGGTGTAATAAATGACAGTGACTTTTTTCCTCATCTCTCTTTAAATTCCTTAATAGCTAAAAGTAAACATATTTCATTACACTAGCGGTTGGGCACACTTTCAAATCAGTCCAAGGCTTTCCTGACTCTTTGTAAGTCCTGCTTAATTATTTGTGCCTCATCATGATTGCTATTTCTAAATAGGCATAAAGGTAAGGATTTTAATGATAGCACTGCCTAGCATTATACACTACCACAGAATTATACAACAGCATATCTAACAATAGTGTAATATTGATCTATGATCTCTAAGTGTTTTATAAGTATTTATGAATTATATTTAGGGTGACCATATGTCCCAGTTTGGCTGGGATACTCCCAGATTACATAGTCCAGTGCCAGCGGTTGGCCAAAAGTCCTGGGCCAGAATCCGGTGGGGAGGCAAAGCAGCATGATGTGCTAGACAAGTGGTCAGACCGCTGCTACTGCATGGGAGCAAGGATGTGCTATGTGAGGGCAGGATGGCACATGCTTCAGTCCACCCACTTTGCTCTCGTGCAGCAATAGTGGTGCCTGCCTGGCACATTGCTCAGCCTCCCTATATGGATACCTTTAAAAGTGTTATATATAAGTTACATTTGCCTGGGGATTACTGGAGGGAACAGCAGAACTGTAGGCGATATACTTCTCTCTGAATAAACAAGCTTTATCATTCTATAAGCTTAACTCCTTGGGTTTTTAAGGACAACACACAGTACAGGAGTGGAGTATGAAGAAAGACAAAATAAAACGGAGCATCTTAGAATCCCAGAGGAGTTAAAGCTGTCCAGCAATGCAGCTGAAAACTGGAAGAAATTTAAACAGAGCTTCACCAAATATATGATGGCCAGTGGAGCTACAGAAAAGGAAGATTCACTCAAGGTAGCTATTTGTTTGAATATAGCAGGCCCAGAAATTCTGTCTTTTTAATGATAGCCTACAACTGTCAGAAGCAGAACAGAAAAGTTATGGCTCAGTAATAAAAAAGTTTGGGGAAATACTATGGAAGAATATAACTTGAGGCTAAGTAAGGCACTAGGAAGAGCTTGCAGATCAGGTTTGAAACTGACCAAGCAAAAATGCAAATTCAGAGTCAAAGAAATAACATAACTTGGAGAAATGTTCTCAGAGAAAGGGGTGCAAATTGATCCTGCAAAGGTTAATGCCATTACAAACATGCCACCCCCTACAGATAAGGAAAGAGTGCAAAGATTACTGGGAATGATTAATCTTGTAAGGAAATATCTACCTAATTTAGCAGAGTAGACCAAACACCTGAGATCACTCCAAACAAAGAATGCTCAGTGGGTACAGGAACATGAACATAGTTTCATAGTTGTTAGAGGCTTATAGATCATCGGGTCCAGCCCCCCAGCATTTGGGCAGGAAAGAGCGCAGGGGTCAGATGACACCAGCAAGACGGGCATCAAGATGCTCTTTGAAGATTGCCAGGGTGGGTGACTGTACCACTTCTGGGGGGAACCTGTTCCAAACCGTTGGTATTCAACTTATAAAGAAGTCTTTTATTAAGTTTAGTCTGAAGTGTTCTTCAGTCAGCTTGTGCCCGTTATTTCTAGTTCTCCCCTGGGGCGGCTTGGTGAATACTTGCTTCCCAGGGCCCTGATATACTCCCCTGTTATAGGCTGCCCTTTGAGTCTTCTCTTCTCTAGGCTGAACAGTCCCAAGTCTTTCAGCTTCTCCTCATATGACCTGTTCTCTGGGCCTCTAATTATGAAGCTGAATTTAAAAGCTTGAACGAAAAACTAACACAAGCTCTGGTACTAAAACACTAAGACCCTAAAAGACCCATTAAATTGTCAACAGATGCTTCTAAAGAAGGCACTGGAGAAGCTTTGCTTTAAAAACATGGGGATAGATGGAGACCAGTAGCGTATGCACCTAGGACACTCTCTAAGTCAGAGTGCCTATATGCATAAATTAAGAAAGAAAGTTTAGCTCTGGTATATGGCTATAAGAAATTTCATACATTCAGCTAGGGGAAGACTGTGATAAGCTGAAACTGATCATAAACCTTTGGTAACTATAGCAAAGAAAAGGTGTATCAGCAGGGATCTTGGTTTCCTCTGATAAAAAAAGATCCCCAATTTTTGGATTAAAAAAAGTAACCCAAAAACCACATTTTTCCGTGATTAAAATGAAACATCACTGTATAGGCTATCAGACCTGCTACCTAGGTTACAGAGACTTTTCTTTCAACTGCAAATATATGATCTAGACATACAATGTATGCCAGGAAAATATCTACTGATAGCAGATACGTTGTCCAGAGCATATGACACAAGGGAAAATGACAGAATTCCAGACTCAGACATAGTACATATTAATCTAATTAAAACAGTGATTCCTGTCACAGATAAAATGTGGGCACTAATTGCAGATGCTACTGCTCAAGACACCACATTGCAAAAAGTGATAACAGCTATTTGTGCTGGTTGGCCTGGAAAACTTACACCTAGCCGCTACTCCCAGTTCAAGGAAGAGCTGTCAGTACTGAATGGCATTTTGTTCAAAGGTTCACGACTTGTTGTTCCAGCAGTGCTAAAGAAAGACACATTAAGCAGAATCCATGAGGGGTATCTAGGCATTGAAAATTGCAAAAGGAGAGTAAGGGGTGCTCTATATTGGCCCAACTTAAATAATGATGTAGAAGATGCTGTAAAGGCTTATACAACATGCCTAAAGTACAAATCAGCACAAAGAAAAGAGCTCATTATGGCCATGGAGGAGCCTGTAGTGCTGTGGTATCAAGTGGGCATTGACTTATTCATGCATACAGGAAAAAATTATGTATCAGTGCTGGATTATTATTCTCACTATCCTGAAATTGCATTATTATTCTCACTGTCCTTAAAAGCACAACAGCAAACCATGTCATAACTCACATCAAATTGATTGTTGGGATGCCACAAATTGAGAGAACAGACAACAGATCTCAGTTCAACTGTCTTGAGTTTAAAGAGGTTTCAAAGAAATATGGATTCCTTCACAACACTTCAAGTCCTAAATACCCACAATCCAATGGTCTGGCAGAAAATGAAGTACAAATAGTGAATAAATTGTTGAAAAAAGCTACAGATTCACACACCAATGTTTACCTGTTTCATGGCAACATCCATGAAACATGGACTTTCCCCAGTAGAAATGCTATTTAATAGGAAACTCAAAACTAGGCTGCCAAATATTGTGGGTGATGCTCATCAAAATGAAAAGACAGATGTGAAAATATTTTTAAAATTTGACAAACTCAACCAAAAATAGTACCATGACAGGGATTCCAGGTAGCTACCACAACTGCAAAACAAAGATATAGTGCTTGTCTCAGATGGATGAATGTGGAAACAAAAAACAGTAGTTTCCTATCAAGTAGCTCCAAATCCTATAAAGCAGTTGCACCAGGGTTAGGGACAGACATTACACATGAACTGGTTTAAGTGATCAGAAACTGATTTAAACCTGTAACAGAACAGATGTTCATTGCACGTAAACCAGTTTGAAAATGTCTGAAACAGGTTTGAGATAAACCTGGTTGAATGTAGAATCAGACATAACTGATTTGTCTCAAACTGGTTCATGCAATGTCTGTCCCAGACCCCTTGCTGGTTTAAGATAAACCAGAGTCCCCCAACATCTTGACATGCTCTCTGGGCTGGGTGGGGTTCTCTGCTCCACAGCAGGGCTGGCCCTGCTCCTCTGCTGCCTCACTGGAGCTCTGCAGTTTCTGCAGGTATCTGCCTGGCTTCTGCTCCCCCCTCCCCTCTGCACTCTGTGCTAAGCAGACATTCCCCTGTCCCTCATAGACACCTCAGCATTAGCTAGCAGACCACATGCTGGCTACAGTTAGTACTGTGGGAGATGACAAAGGCAGACAGACTTTTTGGAGCTATTCAACAGGTAGCTTAATGTCCTTCCTTGGAAAAGCTGTTTAAGATCTATTTGCCTCATCTCTCCCCACCCCTTACCACTCCCTGCTGAGCAGGAATTCCTCCCTCCCCTCTACCTTTCCAAGAAGGTATCTGCGGATTAGCTAGCAGACCACATGCTGGGTCCATGCTGACTCAACAGGCAGAATCAAAAGGGAGCTGGGAATGTCCCTCTGTTTTCTTAATGGGGCAATAAATACTGAGATAGGGGTGACATTGTTATCAGCCCCCCCCCCCCCCCCACTCCTGGCTTGCTTGCCTGTCAGTTTGCTGTAGACAGTATACAAAAGCAGGGAGGGAGATTGAAAAGCTCTGTATCATTAACAGATGTATGCACTGCACATCCCACCGCTTGCCTCAGTGGTGCCGGGGGGCTGGCAACACTCCTGTCCCTTAAACAGGGAGCTGGTAAAAAAGCCTGGGACTGCAGACAGGCTGGGGGTTTACACCCCTCACTAATCAGGGTTTCCTGCTGGGACCTGGCCACATCCCCGTCAGCTCAGCTTTGCAAAGGAAGGGAGGGCTGCTCTAGCGCCCCTGGCTTCCAGCCTGAGCCACTGTGGGTATGTGCCTGAATTTTCTCAGGGATTGTCAGTATGGTTGGAAACCGGTTCAGCCTAGCCAGGTTAGACTAACTTGCAAAGGTTGACTCAATTCATGCTCAGGCTTTTTGAACACCTGTTCTTAGCCCAGAAGTACAGGTGTTAAGAAGGAATGGATAACACTTGCAGCTCATAAAAGGGAGAAAATAAGCAGCATCACAAGATTCATCAAAAGAAACAGAGCTAACATCAAAGCAACAAGAAACGACAGCGGAGACTGAAAATGACACAGAAATAGAGAAATCTGAACAAGGAAATCAAACAAGAACTGAACCAATAAGGATTGAGAATGCAGAGAAACTGAGAAAATCACTTAGATATAAAAAGACAACACAAAGACTAATAGAGACATGTTAAAATGTGCTTTAACAATGGATTGCACTAAACTGCCAACGTTAGTCTTATATGGGGATATTTTATATGAAAGGAGAAAAAATGTGTGGATACCTTTAAGAGTGTTATGTATAAGTGGTTACATTTGGGGATTGCAGAAGGGAACAGCAAAACTGTAGGCAATGTACTTCTCTGTGAATAAACAAGCTTTATCATTCTATAAGCTTAACTCCTCGATCTTTTGAGAACAACACACTTCCCACTGGACTCCAGCCTAGGACTTTTGATGAACTGGCCATGAAATGATAGTGTGAAATAACATTATACAAATTGTGAAAGTGAGGGTTAGAGGTGGTAATTTAACGAAAAAACAAATATGTCCCAGACTTGGGAATAGGAGGCATGGAGAAACAAACAAGTATCCTGTTTTAAGGTGGGAAGTAGGAGGGGGGCAGATTATTGTGGTTCAACTGTAACTCTTTCATTTATATAGGGTTACCATAAGTCCGGACATGTCCTCTTTTTGGGTCCTCCCATCTCTGTCCAGGTGCTAGTACAAGGGAGGCTAGGGGACAGTGATCATGAAATGATCCAGTTTGCTGTTCAGAGAAAGGTGGGGAGGGTAACTAGCACAGTGCAAATGCTTGACTTTAGGAAAGCCAACTTTGATGTGCTCAGGGCAGTAGTCAGGGAGGCACTCGGAGCTCAGGGTGTAGTTAGAATGGGGGTCCAGGAAAGGTGGTCCTTCCTCAAGGAGGCTATCCTTGGGACACACCAGGATGCAATTCCTCTGCGCAG
>NW_017728886.1:228449121-228459088 GCF_001723895.1 Crocodylus porosus
CCCTTGGAGTCACTAGGAACAATGGCCACAAGCTGAGGGAGGATAGCTTTAGGTTAGATATTAGGAAGAACTACTTCACTGTAAGGGTGGCCAGAGCCTGGAATAGGCTTCCCAGAGAGGTGGTGCTCTCACCTTCCCTGGAAGTCTTCAAGAAGAGACTGGATAGGCACCTGGCTGGGGTCTTATGACCCTGCCCACCCCCAGTGCTCCTTCCTGCCCATGGTGGGGGGTTGGACTCAATGATCTGTCTAGGTCCCTTCCAACTCATTGATTCCATGATTCTTTGAGGTGTTTTTTAAAAATATCAAGAAATGTCTGGGATTTTGCTCTGACTCTACTTTTCCAGCTTGCCCCAGCAAGAAACTGCCTGGGGTTGGCGGGGAGCAGCGGAGGGCAAGTGAATGCAGAGGCATCACATGGTCTGCGTGCAGCTCCAGCAGCTGCAGGCAGGTAAGTCTGTGGGGGCAGGGGTTAGACAACCAGGGCTGGGAACTGTGTGTGGGGGGGTGTATGCCTGCTAGCTCTGGGGCTGCAGCAAGGTGGGGAGGCAGGGGATGTGCCTGCCCCTCCAGCGGGAGAAGGTGGTGGGGGCAGCAGGGAGCTGTGTGGGCAACAGGGCTGGGAGCAGGGGGCTGTGGGTCAGGAGTGAGGAGCATGGGCAGGCCTGGGAGGCAAGGGGTGTGGGTCAGGTATGAGGGGTACCAGCAAGGCTGGTGGGGTAAGGGGCTGTGTGTTGGGAGTGAGGGACACAGGCAGGGCTATGGCAGGCAGGGGCTGCAGGTCAGAAGTAAGGGGCACCAGCAGGGCTGGGCAGAGGGGGGCTCTGGCTTGGGAAGGAGAGGCACAAGGGGATTGGGGGACTGTGGGTCAGAAGTACTGGGCGCAGGTAGGGCCAGGGGGCTGCAGGTCAGAAGTGAGGGGTATCAGAAAGGATGGGGGCACTGTGAGTTGGTAGTGAGGGACACCAGCATAGTCTGGGAGGCAGGGTACTGTGGTCCAGAAGGGAGGGGCAGCAGCAGGACTGGGGGCGGGGGGGTTGTGGCTGTGAGGGCCACAGGCAGGGCAGAGGCATATCACTGCCCCCCTACAATCATTTACCTCCCGACAGGTGTCCTCTTTTTTGAAACTGGAAAATGGTAATCTGTTTTAGCTACTCCTGTTCTGTGGTAAATGGAGATTAAACAGGGCAGTTTACCCTGAATGAAACAAGGTTAAGTTACTGTGGTTTACTGTACTTATTGTAGGCTAGGAGCAGAATCAATTACAATAGATCAGTTGATGCATACTCACAAGTGGTAATGGACCCAGAGGGACAGCCTTCCATCTCCAGATCCCTCTGTGCAAAAATTAAGTTTATTTCCTACCTATGGGGACATTTTACCATCTTACACCATCTATACTTTTCTAAAAGCCTGACAAAAGGACTTTGATCCTGAAAGCTTGCAGAAAAGGACACTTTTCTTGCAATTTCCCAGTTGGGCTAATAAAAGGTATCATTTTGGAACCAAGAGTTCTAGTTTTTTGTAAGTCCTTCCTCCAGCTTTTAAACAAGATAGTTGGTCATCTGTGCATGCCCAGAGGCTGTCATTCAACAAAGCTCTTAAGAACATGTATGGCTTTAAGTCTGTGAGAGAATCTTTTGGTCAGTGATATCAGAGTAAGTCTTTTGGTCAGTGATATCAAAACTGAATGTCAAATTTAACAACAAGCCACTCAGCTTGGAAATGACCCTTAATGGGGCAATTCAGCTTGTCTTGGGGACAGGAGTGATTCATCCTTTCCTTCATGTTCAGTGTTCCAAAAATAGCATCAAATCAAACCCTGGAGCAAATACTGCACCCAGTAGAAGAGAGTTAATAGAACAAATCATGAATTCTGCCATGGGCATGCGCAAACCTCACAAGATTTCATTTAGAGCAACTGTTAATCAAGAGAGAAATTCACCCGAGATATCTGTATTACGAGGCAGGTAGCTAAATAATACTAATAATAACAAATGGTATTAGTGCAGGGCTCTAGTAGCAATGCACCTAATTTGCTGACCTTGTTCAGGGTTCTGTATACTTACGTGTACCTATTTGCTTACCACCAGAAACAGTTAGTAGCTTTGGAGTTAGTAGCTTTGGACATGGGTGACATAAGAACTTTATGCAAACTTATTTTGGCTGAACCTCATAGTATAGAAATTCAGCATTATATCTTGTAGGAGAGGTCCTTTCATCAGATTCAGCATGTTTTAATATGGAATGTTCCATGGTAGTATTATACAATAAGCTTTGGGGTATTTTCTGTTATTAGCAATTGTCCAGGGCAGGAAATATCAAACGGTGGAAACATTTTAAAGACAACTGTCTCACAACCTTCTCAGTACTTCAAGAGCATTTTAATTTTGGTGGGTTCAAGGTTTTAGGTCTAATTTCACCCATCCATAATTTTTAAAACCTCATTATAGCTTTATACTTTTGTAAATAAGTTTTATCAACATATCTTTTGTAAATTAAACATTCCATGAATAAGACTGGTGTTGATCTTGAATGCATCTAGTCTACTGATTTTAAATGTTACAATATTGAAGTGATTTTTTTTGTGTGCTTATGAGGCCAGATTCATCCTCATTAGCACAGTCAGGCAAAAGTTATGCCCCCCTGTGACCATGTAACGTACTGTGCCCTAGAAGAGCATTCACCCTGGGAAGGAGACAGGTGGTATTTCTACCACTGTCCTCCATCAACATTTTTATCAGGGACTGGCCTCATTAGTTCTAGCAGGACTGCAACTTTACTTTTTAGCAGAGGACCCTGCAGTGATTTACTAACTCAGTGCTTCCACTGGCTATCCCAGCCAGTACTATTAACATTTCAAACTGTGTTGTCTGGTGAGGTCAACAAGTCAAAAGAAAGTTGCACTTTTAGCAGCTGTTAGCATTGCATGCTTTCTGATGGATTTCTTCTTTAGTGCATACACCCACTCTGTTCAGTGATCTGCTCACGCTGGTAGATGCCTGCATATACAAGGGCTAAACTTGGCACATTAAGTGTACCCGATAACTAGACATCCCCTTCTCAAATTTAAATTCCTGCATAACTCTAATAAGTTCTAATGGTCCAAGCTACTTGCATCTGGGGAGTGAACTAGGCACAAGGCTATATGTGAAGGACACATCTGCCCCTTCCATTTCAATACATTAGCAGATGTTCTGTTTACAATTTTAGGTTTAAAACTGTTGTATTTTACTTTGTTTATTTCTGTATGTACTTTTGATTTAAAACTGAGCACCCTGGAAGGGCCTCTTTAGCTATAGACTTGTTATGGGCAGCACAGTTTTCTATTCTTATTCCACCTTACTGAGATTCAAGTATAAACAGCTGGGCACAAGAAAACAATCTATTATTATTTTCTGTATTATGGTATCCACCTTTCAGGATGAGATTTCACTGCACTAGGTAAAGCACAAACACATAAGAGGACAATAGTCCAGCCTTTAAAACTTTTAAAATCTATATAAAAGAAATGTACCATAAGGGTGTATTTCAGACTAGAAGATGAGTGTGACGGTAATAGATTCTACTGGGTACATCTATATGTGTACTTTACTATGGAATAGATTACTTTGCTGTGTAGTAATGCATCATCATCTACATGTACAGCAGTATTAGCCTAATTAACTCCACCATAAGGTATTTGCTCCACTGTCTTACAATGGAGTAAATAAGTGATTAAATACATGTGTAGATGCTTACCATGGGTGCAATTTGAGCCTGGTCAGTGCAGATAACAGGGGCCAGACTCCTGCCTGCCATCTAGCCAAATGGCTCTGCACTTGCCTTTGTGCACCAGCCCCACTCTCCACTACCCGACGCTGCCACCTGGAGCCTGGGACTGACCTCCATACTCCCTGCCAGTCCAGGCCTACTCTGCCCTGCCTCGAATTGCTGCTGTCCCAGGTGCATGTGGAGATGCTGGCTCAAACTGCACCAGAATTTGTGACTTCACATTAACTGCATGTGTAGATGCACCCACTTGTGACAGATACATAACTTGATACTTTTGATTCTAGGAATGTATTTAAAGGTCTCTCTCACTGAATGTTCTTAAAATAATTGAAACCAACACCCAGTATTCACAATTCAGTTGAATTCAGTGACTCTAGGTTTGAAAATTTAAAGGGTTAAGTGTTAAAAACAAATAATACTGGTTTAGAACTATAGTACAATTAAAAAAGCCTGTCTTAGCCAGTTTTCACACAGGGCTTTTTAAAATCAGTAGGCTGGCTTTCACCAGGAGCACATTAACCCTTTTTGAGTTTGTCCCGCTAAACAGGACATATTTTTCTGAGACATTCATAAATGGTAAAGACATTATTAAGTGCACAAGCAAACAAATGGCAGATAAACTTCAATGCTGACAAGTGCAAGATAATGAACTTGGGGAAAAATAACCTCAATTATATTTATACAATGCTAGATTCTGAACTAGCAGTTATGATTTGGTCATGACTTTGGAGTCACTGTAGACAGTTCTCTAACAACATCATCTCAGTATGCAGTAGCAAACAAAAGACCCATTAAAATGTCAGGCATCAATTAAGAAGGGAATAGAAAATAAAATGAAGAACATCATCATGCCATTATAAAAATCCATGGTGCACCCACACCAAGAATACTGTGTGCAGTTCTGGTCTCTGCATCTAAAGAAGGATATAGGAGAATTAGAAAAAAGCAACAAAGATGATCAGGTGTATGAAGAAGCTTCCATACCAGGAGAGACTAAAAAGACGAAGCGTGGAAAAGACAAGGCTGAGGGGGATTATGATCAAGGTGTACAATATCATGAAGGGTATGGATCAAATGAACAGGGAACTGTTGTTCACCAAGTCTGGCTCCAAGGGTGGACTCAGAGAGTAGTAGTCAATGGAAGCAAATCACTATGGCGCTCCATGACAAGTGGTGTCCTGCAAGGCTCTGTCCTTGGACTGGTTCTTTTTAACATCTTTATCAACGATGTGGACTTTGGTGTCAAAAGCACACTGGCCAAGTTCGCCAATGACACTAAACTTTGGGGCATAGTGTCCACACCTGAGGATAGGCTAGTGATCCAGGCTGACTTGGATAAGCTTAGTAAGTGGGAAGATATAAACCTGGTGACATTCAGTACTGAAAAATGCAAGGTACTCCACCTGGGGGAAAAAAACCCACAGCATGCTTATAGGCTCGGCAGTGCTACGCTCACTAGCACCACAGCTGAAAGAGACTTGGGGGTCATGATTGACCAGAAGATGAACCACCAATATGATGTTGCAGCTGGTAAAGCAACTAAAACTCTGGCTTGCATCCATAGATGCTTCTCAAGTAAATCTCAGGATGTCATCCTCCCACTGTACTTGGCCTTGCTAGAGTACCGCATCCAATTCTGGGCACCACAATTCAAGGATTTTGAGAAGCTTGAGAGAGTCCAGAGGAGAGTCACATGCATGATCAGAGGGCAAGAAAATAGGCCTTATGATGAGAGGCTGAGAGCCATGCGACTCTTCAGCTTAGAAAAGTGCAGGCTCAGGGGTGACCTGGTGGCTGCCTATAAATACATAAGGAGTGTGCATCAGGATCTGGGGGAATGTCTGTTCACGAGAGCGCCCCAAGGTCATAAACTGCTCCATGACTGTTTTAGGCTGGATAATAAGGAAAAACTTCTTTAATGTCCAAGCCCCCAAGGCCTGGAATAGACTCCCTCCAGAAGTGGTACAGGCACCCACTCTGTACTCATTCAAGGAACGTTTGGATGCTTATCTTGCTGGGATCCTTTGACCCTATCTGACTTCCTGCCCCTGGGGCGTGGGGCTGGACTTGATGATCTCTCAAGGTCCCTTCCAGCCCTAATGTCTATAAAATCTATGAAAGTCCCAGAATACTAGAACTAGGGAGGACCCAGTGAAATTAGTAGAGCTAGATTTAAAGCTAACACAAGGAACTACTGTTTTATACAATGTGTAGTTAACTTACGGAATTCATTGCCACAGGGTAGAGGTGGATAGAATAGCCAGGTTGAAAAGGGAGTAGAGAAATTCATGGATGATATTAATAGCTGTGGAACAGAATTTGTTGGAGATGTTTTCTGTAGCATCTCTAAACCAATAGGTGGATGACAGGGAGGATAATGAAGATGGGATAGATTACTGTGTGTCTGATTCAAACCTCTCCCCCTAGCATCCTTTTCTGCCATTATCAGAGACAGGATACTGGGATAAATAGATTATTGGTCTGACCCAGTATGGCACTTTTTATGTTCTTATGACAAATAACAGATTTCTTATTTTTATTAATTAATGATGTTACGAGCTAAGCACAAGAAAGAAAATAGTCTAATCTTACATCACTTATATGTGCATAGTTTGTCATATGAGGACAACAAAATAGTATTGGTGAGGTCCTTGCTGGAATGAAACTGAAGCAGTACAACTGAATAGCAGCTTTAACTTATATCTTAAAGGTGCCATGCAAAAGTGTGAAATCTCTTTTCTGCATAGTTATAATCTCGTTCTCTATTACAAAAGAAATCGCATCCCTGGTACTTAAGAGTCACTGCCATGATTCCCCTCAAGTAAGAGACTTGTGAGTTTAAGTGAAAGGGCACACAGAAGACCACACTTTATCTGATCTGTCTACTTAGCAATTTTCTTCCCTCTTGCACTGGTAGCTGAAAAGTGAGTCTAATTCACTGATGAATACAATTACAAGCGAATGATCCATCACATTAACTTTAATGAGCTGCAGCAGGTCACTTGGTTATGGATGGCACCATGCAAAGGTTACAGTTCAGGGTAATACTAAATCTCTGACAGTCATCCTCAAAGCTTTTATGCAGTAGTTACAACAAAAACACAGTTGCCAACTCCTGGTCACAAAAATAACTAGATCTCATAGCCAGTTCCTATCTACTGTAGATTTAATCTTATGGTTTAAGAGTTTGATAGTTCATTATTATCTGTTATATAACAAGCAACCACTATAAAGAGCAGTAACTTGAAAATGGTCCTGTAGATGTTTGTGGAGAGTGGAGTTTTTACATCTAACATATTTCCTCTGATTTGATTCAAAGGATCCAGTTAAACTTTTAAATTTACTGTCTAAAGTCCTGAAAAAGCAGTTAACGATACAATAATGAAGCCTGCAGTAGAACAGAGTATAGTTTGGCATAGTATCTCATCTGTACAGTACAAAGGAATTTGGTTTATAAAGAGAAATCTTCATTTCTGAATACTACTATTTTTAAACCCTAAAAAGTAAACAACTCAGGGAGTGACTAACTTGTCTGTACCATATTATAACTGCGCAAGCATTTTTTGTCACTAAAATACCACAGTTTTAGTATGATTTTAGAAGAAAAACCAGCACCACATTAACACTTCCCTATCTAGGTATTTATATAACTGTCATCAGTTTAAAAGTGCATTACACAAGTAGTATATTATTAGAAAGCTTATGAAGTATCTTTTTCACAAAAGATACATCCTTTTTTATCTGGATGAAGACAGCATAAAAATGGACGACAGATGCTACGTCCACCCTTCTCATTTATATATTAGAGTGGATTTGAAAAGTATCTTCTGAAAAAAGTGCTCATAGTTTAGCAGGCACAAGCAGATATGAGCCAAGTCTTATAGCCCTTACCTACTTGTTTTAGTAACTCACAACAGTAAGCCCATAAAAATAAAGTGATATCAAATCACATTATGTTATTGAATGATGCAGATTACTCATTAGGAGAAGACAGAATTTTAGGAAACATTTCTTCTTTCATAAGCAATTTGAAATCTTCCAGGACACATTTTTTTTGGTAAAGTTATTAAAATCACTCTGAATTCTTTAGTTTCTATTTCTTATAAAACTATCAGAAAACATATAGAAAACAAAAAGACTTTAAGAAGTGATCAAAGCAAATAACTGGACCATCTAAAATCATCTCTCTCTGAAAAGGGATGAGCATCAGAACAAAAGTACTTCATATTTACAAAAGTAATTCATATTTGAAACAATTGACAAGTTTGGATACTCCAGAAGGGCCTGGTTTTCAGAGAGTGGGTGCTTTCCCGTGGCATTTCCCCATTTAAGGAATTTCAAGTTGTGCACCCTGTAACAAAGGTTTTGAATTAGCTAGTTAGAATTAATATGGAAAGAATGAATTTCAAATGAATAGAGACTGTTGGTTTATTAACTCAGGGTAAAATTTTTTTGAATCTTGTCATTCTCTTTCTGAATCATCTAAAACTCATCTTAACTTTGTAAAGATGTACATCATATGAAACTATTCCCTGGACTGTCAATTAACAATTTTCAGTCTATCTCAACCTGTTTAATTTGGGTGTTTGGTACTTATTTTTCATTTTATATTTGGTCACCTAGGTCACATTACATTGTTTCTGCACCTTGACTGGATGACAAACATTTTCAAATAGGAGAATAATGAATAAAGAATCACAAATAATCAATGGTGAATAAAGAATGCTCTTGTTCACACACAAATACCCTTGTTTGCACATGAATATGGGTATTCGTATGAAAAAGAGCTGTTCTCCAAACATTCTTGTGAATAGAAACCCCTTCAACATGAATGTTTGTGAACAGTGAATAACAAGAGTGGATGAACAAGGCTGAATCAAACAGCAGTCCAGACTTTGAACGAATGTTCGGAAACACTGTTTTGCATTATACACCCAGTTCTACAAGCAGCCATCTGTTCAATAGCTGATAACAGGCATGGATGTTGGGTCATTTGGTAGGTACAGTAGATCAAAGAGACAATGACTATCTATTTGTAGAATTTATAGTAAGTTAATCATGGGTGTGCCTAGTTACCTTTTGGTTTGGTTTCTTCTTTTTTCACCTACAAGAGGAGGTTTTGTTTAATAAAATGACTTTAATATACTTTCGTTGATATCTTGTTTATAATATTATGCATACTTACTATAACCGTAATTTATGCAGCCCTTTACATACATGCTTAACTTTAAATAGACAAGTAGTCCCACTGACTTCAATGTGCTTAAAGTTAACACTATGCGTAAGGTGCAGATTTTTAAAAGTGATTAGCCACCTATATAACTTTAACATTTTGGAGGGGTGTATGTTATGTAGAATTAAGGACAGAATGCTCAAATATTTTATTGGATTGAGCCCATCTGCTTAGGCAACAAAATAACCTATTCTGGCAACAATTGTGTTTAATCTTAATAAACAAAATCAGTCATTAAATATTTTTCAAGGATCTGCACAAAAAGAGTTTGAAATACAAACATTGTTTCTGAACTATGTAATCCTGATAATGGGAACTTGTCCAATCCATGAGATGATAATTTTGCTCCACCTTTCTAAAATTGCCTCGATGTGAGAGTAATTAAATTCAAACAACTTGTCTGGATTGGCTGATACTATATATTTATTCCAGGTACTTCAGTGAGTAATGAGCACATTTACATCTACAGGGAGGTTGTAATTGCTTTTGTTCTTCCTATGACAGGTTGGTAGCTATATTTTTATGCAAGTGATTTAGTGCAATTTATCTTAGAGCCTGAAGGTTTTCCAAATGCTTCTACTGCTTTTGCAACCTCCAAGTGAAATAATTCTTTTGGGTTTGGAAAGCATCAAAATAACGTCTGCATAAAGTACTAGTTTATATTCTTGATTACTGATTCCAACTTCCTGTAATCTTAACGTTATTTCTTATTATTCCTATGGGAAAATGGTTTTCTTCTTAGGCTAAGCTAGCTAATTCACCTATGGAATCAAATCTATTTTCAGTGATTGTTTTTGGGTTTGGTAGACAGTCAGACTCCATCAACCACATTTTAGCTCAGTTCTACTTGCTTAGAAACTTCAACCTTTTTAGATTCAAGGCACCCCTCCCCTTGTATGTGAATAAAGAAGAAACCAACTTTATGTTGTTAGACATAAGCCTCCCCCTCCCCTCCTGCCCG
>NW_017728886.1:228459188-228536794 GCF_001723895.1 Crocodylus porosus
TCTTAGCTTTCACTCATTTTTTGACTATGGAAAAGTAACACAGCAATTTTGCTGTGTTTCTGTGTTTCTAGACCACAATAGGTCAGAATGTTTTTGACACTGAGGAGTCCTATTTGAAATCTCCAGGTTTTTCTTGTGAATTATGTATAGGTGTCTGTACACCTAACATTGCTAATATTGAATGGCACCCTGCTGTGCCCTTAAAAGGATTTCACAGGAATACAAGGTATTTGGCACCCTGGTTGAGAATCACTGACTTAGAGATAAGTTCAGTTAAATGTACTTTTACACTGATGAAAATATGTTTTTTAAAAAATCAGGAAATCATCAGCTAAGTTGAAATTCACAGCTAGTTACCAAACTGTAGTGCTCTCTAATGTCATTTACTCAACTTTGTGACCACAGCAATATTCTGTCTGACACACGTACAATTCAAAATAAATCATTTCCAGAACAGAATAGTTAGATGTCAAGATACAACTTTTACTCCAACTTTCCAGAGCTATATTATTTATGAAGTAGATGACAATTCTGCTCTTACAGTCAGATCTTACATCAGATAGAACAAGAAAAAAAAACTTGATTGCATATTAAAATGATCACACCAACAACACAAAAATTAAAAATCAGATAAACTACTTATACAAAATATACACAGCTATTGTACACATGCACAGTTTTTCAGCTTCATATTTCTAATATGAAATTTAATTACATAGTATAACAAATTAATATATTGGAGTTAGCTTTACACGCAGTGTGATTTTCTGTTCTTTGATGTGATTAGTGAAATGGATTTGAATAGCATTATGAATGTTTTGAAGGAAGTTTGTTGATGTAGCTAAATAATGTTGGAAATTAATTTAGCATTGAATGTGAATATATCTGTAATATATGATTTCCCTATTTTTTGTCTGTGTTTTTGTGAACCACTCTATATGAGCAACTTTAACAAAAATAAAATCAATTGGCGTATGTGACAATTCCAAAGTTCTATAAGTAATGACAACGACAAAACCCTAATGAATGTAAGAAATGTAAATGTTACGACAGAACTCAGGACTGGTGACTGGCTGAAGGGCTGGAGTGAGGGAGAAATTTCGAGGTTGAGCTGTAGAGCTCATAATCATTTCCTCCAATTTAAATGCAACTCACTTGACAGAGAGAGATTAAATTGGAGCTGGTCAAAAATAGTTATTTACAGAAAAGTATTCTGAAAAATGCAGTTTTGTTATTTTGTCACTTTAGAGGCTTAGGATAAAAATCTGAATTTTTTTGGTGCTCAGTTGTTTAAACATGACGAAAATGTTAAATTTCCTTTTCCAACAAAAACCAGAAAAATGTCAACAAATCTAATCATGTTCTTATGGCATTTTACGTTTAAAATAAAAGTCATTTAATTAAAAAATAAAAACATAAGTTCAGCTCTATTGATATCCCAGCTTCCTCCATCCAGTACTCCAAATTTTATGTTTGAAGATTCAAGGGATCTGTGTGTATTTTAAATTGCAGAAATGGAGAGTCACAATTAAATGTGACCTGTACTCATTGCCATAATGTTTGCCTATTAGTGCATTAGGGCCACTTGTGTGTCTTTTATAGCCCTAATTACAAGGGGAAAGCATTTAGGAAAGGGATCAGAAATGTATGGTCCAGGGCCCTGATTGCGATCATGCAGCCACTGGATACAGCCCATAGGGCCTCCAACCTGGTTTGCTACTGCTGGCACTGTCACATAGCTGCAGCAGTGTAGATGCAAAACCTTCCCCCACAATCACCTGCACTACATGGTTGGGTGGCTCAGGAGCTGGGAGGCCATGCCCATACTGTGTGGCTGGGAGATGATTCCTTTACTTGGAAACAATTCTGCCATTGACCAAAGAGATATCACGAAACCATCTTTATTTGACATCGACAGTATTGGTAAGCTTAGAACTGCCAGTCTTAGTTAATATATCTTTTTTTAATCACAGTTACTTCCCCTTGTTAAATGCTACCAAGCTTTCAAAACTTTCAAACTAAAAGGTTGAAAGGAATGTGCTCTCCATTAAGAAGAAACTAAATAGGCAGTTGGAGTGCTTGCTTAACTTTTTTATGATTGACATTCACAAATTTTGGCTACCTGTGGGATGTGTAAGACAGTCATCATGCACTAGACTTGTCTTCTTCAAAGAAAATATCTTGTTTTTCACCTTTTCTGCATGGGATCCTAAATTAAGTGGGCTTATATAGAAATGAGCGCATCCTCAGCTCTGATTAAAGAATAACAATACAGAACAGTTTGGCCATTGTCCAAAGTAACATTTTGAAAAGCACCAAGCAGATTTAGGAGCTTAAATCCCATTTTCAAAAGTGATTTATAGTTTTAGAGCCAAATCCTAATCAGTGTAGACACCCAGTGAGGACTTGGGTGGAATTTAAGCACTTAAGTCGCACAGAAAAATTCCAGTTGAACTATCTCAGTGGACATGTCTACATGAGAAGCTTTACTGCGTAGTAGTAGGGTAAGTGCTGCTGGGTATCACAGAGTGGGACTCCTCATGAGATGGCTGACCTAGTTCATGGCTGAGAAGAGGGTTTATGGCTGAGTATCCCAACCAAGAGTGAGTTACAAGCCTAAGCCCTGCCTCTCCCTTCAGCATTTCTATTTGGGTAGTTTTAGCAGCTATCCAGTAAGTTTTCTGATTTTTAGTCACATAATTGTCTCCAAATATGGAATGGGTGGATGCAAATGTCTCAATGTCTCATCTCACCTTTACAGCCAAATCCTGGACCCACTGAAGTCAACAGTAATTTAAAATTCCTACTATCTCCACCAGAAACTCAATTTAACAATTACTTAGAGTTATTTAGAGATGGTCAAGAGGTGTGTGTGGGGGGGGGGAACAAGAGGCTTATTAGTAATTTTTTTCTGTATTACCAAATTATGAACAGCAAAGTCCTTGATCCTTCATTGTTTCACAAGCTCTGTTGAAAGCTGAATAAGTAAGAGAGGCTGTTAATGACCCATATCTTAGATGAATTGCTGGCCTTATTGACATTAATGGAAGTTTTGTCACTGGCTTCAATGGTGGGAGTATTCTGCCTGCCATCTGAGTTCTTGTATGCAGCTGGGATACCAGAGAACATGACACCCCTCCCTAACTTTTGTGAATTGAGTGACACTAGTTTAAAAAACTAATGTATGTATTTTAGCGTTTACCTCCTTGCAGAGAGTTTGGACACCCTGGTTGACAAACCCTGACCTAGGAGCTCTGAAGCACTGTATAATAATATAGACAAAAATTAATGATTCATGTTGGTAGTTATGCTTACAGCTCAAGTTTGATTTGGCTTTTAGCTGTACCTTCTCTTATAGCAATAAAGCTATTGCTTTTTAACAGATGCTGGCATATCTGGTAGCAATTACCCAACCAGCTAACTATTCAAAAAATTTCTCTTTTCATTTGTCATCTAAAGACATGGGAGCACTTTAAAAAAATGAACCATATTTAAAGTGACTTCACTGGTTGTAGTATAATCATAACAGTTAACAGATGGACAAAACTGAAATAATAATGTTAAATAACTTGACCAGTTTAGCAGTGAATCAGTAGCAAAGACAACTGGAACATAAAAGGAAAAGACTAGCTTCGTTATAAAAAAATAAACATCTAGTGACTTAAAATGGGGTCAGGATTTCACTCCAGGAGTCCTGACATCCAGTTCCTTGCTCTAACCAATTAATATTTTCTCTCTAATACCACTCTGACAGCAACTTAATTGGTCTCAGTGGTTTATAGCCAAACAAAATTAATGCACTTGCAGAGACCCCAGCACTTCAGTTATGGAGGGAAATCAAATGCAGAATAGCTGACAGAATTAAACAAAATATGTATTATTATTTAACCTGTTGCTTTAGGTTTCCCTTCTTTTAGAACTAGAACTGCTGCAATATTTACCGCAGAACTTAACCCTTTCACTGTTCTAGCACTGAACATCTAAGAATGGTTTGCTTTTTTTTGATCTTCTGAAATAATAAATAGGTATCTTATGTTTTCTTTTCCAAGTGGTGTTGCCTGCCTCATGCATATAAACACACATTGAGGATTAGAAGCTAATGACAGTAAAACATATGCTAATTCACACTAGTGATATTTCTATTGGAAAAATAAATTCCTAATTTTTTATGATCTCAGCATCAAGAGGCTCAATACTTTTCTTTGCAGGTGCTGACCTAAAGGAGGTAAGAGATGTTGATAATAGTCTTGAAACTGGAACCCCACAGCTATATGCCCAGAAACAGGGTAAGTCTTATAATGAGTGCTATTTTTTAACCTTGGGCTCACAGTGGGAGAAGATTCTACCAATTGGGCAAGTGCACCTGCTTCTATTGCTGCTGAACATATCGTCAAGTACATGACCACGGAATGTGAGCCTTTCACCATACTGTCCTTTATCCTGTTAACATAGGAGCTTTGGTTTATTCAGTAGAAGGCCCTTCTTCTTAGCCTTTGACAATACTGCTGATACTCATTCCTATTTTTTTTATAAACTAATTTTTCAGCTCACTTTTATTTAAATGTCTGCATCACCTTCTGAACATGTTGATAAAAACATCTTTACATCATTTTCTTTTAAACTCCACTTATCCGTTACTAACAGCAAAATAGTTTCTCCCTGAACAAGACACCCACTACATGCAGAACAAAGGTAGCATGCACTTGCATGAATTGATACTGAAAAGGTATAACAACAGCATTAGCAGTCTGGTTAAGTATAGCAAATGGCAAACATGGATGGTAAACATCTGATTTGACTACCTGGGAAATGTTAGACATAAACTTGCCCGGTACTGCTCCACAATTGGCCTTCTTAAGCAGGGTTGAAATGAATATATACAAAAATATGAGTAGCAGAATCTAGGAAATAGCCTGGGAATGAACAAATGCTGAGATGAGAATATTTTATGCCCCCACTGGAGAAAGATTTTATTCTTCATTCTGGTATGAGATTCTAATACTGTGTGTACCAGTAATATCATCCAGAAATAACATATACTATTGACTGGGTATAACAACCATTTAAGGAAAGTTAGCTGTTTTCAGTAATGACTATTTTGGAAACTCAGCTCAGACAGACACTGAAAAAGGAAGTAAAAAAAAATTGTAAAGAAATGCTTGACACGGAAAATTCTACAAAAAAGTAAATAACCCCCCCCACTCATCCAATAGTTTTCAACTGAATTTTCAAAATGAATTTGTTTTTGTTATGCTTACAACTTTATACATGTGCCTTACACAAGTGATCATCAACATTTACTTATGTAAATGCTTAACAATAGTCATTTCAAAGCTTGCATATTCAAATACACATACTGGATATCAGGTGGTAGAAGGACATACTGCTGGAAACATCAGGAGATAGCATGCTCCTCATAGTACTTGACAGAGTCCTAGCACAGGAAAAATTAAGGAAGGATGACTATACCCTTTGGAACTAGAATAATACAAACACATAAGACTATGTTGTTTCAATGGCCAATGTTGAAGACAGATAGTTACATATCAGAAAACATTGAGGAACTTGGCATATTTTGTATGTGATGGGACACTCAGGACTTCCCAAAACATTGTGTCAGAGTCAGCACAGAGACAAGTAGGTGATCTAGTGAAGGAATATGTTAAGAATCTTTTATGGCTGTGTGTGAATTACTCCAAGAGAATTAAATTTAAATTCTGTACACATCTAGTCATATAGTACCCGAGATGGTGTTTTTATTTCCTTCTGGAAGTGCTGCTTTGTAAAAGATGATGAAGCCTAGACAGGAAAATGCTTACAATTTTCTAATCCTATTTATTGGCCATATAGTACTATATTTTCTTTTCCTAAAACATTTTAAATCAGTGGTTCCTTTAAACCCTTATGAATGCCAGCCATCTAATTCAGAAAATAAAAAACAGCAAGTGCCTATTTGATCAATCACAACCAACATGCATCAAATTCAAAATGTAGACAAATAATTATATTAATTTTCTATGATTCTATTAATTCAATTAGTTAAAAATGCATATTCCCAAAAAATGAAGTATGAGCAATTTCAAGGAAATGTACATATAAGCACAAAGGAAGGTCAAGTGTAGTTCATAAAGTCCTAGTTCTAAGTTATCTGAACTTGGCAGGGGTTTGGAATAGATGACTTCCAGAGCTCCCTTCCAGCCCTACTTTTCTATGATCAGCCCTAGAGCATGACTCCATGTATAGAATATACAGTGTCACGATGAATTCTATCTGGGATTATATAGTTGGGGATGGTCTTGCTTTGAGCAGGAGTTAGACTACATGACCTCCTGAGGTCCCTTCCAACCCTAATTTTCTATGCAATTCTTTGATTTGTGGTTTTATTAGCTGCTAGAGAATAATAGTGCTTGTACATGTGACAAAAATTGGCCATTTTTGCAGTTTGTGTCATGCTGTCCATGCACAGGGGTTTTTGTACAATTGAAATTAATTTGCTATGTTGCAAACTAAACCGCATCTACATGTAATTTAGCTTGCAATGTAGCTATTTGTAACATTGCAGCCTTTGACAGCAAACCCCACTGCCACTGGAGGGGTGGGCTAAAATCAGAAGCAGCGAGGGGCCCAATCCTTTTTTTTTTTTTTTCATGGAGCCTGCCTGTGTCTCCTGTGGCTGGGGGTTGAGCTACTGGTGGGCTGAGGGGCCCCTGAGCTGCGAAAGGCCTCAGTCCTTTCTTGTGCAGTGGTGGCACCCCCTGGGACCACCCAGGAGAGCTGCTAGCAGGTGGCTGCTGCCCCAGCTCACGCTCTGGGAACAGTTGGATTGGCCTGCAAGCTGGAGCAGCACCACCCACTAGCTCCCAACCTGGGGAGCACCGCCACTGTGGAGGGAAGGTCTGGGGCTCCCTGCAGTTCCGGGCCTGCCGGCAGCTCATCCCCCTGCCACAGAAGACATGGTCAGGCTTCATGGCGGGGGAAGATCAGGTCCCTCACTGCTTTTCTTTTCCCCCTCAGGGGAAAAGCCTGCCCATAAAAGTTACTGCCATGCCATGCGGCCCTTGTGCTGGGGGGTGGGGAGGGTGGGCAGTCTTTCCTTCTGCGGCAGCAGCACCCTCTGAGGCTGCCTGGGTAGGGTGCTAGTTGCGCAGGGGCTGCCCCAGCTCACAAGCATCTCCCACTGGATCCAACTCTTCCCCTAGCCTGTGCACTGGAAGCCTACCTGGCACTGCTCCTCACGCAGGCTTGAGGAAGAGCTGGGTCCGGTGGGTGCTGCTTGTGAGCTGGGTCAGCACCCATGCAGCTAGCATCCTACCTGGGCGGCCGTGGGGGCTACTGCCACTGCAGAAGGAAGGACTGGCCCTCTGCCCAGGGACTGCACAGCCCAGCTCCAGCTCACATGGGCAGGCTCTTCTGAGGAAAAAAAACAAAGCAGCAAGAGGCCTGCCTGCCTCTCCCACGGCTGGGGGGTGAGCTGCTGGTAGGCCCTGGACCTTCCCTCCACAGTGACAGCACCCCCTGGCAGCACCTGTCCGCTAGCAGCCCACCCAAGCAGCCCCGGGGGGCACTGCTGCTGTGGCGGGAAGGACTGGGGCCCCTTGCAGCTCAGGGGCCACTCAGTCCCCTGGCAGTTTGGTCCCAGGCTGTGGGAGATGTGGGCAAGCTCTGCAGGGAAGAAAAAAAAAAGGATTGGGCCCTTTGGCATAACAGTGATGGAGGCCCTTAAATTGATATGGTGTATTTTTAATCATTGCAATTAAAAACCCACCATTTCAATTTAGGGGACTAAACTCCTGTCACGTGTACAAGCAGTGTCTTTTATTTTCAATTTTTGTGATTTTTGGGGAAGGAAACAACTTTTTTTGGAAGAAATATAAATGGAAAAAGTTAATGTGTCTCCGAGAGACTGTAAAAGTGGTAGATTGTAATGATATTATCCTGGAGAAACAGATGAATGTGGAAGGCTATACATAAATAGGTTCAGATCCTTTTAAAGAAGTCAGCAAAACTTTCTCTTTTGATAAGCTTTTCATTTCAGTAGGATTTTTGGTGGTGATTTGCTTTACAGATTAAAACCCCCACTGTGCATTCTTCGCAACAGCTTGATTACTTGATAGTTAAGTAAATATGCACCAAGAGTGACCCGTCTCATCATGTAGTAAAACAGAAATCTAACAGATACATCAGGGTAATCTCAAATTTTAATGGCTTTTTCTTCTGGTCAAACTTTGATATAAAATTTAGCAACCTACTGTTTTGCATTTCTGACATTATAATAAATCTCTACTTTCTTGTCATATGTTTTATGTTTAAAATCATCAGGTCCAAAAATATTTACACAGATTGCCTTATTGTTTTAGCCCAGTCACAAATTTCAAATTCTTTCACGTTAATTAGATTCTTTCAAGTACATTGCTGCTACTTCAGCCACTGTTTTCAGAATATATTATAGCTGTTTCTGAATAACATCACATAAACTTTGAATCTATCTCACACAATAGCAGGGTTTTGCAGGCTTCAAAACAGAAAGTAGCCAATCCAAATTCAATAGGATATATAAGCAATGCTTAATAAAACCATAATTGATGTAGATAGTCAGGCCTTAGCCAGACATTTTGGCATCTGGTGCAGGTCACGTGCAGAGTCCTCCCTTATGTGTTCCAACGTATGTAATTTTTATGTATTATTATTTCATAGATTTTATAGACATTTGGGATGGAAGGGACCCCGGAGGATCATCAAGTCCGGTCCCCTACCCCAGAGGCAGGAAGTCAGCAGGGATCATAGGATCCTAGCAAGATAAGCATCCAAATGTGTTTTGACGGCATTCAAAGTGGGTGCTTGGCAGTCTGTTCCAAACCTTGGGGGCCCGGACAGTGAAGAAGTTATTTCTTATGTCCAGCCTGAACTGGTCACAGTGGAGTTTGTGACCGTTCGATCTTGTCATCCTTTGGGGGGCTCTAGTGAACAGTCATTCCCCCAGATCCTGATGAGCACCCCTGATAAACTTATAAGTGGTCATCAGATCACCCCTGAGCCTGTGCTTTTCCAGGCTGAATATCCCCATTGCTCTCAGCTTCTCATCATAAAGTCCATTTTCCTGACCTCTGATCATGCACATGGCTCTCCTCTGTACCCTCTCAGGCTTCTCCACATCCTTTTTTAATTGTGGATCCCAAAACTTGACACAGTAATCCAGCTGCGGCCTCACCAAGGCCAAGTACAACAGGAGAATGATGTCCTGGGAGTTGGTTGAGAGGCATCTGTGGATGCAAGCCAGCGTTTTGCTCGCTTTACTAGCCGCAGCATCACATTGAAGGCTTATGTTCATCTTGTGGTCAACCATGACCCCCAAGTCCCTTTCATCTGTAGAGCTAACCAGCGTAGCACTACCGAGCCTATAAGCATGATACAGGTTTTCCTCCCAAGGTGGAGAACCTTGTGTTTTTTGGTGTTGAACACCATCAGGTTCTCGTTCGCCCATTTCATGAGTCTGTCCAGATCTGCCTGGATCACCCTCCTGTCCTCAGGTGTGGATGCTTTACCCCAGAGTTTGGTGTTGTCAGCGAACTTGGCCAGTCCACTTCTGACACTAATGTCTACATCATTGATGTAGATGTTAAACAGTATAGGCCCTAGGACAGAGCCGTGTGGGACCCCACTGGTCACAGCACACCAAGACGATTGACTCCCATCGACCACCAATGTCTGGGTCCTACTGCAGAGCCAGTTCCCCAGCCAGTGGATCGTGGTGATGTCAAGGCTGCAGTTAGCCAGTTTAGCCAAGAGGTTTACTTTTTTGGAAAGAAGATACTTGTAAATTATAATATGGGAATACTTCAAATACAACAAATATGTGTGTAGCACAAAACATGAGCAAAATATCCCTACCTGCTTGCAGTAGCTTCTGCACATCTGATGCCGCACATCCGGAAAGGCAAGAACATGTTGGAAAAAATATAATAAAGACGTTTATCCCTCCTGCCCCTGTCCCGCCCTACCCTTCATCTCCCAGATCCAGATGTAAATCCCAGCCTGCAAAGAAGACTATAATTGATTCCAATGGCAAAAGCAATAGCAAGGCAGCACAGAGCACCTATGAAAGCCAGCACAACATTGCAACTTGAGTGCCAATGCAGAGGGCAAATTAGTGCTGAGCCAGGGCAGATAGGCTGCCTGCTCCCTGCCTCCTCATGTGGGAAGCTCCTTCCAGGGAAGGGGCAAGACAGGCATGCTCACTGCCCACAGACTGGCTGGGCTCACCTTGGTAGGGCAGGAGCTCAGTCAATCCTGCTGGGAGTTGCAGCAGTGGAGTAGGCTGGACAGTGGTCCATCCAGCCATACAGGAAGTAGCCTGTGAGTCCCATGCCTGGCTGAGACTTTAAAGCAGACCAAGTCAGAGAAGAGGCAGGTGCATGTGGGTAGATGGAGAGCCAGGCTTTGCATATGCCTGCTGCTCTCTGTGCCTTACCCAGCTCCCCTCTGCACAGGACTCTGCTGCCATCCACTTGATTTTGCACCCCTCGTGCAAGGGCACCTGGTGCTGGTGCACTACTGGTATCACCCTTGCTATGGTACTATATATAACCATGGTACTGTATATGCTAAGCTGTTTGCAAACCAGGGAGTTGGAATGAATGGAAAATCATTTAATGTCCTGTTAGAATTGGAGATGAGTTGCATTGCAAATGTAACGGGGAGAGGAATAAAGCTGTTTTCAGTTCTACATGAGAATTTTTGAACTTCATCAGCTTTGCCTTTAGACTCACTATCTTTGTCTGCCTAGATGTCATAACAATGGACTACTTCTACTACTTTCTAGATACTTGCCAGAAAAACTATGTGTTATACTGCTGCAAAAATGTGTACTGCTTCTTTAAGCAGAAACTGAGTTGTTAATGTGGCAGATGATCTGTAGTGTAGCAGAGGCAAAGTAGTATAATGTTGTCTCTCTTATCTGAATAAGGTGTCTTGCACCACATTCACAGAAAACACCTTTCTCCAGTTCTTTATCTTTGGTCTAACCAAGATTTGGGACCACTGAAGGCTTTCACCTGGGGGAAAGGAAAGTGTCATCAAGTTATGAACCACAGTGAGGATTTTAACAGAGAATGATGAGTTCCAGGTCTTCTAATTGATTTATGCAATGGAATGTGAAGCTGATAATATTTCTATTTTGCCTCTCTTGACAAATGAGGTGGGAATAACTATGATAATATTCTTAAAGAGCTTGATGAGCTTTCCATTTCCAAAAGAAATGAAATCTTGAATGGATGTGCTACTGCGAAAAGAGGAAGCAGGTCCAAGGAAAATGTGGAAGGCTTTCTAAAGCAGAGCAGAGCATTGCAATTTTGCTATGTATAAGAAGAAATGCTGAAATGGTTGCCTGGACACTGGACTGGGATCCAGTGAAGTCTTCCATATAAAAAAAATACAGTAACCATCTGGCCTAATTCTTTAGTGACAGTCTAGCTGGCACAGCGGTCTGAGCTAGGGAAGATGCTACCCACTGAGTGTATCTACACGTGCAATTAGTGCAAAGCAATAAACTGCAGAGTTTATTGCTCCCTGGCATGCTTGTTGAATATATGCCTGGGAACAATAAACTCCAGAGCAATAAACTCTGCAGTTTATTGCCATTTGAACATGTGCCCAGGAGCACAGCACATTGAGCTGGATTGGAGGAGCCCCGGCTGGCAGGGAGTCTGGGGGGTCAGCCTGACAGTTCAGGGGTCCTCTCCTGGCTGAACATGTGGAGGGTCTGGCTGAGGCACAAGGGTGCTTCAGTGCAGGGCTAGTCAGCAGGCACACCCCGCCCTTGTGCCCCAGCCAGCCTTTCCAGCATCTACACATGTACTGCTGTGGAGTTTTTTACTCTACAGTAAGAAAGTAGTTGTATCCTGCTGCAGAGTAAATTAGTTTACTAATAGCGCACATGTAGATGCCAAAACATTTACTGCACAGCTAATTAGTCTACTGTGTAGTAAACATCTTATGTAGACTTGCGCAGTGGGAACTTGGTGAAAAGAAAATGCTTCCCATAATTAACAAGTATTATTGCATGCCCTAAGAATTAAAAAATCATGAAAGATCCCTTAAAAAATCCTGAGATTGGCTGACTCACAACAGCATATTTTTAAAAGAATGATTTCGGGGTTTTAATTTTTTTTTTATTTGCTGAGCCTTGAAGGAGCACTTAAGCAACAGTTTCAGATTCCTTTGAAATCAAGAGGGTTGGAAACTTGCTTCTTTAAGAAATAGAAGATGGGATTCTCATACAAGTTTGATTCCATTTGTGACAGTGGAAATTATGTCTGTGTGATAAAGGTGCTTGCTGAAGATTAGACTAAGTGTTTTTCTGTATTTGTTTAGATATTAAGCTATATGTTGTTGCTAAAAGCCTAATTAAAGTTTAAGATGTAGTGAGGCCTTGTATAAAGTAAGGCCTAGTAAATTTAGCAAAGCCTTGAAGTAGTAAGGCCCTGTGGCATAGTTAAAATTAGCTTATCAAAGGAATGCAAGGCTTGTGCTGCTATTGGTCAGTCTAAGGACAGTTGAAGTAAAAGGAATCTGAGTGGTTGTATGTTATCGGTACCATTCAGAAGCTATAAATTAGCTGGAATATCTGAAAAACATTCAGAAGGAAGATACAGCTCTGTGAAAAGGATTAGTTAGCTGTTGCGTAGATCAGTAGGCCCGTGGACCTCGAGGAACCCAAGAACTGCATTCCAGGGTCCTTCCTGGTACCCCTCAGATAGCGTTGCTCGGGGACGCCTGACCTCAATGAACTTTGTGAAAAGGGGAACTTGTTGTGTATCAGGCATCAGAGGGGACTGCTGATAAGTTGCCGATGTGAATTGCTTTTGTCTGTCATTGTTTGTCTTGTTACTATGCGTAGTTGTGTTTTTGTTAAGTCAATAAACCTTTCCTTTCTACCCCCAACCAGACTCTCAGTCCTGAACCCTCCGCAGGCAGCTGAGACACCAGTTACTGAAGCTTTTAGAAAAATCACAAATATTGTGAGACTGCTCAGATTTGCCCCCGAAAGTAGGGAGGACTGGGAACTAGTTCTCACTGGATGCATCTACACATGCAGTTCACATGCAGTGGATGAAGATATAAATATTGGTGCAGTTCACACTGAAGTTCATTTTTCCCAGGCACAGTGTTTACATATATGCCCAGGACCACAGCACACTGACCCAGGGTGAAGCAGCCCTGGGTTGGCAGGAGACCTGGTGGGGGGTCAGCCCCAAGCTGCACATGGCGGCTTTGGGCAGCAGAGAGGTTGGCTGGGGCACAACAGTGCTACAATGCAGGACTAGCTGGCAGGCAGCCCCCACACCATAGCACCCTCATGCCCCAGCCAGCCCTGGTCACCATCTACATGTGGATTATGGCAGTCTAACTTACAATGCTGCAGAATAGTAAATATCCTGGAATTTACCATCCTATAGTGGAGTTCATTAATTTATTGCAGATGGTGATACTTTACTGTGCAGATAATAAGTCAACTCTGCAGTAAAACACATGTGTAGATGTACCCTCTGGTCATGTCCACATGAGCAGGGGCATGAGTTTGCAGCAGCACAAATAGTAGCAGTACAAATTTGTGCCACTACTTTGTGCCACAGTGCATGCCCCTGCCTATGCCCATTGTAGAGGGACACATTGTCCCACTGCTCCATGTGGTGCAGATGAGGCTTGCTAGAGTACAGGGTGCCTCAGTGTGGGACTAGCTGGCAAGCAGCCCCTGTGCTGATGCACCCAGTGCCCCAGCCAGCTGGGGAATGGCATATGGAGACAGGGGAGCAGGCAGCCCTGGGCTGAGACACTCTGCACCCTAGCCAGCTTCTCCCCAGCTGGCTGGGGTGCAGTATGCCTTGAATCGGGGCAGTAGGCAGCCCTGGGCTGGCTGCTCCCCTGTCTGGAGGCACACTATGCCCCAGCCAACTGCTCTGCAGCTGAGGTGCACTGTGTCTCAGCTCAGGGGCTGTGCAGCAGAGCCCCCACACTGAGGCACATGGAGATGTGGGAGCAGCCAGCCCAGAGCTGCCTACTGCCCTGGCTTAAGGCACACTGCTCCCTCCATCTCGAGATATACTGAGCCCCAACCAGCACACTGTAAAGCGATGGGGGAGCAGGCAGCCTTGGGTTCCTGCTTCCCTATCTCCATATTTGTCCCAGTGTATGCCACTTTGGTGTGCTTGGCATTGTGTTTTTCTTCTGGGTTTTCTTTTTTGCTACGGGGAAATCCTGGTAGCAAATTTTGCTCTAGCTCTGCAAATTAGCAATGTTGTGCATGGCTTAATGTGCAATGCATGTGTCTTGTGGCACTACAAAAAGGTTTGCAGTGCCACAAACCACACGTGCCTGCACATCTGGATCTGGCCATTGTGTATTTCCCTAACCAAAGTGAGGAAATGCATTGAGAGCAGCTGAACCTCACTGAATGGGTATCTGAGGATCCCAGTGAAGGCCACATGTCTGTATTCAAGCCTGTTAAGGGGTTTGAAAGGGCTAGCTCATAACTTGCAAGTGGGCCTTGGAAGACTGTTATGCAACTTAACCCTTAATGATTTCTTTAATTTGTTAGGAGACTTTGGGGAATCTGAGCCTTAGCTCCTAGCTGAAGTAACTTAGGAGAGTTCTTGAGATCCCAGGGGTACAAGAAGTATGTTTTACACCAGCAGTTCTCAATCTGTGGTACACATACCACCAGTTTTACACAGACAGTTTTATTATAGTTACTTTATGTGACAAAAATTTGCTGGTGGTACTTAAGGTTGTATCATTTGAAATTGGTAGTGCTCAATCTGTCAGAGTTCGTGAACTGCTGTTTTATACCATTGCCATTAATGAAGAAAACATATAAATAACCTCAGGTCTTTCAGCTTAGTTAGAAAAGCTCAGGCAGCCTTCAGGAAAATGGCCCTCAGAAGTACTGCAGAACCTATTGAATTGGAGCTGTGTACTATGCACCCAGCACTGCTAGGAAAGTGTGCGTTCTGATTGCTTCCCAACATGAAAGAAGAACTAGAGAGGATGGACAAGCATGATGTAATAGAGATAGTTGCTGAATCAAGTGTGGTATGTCCCTCTGGTGCCCATTATGAAAAGTAATGGGCATATCAGTATCTGTGTAGACTCATAGATATTCAGTGAAGCAGTAAGGGGGGGAAGGTATAGTCTTTCCCCTCTGCAAGATAAAATCTCTAAATTAACTGCTGCAATGATATTATCTTCAAAGATAGCTGGTGTGCTCTAGCAATTTCCAGTTCACCTTGATAGCCGCCAATCTGACAACCTTTACATCACTTCTCAGACAATATTGCTTTTCATGTCAAATTCAGCATCAATAAGAGCTCCAAAAATCTTTCCAAAGCAACTGTATGACAGTCTCCAAGCCATAAAGGGAGTGGAAACCTATATGCAGTTGATGTCTTTACTGCATGGCTACATGCAATGCCATGTAGTGATGCCCAAGCTAGCTTTACACAGATTAACTCAGGCACCAGAAACAGTAAAGCTGTGTTAGTACAGCACTCCAGTTGGGCTAATCTACCATGCTTCTCAGCAAGCTAAAGGAAGTTAGAGGGGGAAAAGGGAACATAAGGTTTAAACAAATTCTGAAGACAACCAAGGCTGCTAGACTAAAATAAAATAGAGGAAAATATATACAGTGACAAAATGAGCTACAAATTGGCTATGCAATCTAGAAAGAACAATGAGGACAGGTTGAAAAGAAAAGTGGGGCTACTGCTACTGATAAAATGGGCCAAATGTAAGCAGTTCCTCAGTACAAAAGCAACATGAGCCAGGGCATGGAACTATACTGCCGTCCCTCTGGTCTCAGCACCTCTACCCTTTCCCATGATTTTCATAGGCATTATAGTAAGAAGAATTTTAAGGGAATAATGAAATAATTTTCTGAATATTTATAGAGAGCTCTGCCTTGTCAGTATGGGAGAAACCATGAAGCTGTGTTTGAAAATGTAACAAGTGGGCAATAGAAGTGGACATTGTAGGCTGATTGAATGTGAAAGTTAACCTCTTAATATTGAATGAGAGATAGGGGATAGCCTATGAAAGTCTTCAAAAATGAAATCAAGGAACAAACATTTGCTATGAGAGTGGATGGGAAGCCAGTAGAAGGACTCAGAAAAGGAGCAGCATGGTTCAATTGTGTGTTAGGAAAATTGTTGTTTCGCTAGCCCTCTGAATATCAGGGGGCAAAACTGCATTTAACAAGACTAGAGAAAAGGATTTTACACTAACCAAAATGAAAGATAATGAAAGCATGGCTGAGAATTTAACTATGTGGTCAAAAAGAAAAGAGTTGGTCTTACCATGTTCCAAAGAAGGAATCTGTAAGATCTACATATAGTCTGAGTACAAGGTACTAAAGAGAGGCTTAGGTTGAAGAAGATGCCCAGGTAGGAAATATGAGTGACAGTGATATCGTATTACGACCAGGTGCTAGCTACAGTGATGGGAAAAAAAAGGTACAGGGAGAATATGCGAGGAAATACTAAGACCTCTCCCTTAGCAAGTTGAGCTTAAAGTGATAAATAACTAGTCCCCCCACCCACGAAGATGTCAAAGAGAGGCCGAGGTTTTAGTTTGGACTGAATGAGAGAGGACTGGAATACAGCGATGGCTCTGTGTGTCTTCTGGAATACAGACAACACTTGAATTTTTGTTTGTGGATGAGATTATGGAGAAAGAAAGTATACAGGATAAATGGAAGAAGAGCAAAGACAAACCACATGGAAAGTACAGAGTTGACAGGGAGATGAAGATCCAAAACAGAGCACACTGAGAAAGGCAAGAGGGTCAAGAGGAAAACCAGGATGCTAAAGGAGGACATAGATTTTGAGAAGAACATTGTTGACTCTGTTGTGGTCCAGGAGGGTAAGGTGAGCTGATTCTAGAACTAGCGCTGATTTCATTATAGACTATGGTGAAGGCAGTTTCAGGGGAGTAGGTGTAACTAAAGGTGGACTGAAGTGTGTCTAGGTGAACCCCAGACGGAACACGTAACGCTTTTGGAAATGGAAGAGAACAGAGATATGGGGCAGTGGGGAGAGAGTCATAAGGAGTCAAGAGTTTTTTAATATGGGAAAGACTGAAACATGTTTGTATTATGAGAGTAAAGACCTAAAGAAAACTGAGAAGTTAAGGAGAAGAATAATTTATGAGCAAACTCATTTTAACATATGTTCAAAAGGCCACAGTTTCTGAGGTGATAAAAAACAAGTTCTCTAAGGTTCTGGGTTGAAGCAAAGAAGTGTGATTTTGATCTAAACAACCTTTTGATGACAACTCCAATACTGGCATTATGATATTTTAAAGGTACAACCTTTTCAGTAAGTATTTTCATCCAGTGTCTCTGTGAGATGCTGATCTGCACTAAAATGATTGGCAGCCTGTACCAGATTGCTCCATGTGGCTGTCAGAGGTGGAGACCAGAGAGGAGCGAAGACAGAAAAGAGGTTTGGCAAACACATGAGCATTTGAGAAGCTTACCACACTTTGCAAAGTGTTAATAATTTCAAGATTTTGACAGACCACAATCCACTGACATTCAGTGTTGCCAATTCTCACAATTTTATTGCAAATCTCATGAAAATTACTGTTTCTTAAAGTACTGGAGACCATTTTATTACATGAGAATATATATACTTTCATAAAAAATGTCTAACCCTCATGGGCATAGAAAAACTTGAAAATATGTTCTGTAAAACACCCAGAGAGCAAATAACTTTAAAATTTACTGTTTTTAACACCTCAGGATCTTATCCCATGATCTTTTGGGGTTTGACTCATCAATTTTACATAACCTGTTTGCAATATGCCTGCATCTGCATGTACAAAAAACCAAGCTTAAGGAGACTTTTGGATCTTGGACATTGCTCATGTGTTTAGTAAGATTTAAAACTTACTAAGGAATGTACTCTGACAATGAATAAGAGTTATGTACCTTTGAATAACTTCTTTCCAACTAGCTTAATTCAAGAGACAGTAGTTATAGTGCAAAACTATGCTTAAGCTGCTGTAGTCATGTGGGCAGCTCACTCATTTGTGTATGTCTTCACAGAAGCCACTCCTGTTACTGCTGCATATTTAAACGTACCTGACTTAGCTGTCAACTAACATGCTAGGGTTTCAGAGGAAGTCCTAGTGTAGCAGCATAGAGCTGATGTAAGCATCACATTGCAGACTGATCACTTAGGTATTTATCCTGCTTCTTAGGTGACTGTGCAGCCTACACTGACCTCCACACTGACTTGGATGGAGAGCTACTGATACCACAGTTAGATAGTTTAAAGTAGAATCACAGAATATTGGAAATCCAAGCCTTGAAGGGACCTCAAGGAAACATCCAACTTACTACAACGAGGCAGGATCAAGGATGCCTGGATCACCCCTGACAGATACTTGTCTAATCTGTTCTTAAAAACCATTTATTCCATCACATCCCTAGGTAGCTTGTTCTAATGTTTTGCCACCCTACTAGTTAGAAGGTTTTTCCTAATGTCCAACTTAAATATTCCTTCCTAAAAAGCAAGCTGATTTCTTCTTATTTTTCCACCAATGGCTTGGAAAACAACTGATCAACAACCTCTTACAAACAACCTTTTATACATTTAAGTCATGCCTCCCCTCATTCATCTCTTTACATGACTAAATAAGCCCTATTCCTTCAACCTTTCCTCATAAGTCATATTTACTAAATCATTTTTAATGTTAGTGGTGAATTGCCTTCTCAAACCAATCCTGTCAAAAACATATTTTATCATCCCACTCAAGGGGCTACAAAAATCCTATTCAGAAGTCTCCTGCACACTGCTCAGGAGCAATCTAAACTTTTAAAATTTGATAGTCCTTAAAGTGGACAAAATTCTCAAGGGCAGTGGGTGACCAGAACCAGACAAGTGATAATGGTGACATCTTCTCTAGATCTATAATTTGTAGACTGGAATGCTACAGTGTGGAATTAGAAAGGAGGGTTTGAGAGCTATAAGGATTTGTTTACTCTTTCTTTAAACTTTTAGATGAAAGCCAGTCATGAGAATGGTGAGGAATGGTGAGAAAATTTTCAGCAGCAGCGTTACAGTAAAGTGAAAAGAGACAGAGTGGCTTTAAAGATAACATAGCTTCCTTTATGCTAATATAATTCCATGTTCAGTGTTAGAAGAAACCTGTTCCTTCTGTGACTTGTCATCAATGTCACATGACAAACACCAAGGTAAGAAATGGGGCAGAAGAACAGCTTGGGCCTTTCAGGATAGCTGATGAGTAGCATAAAGAAAAGGATGTAGATAGAGAAGTACTGACATATGTACAAATATGTGCCAGTCAGAGTAAGCCAAGACTACTAGGATTTCTTCTTAGGGAGAGAGAAACCTTTGTGATTTATCATTCACATTTATCTTGTACTGACAAACAATAAATAACAATTTGTGTATGACAGAGAAGTTCAGCTTAACAACACTCTACTTCAGGGATTTTAGCTGAGAAGAAAAATGATTGTCATTCTAGATATTGGAACATGTCCACCCGATGGACAGGTAGCATAATGAGTAAACAGAAAGGCAGTACTTAATGAGCACGACTTCTTAAAGACAGGAAATATGAAAAGAAGGAATGTAACCTGCTACATTTTAGGATGAACACTTATTTAAAACATGAATTTCTGTTCAGTCAAAATCAGATAACCCACAAATGCACTTCCCAGACACACTATTGATTTCTGACCTGCAAATTAGTCTCCATCAAGGAGGCTTGATGCCGGGTAGGGACTGGAGGGGGAAGAGGGCTGGAGTAGACTGGGTACTTCTCAGCTGCAATCTGCATAATGTTTAGTATTCAGTGAGTTAAAGCATGCAATGAAAGGGAACTGTCAGTGCAATCTAGAAGATATAAAGAAATGAAGGGGTGAAAAAAGCCGTATGCTAATAATCCACTCAGTAATTAAGTGAAGATCGCTGCCAAGCGCCACTGCCACTTTCAAAGGGTAATTTGTACAGGAAATCATAGAGTCATTGTCAAATCATTTCAGGATAAAAGGAAAGTCATCAACTAAGATAAGATAAATGCTGGGTGTCTGGCAGCATGTGCCCTAGGAAATGCCTTTGCTTTTTTATATTAAAAAAAAAACAAAAAACTTGCAAAAGTGGGGCTAGAAAAACTTGACAGGTTGAAACGCACATTTTCTATTAATAATAGGGGTGATATATACATAGATGCATTATTAAATAGATAACTGGAACAAAAATGATAAAGTAAGCCAGTTAAGAGGGACTTAACTTGCAACTATCAAACATGATTTTTCAGTTAAACCCTCGGTAAATTAAAGGATATTTAATTTGCCCTCCAACTTCTCTATTTAAATAATTTATTTTACTATTATATTTTTACATGTATGTGGTTATCCGTGAAGAGAAAATATTTCTCTCAATGGAAAATTCTTTACAAGAAATAATAATTCACAGATTTATCACCACTGGCCCTTTTAAAATCCTTCGCATTGTCTTAAATACTGCCATGTTGTTCTGGTGCTAAAGGCAACTCAAGGACTTCATTGGCAACTACTAGGTGGGCAAGTCTACACATACAGTTACTGCACAGCAACTTACTCCCAAGTCAGTCCACACAAACAGGGTTACAGTTCAGTAAGGCGTTTACATATGCCTTACTGCTAGGGTTACCATACATCCGGGTTTTCCCAGACACGTCCTCTTTTTGACCCATCTGATCTGCATTCAGGCAGTTTTTTTTTTTAAATCTGCCCAAATGTCCAGGATTTTACTTTGCTCTGGTGGAAACAGGGGAAGGTCGATCGGAGGCAGCAGGGAGCACACGCGTACTTGCCTGCAGCTGCGGAGGTGCACGTAGACCCATGAAGTGCTCCCTGTTGCCTTCTATCCCCCTCCCCCTACTCCCACCAGCAGAGCAAGGCAAAATCCCAGACATTTGGTGGGGCAGGAGGGACGGGGGTTGGGGAGGGGGAATGGGGCAGCGGAGGGTTGCCTGACCTCCAGCAGCAAAAAGGGGTGGAGAAGCTTTGAGGGCAGTGGGAACTCTGTGGCTGGGCTGGTAGCATAGGGGCTGGTGCCTGTGCTCCGAGGGATTGAGTGACCAAGAGACATGGTGGGGGGAAAGAGGAGGGGAGCCATGGCCAGGCTGCCTGGCATGGCACATCAGTCCTGGGTGCCACAAGCCTCTCCTCTTCTTCCCTTCAGCTCACCCTGGGGCCCAACACACTCCACCTCCACCTGCACGAATCAGAGCCACCATGCTCCAGCCCAGTAAGGACAAGGACAGCTGGGGCCCATTCGATAGGGCTGTGGGGGCAGGCGGCTGTGGGTCAAGAATGGGGGGGGACGGACTATGGGTTGGGAGGGGGGTATGGCAGCGCAAGGGGGCTGAGGGTCAGGAGTGAGGGCACCAGCAGGGATGGGGAGGGGAGTGCATTGCAGGTCCAGATTGAAGGGCACTATCATGGCCCAGGACAGCAGGGTACTATGGTTTGGGAGTGAGGAGCACTGGCAGGGGTGGGATCAGTGGGTTGGGAGTGAGGGGCAGCAGCAGTGCTGAGGGGGACTGTGGCTTGGCAATGAGGGGCAACACCAGGGGCAGGGCACTGGCATGTCACTGTCCCCCTACCATCATATTCCCCACCCCTCCATGCATGACAGGTGCCCTCTTTTTTGGACCTGGAAATATGGTAACCCTACTTACTGAGCAGTAGCTACTCAGGACTAAATTTGCTACCTGCATCATGCAGGTATTAAGGTATTACACATGTGCTTAGCTAGAAGGAAATTAGTTTAGTCTATGTGAAGTCAATTAGACTAATCAGAACATATAGCTAAACCTGTATTTAATGAGCAGTAGCCATCAGTAAAGTCTTGAACTAACACTCCCAGGGTTTTCCATACAAATGTCTTAGCTCACAGATTACCCAAAAAGAATGTGATAGTATGAAACCTGAGAGGATCTAGAATGTTAGCCCTTCATATCAGCTATTGCATAGCCTTATCTAAGACTAATGTGAAATACATGGGATGTCATTCATGACTTAAAAGTCCTCATAACTTATTCCACTTCAACCATATCCAGAATCACTTAAATTTATATGCCACACTACGTAAATTTCATTTTGGTGTTTTCTCTCAAAGCCTCATGAAACTACATGCTAACACTACAACTATTTCTAACTGATAGAATTATTTTTTGTATTTAATTATACTTGGATTTCTATTAAGTGAATTTTTTACCCTCAAGTATACTTGTCAAGGTGAAAAATATACATATGTATAAACTAGTGAAAAATATTCATTGCTTTCAAGAAATGGTGTGCTCCAGAAACAGAAAAATATCTCATTTCATACATTTTGTTATATTTTTGCAAATATACTATGAGAACTAGAAAATCATGAACATGAGATTTTTCAGGTGGGTAATCAATAGGGACTTCTTTGTAAATTCTTTATTATTTTACACAAAAACCCAAACCCATCACTCAAAAACAGGCCATACCCCTCCTCTCTTGCCCTCCCCCTGGGACAGAGATCTAACACACACCCACACCCACACCCATCCCAACCCACACCCACACTCCCATTAGGATTTGTGCCATTTTTTAGAGCTGCCGTTTCTTTAAAACAGTGAATAAATTTCAGCAATCTACTTATGACAGTTACAATATAGATCAAACAACTTGCATCATAAATAATTCAAGTCTAATTTAATAAAAGTTAATGATACACATTTAAAATGGCCTTATTTTGTTTAACTGTTTCACTTAAACAGAATAGAGAATGCAACAGAATAGAAACAGCTAAAACAAGAGTAGGCAAAATTCATTGGATTTGGTTCAATATCACAACCTTCCCAGTGACAGTATCTCTGAGTCCTTTACAAGTAACGGACTAAAACTTCTAGCTGAGAAGCAGGACTGGAAAGAAGAACAGCATTTTGTATTCAACAATAGGTCACAGAAATAGGCTGTTGTTCTTCAGATGTATTTTACTGTATTAGCTTTTCCTACAGCCAGATTCTGTAACTTTTATTTGCAGAAACATTTTTGTATCATAGAGAAATATAATATTTCACTGAATATGTTTAATTGCAGAATATATTTAACTGCATTTTGGAGGGTGAAAGTGCTTTTGAGTTCTCTGCTTTGATTACTAGCTAATGTATATTGTATTTCTTACTAATGTTCAATTAAAAAATAATATATTTATCAGTTGACATTAGTAAGATAATGACATAGTTATCTTACATGAATAAGATAAGCAAGAGCTGGCCCTGGAATACATTACTTCACAGCATACATATGGAAGTTTTAAAATAAGTTTTCTTTACTCTTCTGATTTGGGGCTACAGGCACCTGGACTTGAATAGAAACAGGATGTCTCTCTCTGAATGTAGTATAAATGGTCTTTCCGAACTTTTAAATAATCAGTTGGTGTTTCCAATTTTTATCCAATTTGTTCTCAGAATATATAATTGTGGTATTATGTTAATATATTATGACACATACACACAGCATCTAAAAAGTGACTATTGTGTGAAACTGCACCCGCCCCCCATAAAGGTCACAGTTTCAAAAGTACTTTTTCAGAGTTTTTGTGTAAAACCTTGTATTTTCCATATCAATTAGTGCCAATGACCCTATGGTGTAAGTGCAGCTTACATGAAAAAAAATGACAACATGCAAAAATATGTGCAGAAGAACCCAGTTAATGATTGTTAGGGGCGCTTCAGGCCGAGATAAAAAAACTGGCTCTCGGTGACCAAGATTTTGCCAGGAGTTACAGTTTAGTTAAAAGCTAAAACAACCCCAAAGTTTATGAGCTGAAATGCTGTATATTGTACAATGATGACAACTAACTATGATTGTATAGTGTATTTTAAGAGCTGTGAAGTATGTTGCTTTGAATTCATTTAGTTGTAACAATATTTGTTAATTTTTCTTTTCAGATGCCTGTTGTTGATATTTTCTAAATAAAGCCAAGGCAAAGAAAACGCCAGCATTCTAAAACATAAAGCAATCTGTAAAATTAAAAAGATTTCACATCCCCCCTCCCACCACAAATGTATACCATATGCCAAAGCTACTCCTTAACCATAACTGACTGTTGTTACTGTAGTAATCAGTCTATGTCAGAGCAATTACTTAAAATCATCCGTCCTGGTTGTTTTTCACAAGCTGCATCACACTGTGCAGAACAATGCAGCTGACAATCCAAATGGTGCAGATGGAATTATCATACCTCACACACTGTCTGACTGACAGTTACCTGCGGGAGGAAGGAAGGACCCTATCATCTAAATGTGCAGCATGCTTACTGCCAAACAGACTTCTCTAGGAACAGCTTAAAGGAGGCTATGATGGGATTGCTTTGCTGTGCCTTTGTCATTTCAGAAATACTGAGTTACACACACAAGGGCATGCAAAAAGCAGCAGTGACATCATGCCATTGCACTAAGAGGTGTTGTTAGGCATTGTGAGTTTTAGTCTAATGTCCTTGCTAAATTCTACGCTTGGGTTCTTAACACTAAGATTTATTTCACTATATTGTCATGTCAGTAAGAACAAAAAGGATGGGCTCAAATAACTGAACACATCCAGATCTCAGTCTCTGGAATCATAAATATAACCCAGAACTGGACCCCAAATCTAACAACCAAAATCAGCCTCAAATGCCCTGACACTTACTACTTAACATTCCAATTCAAAACATGCAACTGTTTAGCTGAAACAAATTTCCTTCACTTACTCTCCTTTATATCTGTGGAAGGGCAGAAAAAAGATGATGCCTAAAACTTCTATCAGCTTTTCTATAAATTCAGAAATCTATTTATTTTAGACATGGATTATTATGCGCACAGCCCCACTATCAAATACTTACTCAGATATCATTTTATTAGCAAATAAGATCTGTTGGAAGGGAAAGTCATACAGTATTGATCGGTAATTGAAATCATATATGTACATGGATTAATAAATCAACGTTGTGTTATATTGATTAATATTGAATGATATTCTGTTTTGGAATAATAGCTGTTATATCTTTATTATTGTTATGTTATACTTTACTATGACTATAAGAAAAATTACAGTATGGTAATATACATTATAGATTTCAGAACCAAGTAGCAGTTCTCACAATATTAACAGAAAAAGGCATTACACCAAGGTAAAAAATTCAGAAATCTCAAATCTTCCAAACATTGCTGTAGCAAAACAAAACCTCAACAATCATAAATCACAATATTATTGCAGATTTTAAGCTCTTAAGGAAGGGGTTATCTTCATTTTAATTTTTCATGCAATGACCCTAATGTGGGTCAAGTGATGCTAATCCAATGAAATGATTAAATAATAATACTTTTATTGTTTCTTTAAAGGCCTGTTTCTTTCTGAATGGCATTGGCTTCGTCAGTCTAAAAAGTGCTTTATCACATTTGTTTTCATGCATATCAGTAAGGGTTTTGTTTTCTTTGTGATACCAAAATCCAGAAGTATACTGATATTTATTTAACATCAGTTCTAATAAAGTAAGTAGAAAAGCAAATGACTCTCACAGGTTATGGTCCCTATTTTAAAATATTTTGACCATAAAACTACAACTGTTCATGTTGGGGAGATGCTTTAAATAAAATATATGTTGTGTGTGTAAGACACACATACACACACGTACACACGATTTTAAAAGCTCTAGACTGATATGATTCTAAACATTGATACAAAGAAAATACATTTTTCCTCAGCAGCAGAAGCACCATTAAAAAAGCCTATTAGAAGAGATGAATTTTTATTACATGCTGATGATTAAATCTACATTAATCATAAACATCCACAGGCCACCAACAGGGCTTGTTTAATCATTTTCAACAATTTGTGCCTCTCTCTGGCTACCATTCTGCTAGATTTTCAAAATTGCTTCCATATTTGGTGTCAGGATGTTAGAAAGTAAGAGGATACTCCTGGGTAATTAGAATTTCATATGCTATGACTCAGAAAAATACCCACAAAAGAACTCTTCTTAAAGGTGTTTCATTATTTGTTGGTTATGCAGTTACCTTGTGTTATGTTTAAAACTATTGTACGGTATATGACACTGATTGCATACCATGCACAGAGGTTATTTCAATTATTAAATAGAATAGAGAATGTAGAATTTGAGGGAGATAACTCTGAGAGTGAGATATATAAAATAATGCTTAATAAAAGGCAGAGAAAAGGCAATGGACAATCATGTGGATGGACTGGGGGAAGTGGGGTGGCAAAGGGGAGAGGAGCAATTTTAAGACAAGGCCTTAAAAGTCAACAGGAGAATCTTAAATACATTTTTTTTTGACTGGCAACCTACAAAGAAAGTATCATGTTGTCGTATTGCTAGAAGCAAATATATAACACTATAGACCAGTTCAGACCTAACTGGGAGTTGGAATAATTATAGACAATGATAAGCCAGCCACCAGAGAAATGCAATATTCAAGATGTGTGGTAACAACCACATTGATTAACATAAGTCAGGACAGCAAAGAATGCATCTTAGAAATACTGTATATAATTTATGAATGCAGAAAAAAGGATATTAACAATAGATGTGGAAAATATTCATGAAGAAATTTATAAAGCTTTCTGAATTCCATTACCTCCTTTTGAGTTCATGGTGATTCTGAAACTTTCCATATAACTGTAAATATCTGTTGAAATCGAATGCAGATTTGTTTTCTCTCTCGCCCTCTACACACCCACAGAAATTTTACAGCAGTTTTTTATGGGGTACCAATGTGTTTTGAGCTAGTCAGGTTGCAAAGATACATAGTATTGACCTTTGTTCCTTATTGATCAAGTTTATGTTAAATAGCCAAGAAAGTCAGCAGTTGCCATTCTATTTCTTAAATGACAAGGTGGTAGAACATGTTCTGTTTTCTTCACAAAAAAACCCAACTTTATTCCTCTGTTATTTTTATATTATTTTTGCAGTCAAAACAGTTTGACAATATATTCCACATAAAGTTGTTCATAATAGTTTGCTTTTCATTACACTGTAGCGATTCAGAGATTTTAAAGCCAGAAGGGACTATTATGATCATCTAGAATGAACTAATGATATCCTGTGTCCTCAGGGATATCACCTTCTGAGACTTTTTCTGTTATTCCTGCATACCAGCATGGAGGCCACGACCACATTGGTCACATTAATATGTAGTACTTGCCTCTTGCATTTTTCCTGAACCATTATGGCTACATCATCATCCCAACATTACCAAAATATAACAACACATGTGATAGCATCATAAGAGGCATCAACACTACAGCGACCCTCTCTTGCATATACCTCAGAGCAAAAAGGTGCAGCAAGACTGATTGCTTCTGGTCACTTCCTCAAATCCTGCCTCACCCCTCAGTATTCACAGCTATTTTCTCTCAAAGAGGAGAAGCAGGAGGAGTAGCTGGTTTATTGGCAAACTGAGGGCAACATTGAGACCTCTACCTATGTCTCCCAGTTAACACCTAACAAAATGGTGAGTATCTTAATTACAGACTTCTGAAATGAATATATTTGAGCATATCCTAAAAGGTATCTATACTGCCACGCTCCTGAGTATACACTTGACACAACAGCAACCACTACTGTTTGAAAGCCTGGTACCTACAAGTTTTCTATCTTAGCTCCTTGATGTGCTTACAGGAGAAAACTGGCAGCTCTATTGGCCCAGCCCAAATTCTGATTCTAAAGTAGCCTATTATAAGGGATTCTGGCTCAAATTTCTGCATGCGTTTACAGTACAGATATTGGAACACCTAAGTTAGGAATGTCGAACTTCTCAGCAGCTGGGGAATGCATCTCGTGTGAGCTACTCCATGGAGGGTCTCACACTGCATCAGCTACAACACTGTGAGCCGAACCTCCCTTCCCTTGCCACCCCTGTTCTCCCTACCCTACTGCAGACAGTGATAGGGGGAGTGGCAGCTGGGTGTCACTGTGGCCTCCAGACTGGTGTTTGGGGGCTGCAGATTAACCCGTCATGGGCCTAGCTGGAGAGCCCTGACCTACATATTAGGCTTTAGGTGTTCCAACATTCAGGAGGATGAATCAGTTTGACCAAGTGTGGTATTTAGACTGTCTATATAGTCAGTGGAGAGACGTGTGAATGGGGACAAGTCAGGGCCTCCAACAAATGATTCAGCTAGAAGTTGCTGACAGGAAAATCTAGGAACAGGGATATGTATGAACTCTCAGGAACTTGATTCATGCTACAAATGAGGTGCCACCATTCATTTGCAAGTCACAATGCTTAATCCCACTGATGATGGTTCTCAACTTTTGGATTTTTCTGGTTGCCTTGTGGGACCAGGAAGGACTTTTCCCCTCTCCTCTGGCTGCTATATGTATTAGAAGTTGGGGTGGGGGGAAGAGAGGGTTCACCTTCCTCAGAGGCATTGGGTGCTGGCTGTACCAAGGCAGGAGATTTTGACTGGAGTGTGCCCGTGTTCCTCCTGGGATTTCCTAGCTAGACAGTCTTGCCTCTCTACTAAGGATCAGTCAAATTGCCATATTTGGGATCAGAAAAAAATGTTACCCCATGAACAGATTGGTATGGCTGTGGGGTTTTTTTTTCTCCTCTTCTGTAGCAAGGGGCGTGCCTCTATTACTTGGATTTCTTGAGCATATTTTAGAAACCTCACCACAGGAGGACCTTAGTCTCTGTGGTCTCCTTGCTCCCTGTGGCAGGTTAGGCTGTTATGTCTTGTAGTTGTGTCATCTGTGGTTGTGTAAGTAATTATGTCAGGGCTGGTTGCATAGTTTTATTAATAGGTTAAAAATAGATTTGTATAGGACGGTTTGGATGATGCTGCCTTATTGAAGTGTTTGGATTAGATGATCTCTGGAGGTCCCTTTCAGCCGTACTTTTCTGATTCTATGATTCAAGTCTAAATGCAGTTACCAGCTTTGAAACATAATTAAATGTTATTGTGGGGATTCAGATAGGGCTTAGGTGTGTCCCAGAACAATTTGAATTTCAGTAGAGTTCAGGTGCCAATTAGATGCTTAAGTCTCCACCCAAATTGTTCCTGGGCACAAGAAGAAGCTCTATTGTAGATGTCAGGGGAACTCTGCAATCCAAAATGGAAAGACCACGTTTTGTAGGGCCAATATAAATTACTCTTCGGAACTCAGACAGCTAAATTTTACCTGAGTTACACTTACCACCTAGGGAACCATTTTTAGTCTGGTTCTTCATGCATCTTTTCTAGAAAACTATTAGATTTAACTTGATTCTTAACAAATGTGTATTGAATGTGGCAGAGATCACAGAATAATCTTATCCTGGACTCATGAAAAAGTTGCTGCACAGATTTCTATTTACTCTTGCCAAGCTGCAGGAGTAGACCAAAAGCAACAAAAGCATAACTAAACTTCTCACTTGGGGGATGCGGATTCTGCATAAACTCATATCTCCACAGGCATGTGCGCTCTCTAATTATACCATACATCTTGCAAACCCTACAGACTTCAGTGTAAGGAAGGAAGCCTGGAAGGACTTGTGTCCTACTTCCATTCACTGAGGGGGACCATGTCTTGTATGTAAACTTGTTTGCGTCCATGCGTAGCCTCCACTCAAATCTTCCTGAAGCAAAACAACATTGGGCCCCATGCTGTACATTGTACAAGTAATTGTAAGATCAAAGCCATCATATATTTCTGTAGTGGCAGAGGGTATGTTCTGAGTCCTGGTTTACATGTAGTTATTCTTTTTCATGTTTAGTTTGCCTTGTTTTACACCAGTGTAATAAAACAACTTGGGATCAGATCCTTAGCTAATGCAGATCAACACAACTCCATTGAAGTCAGTGGAACTTTACCAATTTGTAATCACTCCTGAGACGGTGTCTGCCAGTTCCATTCAGAACGTGAATGGTTTCCCTCAGGAAGCAATGGAAGGCCTATTGCTTAATTTATTAAAAAATGAAGTGGCACAAAACTCTGTAAGGAAAAACTTGCATTGGCAAAGAGATGGGATTGATGGCTAAATCCATCCTTTGATTTCAATGTTGCATGAATATATGATATATGTAGATTTTAAACTGCAGCATAAATTAAAATATAAGAGAAGTAATTAGGGAATCAACCTAAAAGGCAAGTGATGGTATAGGGGACAGTAATGAAACAAATCTGAGGTATGAAATGGCAAGAATAATAAAGCAAGAGTGAAAGATATTAGAGACTGGTCAGTCAGTTCAGTATAATTAATATACTGTAAATCAAAACAGCTTTCAGTTAAGGTAGGACTCAGTTGCTTAACATTCTGTGAGGAAAGAATGGAGCAATGTGTGAAAATAAGAAACAGAAGGAGCAGAAGGAAGACAATATGGTAACACATGGTTGCAGTTCCAAGACTTGAGAATATATTTCTTGTACTATATCCCTTTATGTTAAAATTCATTCTGTTTATTCTGGCTTAATGGCTCAGCTACAATAGTGTAACACCCCACCACATGGTAGACCTAAGTTCAGGAACAATCTTGGGTCAACAGTGTATAGGACTCTCATAGAGGTGATGCTGTTAGTCTCAGTGTTGGCTAATGCTACACTGAGAATATTTCCAAAGAACTGTAAATGTGCATTTTGCAGAAAATGACAGGGGAAATAGTAACTAAAGGAGGGGAAATAGTGTTTCGAAAAGAAGTGGGTGAAAAGACTCATTTCAATTGGTATTACTATCTCAGGAAGGTGAAGCAGCCATTTACTTAGGATCTTCAGGAACCTTATATAGGATCCCTGCTTCCGTACTCCAACCATGACTGATGAAACAGTACAATATTTTTCTGCATTATATATTCTGTATTATATATTGTACTATATATTCTGACCTTTTGCATGGTTTTCCAGGGACTAAAGCAGGACGCAATAGGAATACATCTGAGATGCCTAATAATCCTAACTATTGAGAAACCAGTGTGCATCTCTTTTCTACAGTTAAAGTTATCCGTTTGTTACTTCGGCTGTATTATACATTGGAAAGTAAATTTGATGCAATTATTATGACAAATATTGCATGTACAATACAGCCCTGAACATTAAGCTTTTTTGTTAAATCAGATCAGATCACTCACATTAACTAATAGCCTTTGATTTATTGTCAGCCAAGTATACAACAATGTAGTTATACAGATAAATATACATTATTCCAAATATATTTTCCCACGGCTTTGAGCTTGCAGGACTTTTCTGTCAACCAGTTCTCCCACTGCAGTAATGACATAAAGCATTGTTCTTCAGAACCATAAACTAAATTTATTTTAAATGACTTAAAAGATCAAATACTTATTCTGCAAGTTGCCGTGTAAGACACTACACATAAACCATATTTAGAAAGATGCTTAGAATCAAGGTCATAAAGAAAAGAAAAAGCAATAACGTTTTAATAAGGAGATTTAAATTATACATACAATTAAGTTTGGTCGGATTGGAAAAAAATGGGGATTTCTACACTGTGAGAAGGGTTAATATATTTGCTTTGCCAGAACTGGGACAATGCCTCTTTAAGTTACTGTTCCATTTCTTTTAAGTGCTGCTTCAAAAATGAGGAGGGAGGGAGAGAAAGGCTCTAGAGCAAAATTGCAAATGTAACTTTTGATTGTTATGATTTATTTTTAATTATCCTTTTCTCCTTTTGTCTTAATTGGACAGAGCCAGTCTAAACTTGTTCTCTGCAATTAAGAGCAGTTACATGCATAGAAAATTGAGACCTATTTTAAATCTCATTTGGACTGACTCATAGTTCAGTTAGTTACATGAAAATTAGAGCAAGAAAAATATTTAAAAAGCTAATGAGCTTTAGTAAAAATATCCTCAAAACGATGTGTTGGGAAATTTTACACATTCACTTAAAACTGTATCAAGGTTTCTGTGGAGCAGACAAAAGACCAGGAAAAATGTGTTTTGCACTTAACAGGCTTTCAAGCTATCATAAGGGACAACTAGTAGCATGTTATCAAATCCTCTTAAAAATCCATTCTCAAGTTTGAACTATTTATTTCCAAGGCAACTAAACAAATATTTTCCAAATAACTCACACTTTCAGCTCAGATGGGGGCTAATTCTGTACTTGTTAATTTCATACCTCTGGCAAATGCAATTGGCACTCAGTGTACATAACAATACACTTTCCAATAGTTTAGGTAACAAAAACACTGTAAGGTGAAGTCTATGCTAAATCACCTGCATAATGCCCATTAGTGTTAATAGGGGCTTGGGAGAACACATCCAATACCTTTATAAAAGGCCTCATGCAACTTTGAATAATTGTGCAAAACAATAATAAATTAGCAAACCACTTTGAGAATAATAGTTTGAAATGAACCCAAATCCAAATATTGGGAGTTTTTATTGTTTCAAACTGTATCGTGGCCTAATATTTTTAGATGCCCCTGTCTCAGGCATGGGAGGGTAAGGAAAAAGGTGTGAGGAACCCACCATAGCAAGTGTACCTTGCAGTAGGAAATTGCTGGGAAATCCATGGATACACAACAGACATATCTATACTGTGTCACCAGCGTACTGCAGCAAGGATACCTTTGAGCATGCCCATTCCTACTCACATTCTCCAAACCTGGAAATATAGTAGGGAAGCTGTTCTGGAGCTGTCCATAGTAAGCAGTCTAAAGATTGACCCCTGGCTATGTTCCTAGAGCAGCTTCCCTAGCACGCTGCTGGGTTTGGAGCATGCACACAGAAGGGTGACCAGGCTCAGGGGTATCCCTGCAGAGAGGTGCTGGAGATTCTTTGTAGATATATCCAGTATCTCCAATAACCTAGCTGAACAGTATGGATCCACACTGTGTTCTACCCTGCTTCAAGGCTACATAAGTTGTCAAAAAAAACCATTTGGGAAATTGATCATTTTTGTTAGGATGAATCACACTGTTTAGGATAAAGTATGCGTCCTGCTGCATAAACCTTTGCTCAAAACTCAAGCTGATCCTCTTAAGAAACTTGAGACATTATGGTTAGAGTTTTCCACCTATATTTTTTTTATTTCTGAGTAAACTCCTAGAGATGGCAGCTGAGGAGTAAATAGCGGATTATTTTATTGCAGCCCTCCTCATCCTAATAATAGGTAGTTAAAAATATTTCAAACAATCAGAATCTGGTAAGTGAAGTTGTTTGTTTGTTTTAAACACTGTCCTTTCTGAAATCTTGTTTGTCCTAAATGCTAGCCTCTTTGGCAGAGTCCTACACTGAGGTCCACTTTACAGAGTGGCCTTGTTCATAACGTGTGAATTTCCATCAAGTCGGGTGAAATGTGAACTTGAACAATAGACAGTTGGCTCCTCTCCAGTCCTAAATAAAGCTGTGTGAGAGCTGTGTAAAACTCGCCAAGCAGTTGGTCTCACTCTTTTAAAAAGCCTGCAATACTTGCAACCTGTTTTTTTCCTTATTTCAGAGCCTTGAGTGTCTCTTTTCTTTAGTATGACCATTTGGGAAATCTTTTTCTGTACAGATCATGAATTCTGCCTGATACTGGGGACTCCCTTTGTGCATTTTTGTCAGTTGGCAAACTCCATTCTGAACGTAGGGCTTGGTTTGCTTTCTGTTTTACTTCCACTTTGGACTGAAGTTTGAAGGGATGGCAATACAACTGAAGACTGTTAAACTTTGATAGTACTTTATTCACACAGTGGCCTTTTGACAAAGGCTTGGCTACTGCTCAGGGCAAACCATTTTTTCTAGTTTGAACTACACAGGGAGGTAACTAAGCAGTAGATCATGAGGTTCAGGGCATTGTCACCTAAGAAGACTGATCTGGAAGAACTCATCGGACAAAAGAGACTAAAGGTTCTGAAAGAGAGGGGTCCGTCACTGGCAATTTGGTGAGGGAGGAGAGTAGCAGATTGGCTCTAGGAATGGAAGGAGATTCCATATTCTGGACAGAAGCCATATGGAGGGAGGAAAGGGGAAGGAAGGATCCCGGACTCCTTAGAGGACTCTGACCTAAGACCAAAGCAGCCTTAAGAGAAGTGAGGAAACTGCTGCCAGGAAATGTGTGTAAGCACTTACTACTGTGTTTAGAATTGCATTTTCCTGTCCTAGCTGAAATAAAAGGTAATTGAATTTGGGTATCTTACAAAGTCTGTGTTTCTGTTTTCTTTTACTATCACTTGTTCCTTAAAAGACACCCAGAGTGCCCGAAAGTTTGGAGATCTGGGAAAAAGTGGGCTTAAGTTGCTATGGGGCAGTAGAGAAACTAGGGTGAGGCAAAAAAGGCACCAGCCCTAGGTGTCAATTTAATAGATTTCATAGACATTAGGGCTAGAAGCGATCTTGCAATATCATTGGGTCTAACCCCCTGTCCAATGGGTAGGAAGTCAGCTGTGGTCAAATGATCCCAGCAAGATAGGCATCCAAGTATTTCATGAAAGTGTCCAGAGTAGGTGCTTGCACCATTTCTGGGGGGTACTCTATTCCAGGCTCTGGGGACATCAACAGTAAAGGCTGGATCTGGACCATCAAGCTTTTTTAAGTGGACTGCTAAGCTCTGTAACCCTACAGACTTCAAGGAGCATGGCAAAACACAGATATGTGGAGGAGCTGTGATGGCCAAATGGCAGGCAGCAGCTACAGTACAGGGATTGGGACAGAGGCAGCAAAATGTCCCTGACCATCCAGGCGCACCATGCACTGGGCTGGTTGGGGACATGCCGGTGCCTCTCTCCTAATTTCTACTGGTGCAGCTGCTACCAAGCACGTACTACAGAATGGACCATGTGACTGCTGTGGATCTTTCATGCACCCAGAAATTCTGTTTGCTGGGGTGCTTCTCGCAGTCTGCTAGGTCCTGGACCTTGGCAGGATGTACAGTGCGTAGTAGCTGCAAGAGCAGGGACTGGAACAGGGGCTCTCGCATGTTAAGCACCCAAACAGGGGGAATGGAGCATTTAGGGAATGATTCATTTAGGGCTCTGCTTGGTAGATTGCAGTGCTCTATGATTTGGAACCTTTTTCTGGGGACTGGGTGCAGGGGCTACCTGCATCCTATCCATGTCAGCAAGGGCTGCCTGACCTTGGTGTGCAGCGCTGGAGCTGTCTCTCCTTAGGGTCTGCACTGTGGGGATGGAGGTGTCAGGCTTTCTCTGGTGGGTGCTCTATGAGTCTGTCCAACTGCTCAGAAACTGAGCTGGGGTCCTTGCACATGGGCTTTGTGAAAGAGTTACCCACCATCATATTGCTGTTAAAGATCTAGGAGCATAACTAGGGCAGGGACAAGGACACTGATGGGCTGGCAGGGGGTAAAAAAACCAAAGTTTTTTTCATAGCCATGCAATTGTGATTGCAGCAGCAGCAGCCAGAAGTCTCTGATGCCTCTGTGCACAGCTGCAGCCCCAGCTCCAGGCTGTGTTCTTATGCTGCTGCGAATATCAACTCCACAACAAATTGTACACGCTGGCCCTTCTCGTGACTGAGCTATGATAATTCAGCCCTCCGTTACTGAAAAGCTGCTGACCCCTGGTCCAACTGAATGAGCTCTACTTGGGCTGTGTACCATGCAAGTAACTATGTTTTTGACTCGCCATCCATGTATCTTTCCTTAGCTCTTGCTATTTCCCAAGACCCAGTGGACACTCTACACTTCTCAATTTTCTTACCTATTTTACTTTAAAAAAGCCTTTCTGTCTCATTTTTGCTGCTTGTTACTGCCTTGTCCTCTGCTCTCTCTTTGGAAGGTCTACAGTAAGTATGATGCCTCATAAAAAGGCCTCTCTTAATAGGAAGCTTATTGGATTTTTATGGTCTGCCTTTAAGTTTGGGATTTGAGGGCTGGACAAAAATCTCAGTGCAGCTCTATTCTTAATCCATGAGAGAACTGAAGCATATTCAGAAATGTACAGTAATTGGCTCCTGTGGACAGATTAATAAAAAAAAGACATAGCGACTATCTTATTTTTCCTTACAAGTGCCTTGAAATTAATCTTCTGAATGTTTTTGCAGTGACAAAAGTTTCTCAGACGGACAGCAGGGCAGGCAGTTCTTGGAGCTACTGATGGATTATAAAAGGATGAGTAAATTAGAGCAATAAGTGTTGAGACACTATAGCACTTGTAGAAACTCATCCTCTACTAAAACTCAGAGGCAACACAAGGGCTCCCAGAACTCACCTGTGCAGCACGCTAAGGAGATTGAATTGATATTAATGTAAAAAGGGCTTGGTTTCTGGCTTCTGAACTATATATTTACAGCCCTTACCCCTGAGTGCTACAAAAGACAAGGAAGAAGAGGAAAGGGAAATAAAGAGGAATGACAAAATTCCCTTTCTTAATTCTTGTCATTGGAAACCAGTATCCTAATTATAGAAATAAAGTCTTTCCTATTGTTGAGAGAGTGAAAACTCTTTACAGTAACTATTTCCTGGAAGGGACTCAAACTTCCGGTATGAATATATTTCTTATAAAGTAAATATCTGCCCTATGAAGTTAACTCTTAGCTGAACCATGCATTTGATTTTGGCCTTAGAAATTTCTTCAGTGCTGGGGGAGTTTTTGAAGACCTCTGAAACACATTTGCACTTGTCAGCTTGCTAGGATTTGAACCCTTGTAATGAATATCACTAATTCATCTTGGTCCTGCTCTTACTCCTACTTTAATCAATGCCAGCACTTCTTCCCTACAAGTCTTAACAGGAGTGGAACATTTCTCATGGAACACAGAGTGAATTCCTTTGCTATTATGGACAACTACATCAAGTAATTCCTTTATAAACTTACCCAGATCCATCTTCAAACTAGTTAGTTTTTGTCCCCACTATTCTTATTGCAAAACTGTTCCAAAGCCTAACTCCTCTGATGGTCAGAAACCTTCCTTTAATTTCCTGGCAATATTTATTCATGGACAGTTTATGCTATTTTTTTATTGTGTCAGCATTATCCTTTAGCTTAAAGAGTTCTTCTTCCTCCCTGGTGCTTGCTCTCTGATGCATTCATACACAGCAACCATAGCTCTTTTCAGTCTTTTATTTTATTCAGCTCAACAAACCAAGCTCTTCCTGCCTCTTATGTGATAGGTTCCCCAACCCCCTAGTCATCCTCGTAGCCCTTCACAGCACTTCCTTCAGTCTGAATTTGTCTATCTTGCATATATAGTATTCCAGAGAGGATCCTCAGCAGTGTCTTAATATTTCCCATCTCTACAAGAATCTCCTGGCCTGCGTCCTTAGATGACATTTGCCTTTTATACACCTGCACCCCATGCATGGCTCACGATCATACACACTATCAATGAATATACCAAGGTCCATTTCCAACTGACAAACTCCAGCTTACAGCAGAAACTCTAGTTATTAATTTCGAAGTGCATGAACTTGCATTTAAATTTAAAGTAGGGTCTTCTACACTTCTAAAACATCCTTCTACACTTTTAGGCAGAAACATAATTTCCTTCTACTTGCATAGAGAGATTTATAATAGAGCTACCATGAGAGTCTGTTACAAATTAAATTATAGATGAACCCAATCCAAACATTTCTGAATTTTGGAAAGTTCAATTGCTGAACTCAGATCTGAATTGTGCAATTGATTCCTGTGTCTCAAAAATTTGTAATGGCTGAGCAGCTGGTGTGTAATGATTGCTGCTTATCAGGCTGACCTATATTGTCTTACTGTTTTTCCCCCATCCATTTATTTTAACTGTTGTCTCTCATCTGATATTTAGACTGCAAATGTTTACGGCAAGGAACAGTGCTTAATACAATGCAGAATACAGTGGGGCTCTAATCCATGACTGGGACTTCTAGCCATTCTCACAGTTGAAATAAGGAATAATTGCTATAACCTGACAAAATAATATTCTAGATTGAAAAACACTGAAGGTGTCAGAATCCGTTTCGCACTGACTGTTGTGCTCCAATTAATCTTTAAATAAACAGAACCTAGTACCTTTAGCTAATTCTAAATTTTAAAAAACCAACACATTATTTACAAAATAGAATCCTGATTCAGAGAAGTATCCATCCATAGAATAAGTAGATACATATTCAGGGAATAACTTAATACATTATTTTAACTTTAAGCATGTATTTACAGGGTTTCCTGGATAATGGTTTCCTTAAATTAAAGAGTAAGTTATTGCTGGAGCTGACTAAAAAATGAAATAGCAGTTTCATAAAAAAATTAAAATTCTGAAGTTTTAATTTCAAAGAGCTAGAAAGGGCTTTATTCCTTACTTTCAACTCAAATATTCAAGATGGTTTAAAACTGTTTCATTACTGAAAATATGATTTCATTTTTATTTACCCAACACTGAGGTTCTAATTACATTTTTAAATTTTGTTCAATTTTTCGGTTTAAAAATGCTCATTTGGGGGAAATACTTTGACAAAACCGATAAATTTCTGCAAAAATATTGTGCATGTTAAAAGGCAGTTTTCCACTGAAAATAGTTCATTGCTCAAAAATCTTCCATTAGCTCTAGTTGTTGCTAAACTGGCATTTATTTAAACTGCCCTGTTATAGGAACATGGACACTAAACCACCCTTGTGGGCTTCATTACATATATTTAGCTTAAGTTTAAAACAACATCCATTAATTCTAGGTGCCTCCAGTGTGATTCTCAAAGGTGCAGAGCATTTGCAGCTCCTATTGACTACAACTGGTATAACATATATTCAGGATTTCCAAAAACTCAAGCGTCTCAAGGTGGACACTCAAATTTAATTAAAAGTTGCGAAATGTAGGCCTAGTTTCTTTTGGATACTGGGCCAGATGTCAAATTGTGGTTTCTGAATACACGATGTAATATATTTTCTGTTGATGGGGAACTTCCTGGAAGGCAACAGAAAGACAGTAAAGTTTTTTCTCTTTAGATTAAGTGTGTTCCCAGTACAAATGGTGTCAAGGAGGCAAGACATTTGCTCCAGCTGTGTATATGTGGCTACAGCCAGGGGGGGAATATGAAAGAAAATATAAAACAAACACACACCTGCTCTTCTGGTAGTAATGATGCCATGCCGTGGTGTTAATGGCAAAAGGTATCCAGCTTTACTTACGCAGCTATTGGAAGAGATGAATACTTAACTGAGAGACAAAAGCTATTTTATTGTATTGCTTAGGGGCAGAAGGACAAAGAATATACTGTACATTCATCCCAGCTGTAGCTACAGAGGCTGACACAGAATATACAATTGCACTGAAAACACGACTGCAGCACTTTCAACTGACTGTTAATGTTTCTGGGGAATGTAACAAATACAAGATGTAGAGCAAAGGGTATAAATGAGCCTATACACAATCATTTGGCTGATCCAAGAGCATGTGAATTTTGGTACCATGCAGGACAAAATGTTAAGGGATCAACTAGTGGAGAAATCTTCTGTTCTGTGCATCTGCAAACAATTGCTGTTAAAATAACAGCGCTGGTCTCACAAGCATAAATAGATATTGCTCATAGCCCACAACAGCAGACGAAAAGGTTACAGGACAGGAAAATTTGCCTCAGCATTCTACACAGGCACTTTTCCTGTATGCAAGGTCCAATCACCAAAGAACTCTACTATTCAGTATTTTTGTTTTCAATGTGGATGACAAGAACATATTTGCAGTTCACAGCAGGTGCCCAGCCAAGTCAACAAAGTGCAAACTCTGCAATAAAAAATAATATATAAAAAAGGTCACTTTGCCAGGGTATGCCGCTCCAGCAAGTTTCAACACCTTACCAGGAGCGAGTCTGAATCCAGTGACTGAAGTGATACTGTGCTCACCATTTAATTACTAAAAGAATTCCAGCATTGTCTCCCTCATAGTCATGGAAAGACCGTCCAAATGCTTGTTGATGCTGGTTCCAATTGTTATTATACCTGTGTATGCTAAAAAGCAAATGTTTCAGCATATTCACTCATTACTTTTGGGTTTACATGCATGTCTTTGGAACAAAAAGGCACATTCTTTTGCAGTTTTATTCGAATAAGCGCTATGCTATATTGTCTATGATGCCTTTATGATGATCCTAGTAACACACCCTGTTCATGCACTCCCATCTAGTATGCTCCAAAGCCCAGAAATTAGGCAGTGAAGCCAGTTTAGCATGGCCCTGAGCATGCGGCCAAAGCTACTCTTGGGAAATCTGTCTTGGGCATGCTTTTGGTACAAGTTCAGTGCCATCTCTAACTGGCTAAGCTGCTTAATTTCAGGGTTTTGCTGTGTGCTAAAAAAGCAAAGGTGAGGTGAGGTGGGGTGTTCTTGGCAATAGTCCTAGGCTCAGAACCAGGATGCTGTAGATGTGGATTTGTTGAAAGGTCTTAGAACACCGACCTAACCAGTCCTCTGTGGGCCTAATAGTGACCTGGTTCCCTGCTTCCCAAGAGGGCTATTAAACTAAATCCTTGACTTCTTGCTTCACCTGGTAAAAGTAAAGCATAGGGTGGGAGAAACTATTCTCTTAAAAGGTCAACTGTGAAACTATTCTCTTAAAAAGTTAAAAGTCAACTACATTCTCTTAAAAAAACTGGGTGACTGTGGCGTTGATGCTTACACAGTCAGGTGGGTGGCAAATTGGCTAGATTGTTGCAGCCAGAGGTGGTGGTGGATGTGTCATTTTTGACCTGGAGGGATGTGGGCAGTGGAGGGCCCCAGGGATCGGTCATTTATCAGTGATTTGGATTTGGGCATGAAAAACAAGCTGTCCAAATTTGCTGATGACACCAATTTGTGGGGTGAGGTGGGCACCCTGGAGGGAGGAACAGAATCCAGCTAGATCTAGAAAAATTACAGAGGTGGGCGATGAGAATAGGATGGAATTCAACGCAGACAAGTACAAGGTGCTGCATCTAGGGAGCAGGAACCAGCAACACACCTATAGGCTGGGGAAGCTCAACAGAGAGTCATTGTTGACTCCAGGGTGAACATGAGCCATCAGTGCAAGGAAGCGGTCAGTACGGCTAACTGCACTTTGTCATGCATCTACAGATGCTTCACAAGCAGGTCCAGGGAGGTGATCCTTCCCTTCTATGTGAATTGTGTGAGTGCACTTACCTATTTCTGTAACCTTAGCAAATCAAAATTGCACCATGGTCAACAGCAATAGGAACTCAGTGCTTTCATCGAGAGCCTGAGCTGTGGACCCTTCATTGAAGAGGTCCTTCCAAGTTTGAGGAGGGACAAAACTGATCAAGTTTCTGTGTTCCCTTTCATAGTGTACTTTCATCCCAATAACAGAAGAAAGAGAATATCATTGGGTAAAAAACATTTGATTCTATATCAGACAGTGGTATGAAATGGTATTTTATCAGTCCATGCTCCAGCTCTTTCAATCCATACTGGCTTTCTGTGAGTGCCTTGGGTCATTTTATGCCAGTGTAACTTTCCACCATTTAAATGTTCTCTCCATGGTCTATCTAAAGTTAATTTCTTTACATGGGTATTATAGCATTAAGACTATCACCCATCCAGCAGAAAGTAGAGAGGGAGAGCATTTCTCTGGGAAGCCATTTTAAAATTGCCCTTCTATACAGAGAAATTATATATTGCTATAGCTATAATTAGGTCAAACAGAGGCACACACATCTGAGACATCACTGTGCTTATGAGCCTGTATTAAAAAAGTACAGTAACTATCAAACCAAAATGTGACTGGAATAGGTAATAGTCTTAACTAATATCCACAAAAGGTAAGCTGGGGACAAGAGAACGGAAATACTTTAAAACTGTGTTAAGGGGAAAGGACCTTTAGCTGAAAGGTTAGGAAAAGAAGATGGAAAATTACCTATTTAAAACAAAGTAATGGCTGTACTGCATGACAAATGAATGATGGATAGAGGTGGGAAAATGGGATTTTTATGTATGTAAGGGGCAATGTGATGTGCAAGACAATGAGGAGAACACTAATCTTTGCACAAGAAAGCAGGTCAGATTCACTTTTACTCATTCAGGGAGTTTGTTCCATGCGTGCAAAATGGAGCATCTGTAAGATATAGTCAAAAAAGCATTGGAACTATGTCAGCAGAAACTGCATTTAATCCCCAGGTTGCATGCCCTTCATACCCAGCTCAATGCATGGTTCATTCTGCCCTGGTTTCTTGCAAGTGCCTTGGGCCATTTTATACCACTGTAATATACTACCATTTCAATGCCTTCTCGAGGGTCTATCTAAAGTTCATCTATTAATATGGACACTACCGCATGCCCTGAAGGTCAACAGACTCAGACTTTCTCGGAATGTAAATGAGAATGGTATTTCAGAATTGTGGACCTCCACTGAAAACATCCTTTTTTTACTGCCAGATGCCCAGAAGAAGATTAGCAGTCAATGTAGAATAGCAGGACAGAAGCAGTCCCTTGTGAGAAGCAGCAAAGAGAGGAGCTAGTCTGAGTCAATATTTTAATTTTTCAAGTTAAGATTTTTTCATTATTTAAACTATACCTTTGTCTAGTAGAAGCAGTAAAGATAGGAGGAGGAGAAAAACAAATTAGAAACTCACCTATTACTCACATGGAATTTAAATCCATAAACTACCACTCTGTATTTTAATATATCATTATTTCCTTGGATTATTAAGGATTTTCAGGTAGTGTACCTCTGTTCTTCCAGTACTAAATTTACTTTGTATACAAAGCTATAACCAGAATATTGAAATGCAAGGACACTGAGGTTACCATGTCTCTTTTCATTTTGGGTAAAACTGGCAAGCAATCAAATGCCACCACTATGTTAGTCTTAGTCGCCCTGGGCCTGATGCTACAGTTTCTTAGGGCCTGACCCAGACTCCAGTGAAAGCAATATAATTTTTTTCACTGACTTCAGTGGACATAGGATTAGGCTTTTAGGGCCAGCTTTTAAGAGGTATAAGATGCCTAAAACTGCAGATAGTCATATAGCTAGATTTTCCAAAATACTTAAGTAGGTTGGATGCCCAATTCCCAATAATTTCTCACTTGCTTAACAGTCCTTTGCAAATACATTTACGTACCTCTCTGCATCTTTGCACACCTAAACAACTTACAAGGCATGGACACTAGGGTGAAATTGTGATTGATCTACGAGGCCCTGAAACAGGATTTATGTGGAATTTAGGTATCTCTGCCACAAAGAGAAATCCAAATGAATGGTGCTCAGTGTCCACAAAACTGGCTGGGCACTGATTTATTGGTAGCCTCCATTTTGGTTTGAAAAGATTCCTGATTTACCAGATGTGAGCTGCTATGAATGCTCAAAAGCAATCAAGACCAGTCACTAAGTACCTCACTCACACCTAAGTTATATTATTATCCAAATCAGTTTGCTAGGCACCTAAACACTACCTATGTCTCTGATTCCAGAAGTAGGGCTAGACCATGCCAAGCAATGGTTTGCAGCTGAGAAGTAGCCTTAACAGAAAGGGTGGGAAGTTTTCCTACCCTAGCCCATAGCCATGGAAGCCTTGTGGTTAGATCATTCTTGTGGGACGTGTGAGATGCAGGTATAAGTCCCTTCAGGGTTGTGGGGGGATGCTACTATCCAGGTCTCTGACTTTCTGAGCACATGGTGTTACCACTAGGCTACTGAGCAAAGTATTGGATGAAATTACAGTTTATGCTGAATTCGGTGCTGCTGGCACTTTGGCATTCTGAGTCCAGTCACTCCATCCCCCCGAGCGATCTGGATCCCAATATGGTGGAAGCAACTCCCCAGCAGTTCACAGTCAGACTTGTCAACAGTGAGCAACAGCAGGAGTTCAGACAATCTTTACCTAGGATTCTTACTGGCATCTCTCTGCTGAGTGACTAAGTAATCTGGAGTATCTTAAGAGGTGCCTTGATCTGCCCATTCAGGGTAGAGGGGGCCTAAGTACATAGCTCTAATAGTGGGCATCCCCAGCTGCACAGTGATGAATGCAGTGTTAGTGTATGGCTCAGCGCACAGAGCCAGGGACTTGGTGCGCAGGCAGGTGCACAGACCCCAGACCCTGGGAGTTGCATGAGGCAACTTGGATCTGTAACTCCCAGTGAGTGGCTGGGATATCAGTGCATGCAGCAGTGCATGGAGCCCAAACCCTGGGAGCCGCACGAGGCCGCTCGGGTCTGCAACACCCCTGGCGTGTGGCTGGGAATTCAGGTGGAGCTGCACAGAGCTTAACACTGTGAGAAGCAACTCAGCCCAGGGGAATGAGGACCACCCATCCAGGCCCTGGAGTCGTGAGTTGTTGGGGAAGGGATTTCCACAGGGGAGAGGAGCTACTGCGGCTGTGAGGTAGTTTATCCTCCGGGAAACTTGAGCTAACCAGTTTTGAGGCACCTTATATTTTGTGGGACAGTGCTTCCTAGTCTGTAACACTGCACCTTATATATTGTGGACATTTTAACTTTGTATATTAGTCTAGAGTGTTACATATAAACTTCTTAAGGGACACTGCTCGGACGCCTTCCCTGATGGTTATATATACTTACTGGTGTATATTTGTGTTTTGACTGTTGTATTTATGCATGCTCACCTGTACTTATCAGTTGTCTGACTATTTTTAGATCAACTGTTTGTCAACACATTGCTTGCGGCTACCTGGAGGGGTGTAATGTTTCAGCCTTTATCTGTAGGATGTAGTAGTACATGATAATTGTGTATATATATAATTATTACTAGCCATTCCCTTACATTTTGTATGTTACTAAATCTATATATAGTTAAGTATCTCTTGTCCTGGCCTGACTCTATAGGGAGTAAAGGGACCTGGCCTGCATATTGCAGATCCCTCTCACAGCACCCTGGCCTGCCACCTATTCCTTCTGTCTGGAGAGGGAAGCACAGTATTTGGGTGCATCTGGATTACACCTACATATTATACACCTTGGTATAGTTGTGAAGGAAATCCCATCTAACCTGTGAACCTAATAAGGCAAAGATCCTGTGTTAAAAATGGGATGTGATCATATTGTTCAAAAGTGTTCCCTAATGTTTATGTACAAGAATGCTAGATTAAGATTGCAGGGAGAATATATCCTAACGTCTGAAAACTTGACTTTTCAAACATAATAATACTCATTTAACTTAGACTAGTATGTGTCCATGTAATATGTAAATGAAGTAATCCTAATCCAGAAAGAAAATCAAAAAGGGGGGGGAAGGAAACGTACTCAATGAACAGGTTCCTCCCCCTCTTCTCCCCACAACTTTTAATGCAGAGATGTTTAAATGGAGAATGAGATACATATTCAGAAGTGAAGGATGGAGTTCTTTGGCTTTACTGAAGAAAACAGAATGACTTCAGTTCTGGAGATTGATTTTTCCACTCTGAATATTTATAAAGCACCATCAGTGCATTATATGCCTCTGGCTCCTTTTTAGCTTTTTCCATCCTTAGAGGTACATACTGAGTTGAAAAAGAATCAAGATATTTGTTACTGAATTTGTCTGACAAAAACGAGAATTTTCTTAAAGTTTTTCCAATTAATTTGAGGTCATTTCCTTGGCAGAAATAGTACTCAAATTTTGTGTACGGGACTCCACTTGTCTTCCTCACCACCAGGCTCTGTCCTCAACCCTCAGTCCCCCCTTTATGAACTCACTGAAGACAACAGGCCTGGTTAGGTACAGCAGGAGTTGCTCAGCTCAAAGGCTGCATAATTGGACCATTAGTGAGGATCTGCCTGCATACTTATGGATCCTATTACTAAACATTTTTAAAACAAGTAATACATATATAGGGCTAAGAATGGAAAAAAGAAAATGAGTTTGTAGAAAAAGAACATGTTGAATTATCTAAGGTCCCTTGTGCACTTTTCCCCCCTGTCTGCAGAAGAGAGAGTATTCTCTGGAAATGTTCATTTATTATTTAATTTTATACTTTAATTATTTGTGGAAATCCCTCACTGCTTCTTGTTCAACCAGTTCCTTTGACAGTAATATTTACACATTAATATGTAGGAGGTGAAACAATGATTCAGTGAAAAGAATAAAGGAAGGAGTACTACTTTTGCCATTGAGTGATATAGTGCCATATATATGCAATTTCTAATCTTTTAGTATACTTCCATACATGTTTTTCAAATAAAAACTTATATCTTACAACTGCCTCTTTCTTGGGCCATTTCCACTATTTTGGGCACTGTTTGGATCATCATGTCAGTGATAAGCACAGAAAGATGCTTAAAATTAAGGTTTGAGTAAGATCTAGGGCATTTGACTGCTTATCCAAAAATGTATCTGTGCTTCTGTATTCTCCTTTTCCCATTTCCTCCTCAGATAGTTTTTGTCCTGCTTCTCCTCTCTTTCCACCCAAACCTTCCTTCCTTTTCCCACAATCACCTCTCTTTCTCTGAATATTAACCAACCAACCCCAGTCTTCAACCCTCTTCACCATCTAGCAGACATTTGCTGTCTAGAATCTGACATCACTACATCCACACTGGCCAGGAGCTCCCTAGAATACAACTGCTCTCTATAATTCAGCTACTTCATCAAATTTCAGAAGTCATGAAATCCACAGAGAGCAAATGACTTGTGCCAGACCTTCTGCTACCTCAAGACAGATTTGAATGGAAGCTCATGGAGCCATCATTCAAACCTAGTGAATGATACAGTGTTGGATGTTATTTGGGCCCCTAGTACTCTTTTATTTAATGACATCATAGGATCTGATCCCCAAACCCAACAATGCTGCCACATATGCATGGCAGGAGGCATGATTGTTGGGAACAGGGGTCATATTCTATCATGCCATTACTACTTGCCTATATTTCCTTGCTCTGAAAATTTGAAGAAGCGCTCACAGGTATAGTTGGGGCTGAAAAATCAATCAATTGTTGGCTCTGGCCTGTAGGACCAATCTGAAACTCAAGCCAACTGTGGTGTGGTCTGGGGCCCCAGCTGACAATCAACTAACCATTGGCCAGCCCTGGACCATGCTGAGGCCAGTTCAAGGCCCCAGTTGGCACAGCCACAGCCTTGTCTAAGACTAGGGCAGTCTAGGCTGGGCAGACAATCAGCTGTTTGTCAAAACCTTGTTCTCAGCAGCTCTGGCTGAAGGCCTTCTCCTATTGGAGACTTTAAATCCCACTTGGAGCCTCTAATGCTGTATCCCAGCAACCTAACCAGAGCTGCCAAGTGTGGGATTTAAAGTCCCTGGTACAGAAGCTGGCTCAGCCATCTCTTTAAAGATCCCTAGGCACAAGGAGCTGGAGACTCACGGAGCCTTTGCCTTCTGTCTGGGTCTGAGCTCCTGGGGAGTTTTAAAAAGCTCAGTTGCAGACTTGCTTTTTAAAGTTGTCCCTGCACCAGGATCCATGGCATGGTGAATGGACAGCTGGAAAGCAGGGACCTGCCAGCTTCCCAGCTGTCACTTCAATGGGCACCAATAAATTTAAAAAAACAGGCTTGCAGCTGGAGTTCCTAGCTGCACACCTGCTTTTTAAAGGTTCAGGGTACAGTGGACCCAAGATGAGGAGATGCTTCCCGATGTTGGGCTCATGGCACCCCAACCCATCTGCCTCTAGGAATCATTTGGGGGTGCTGGGCCTTGTGCTACCTCCATCTTGATCTTACTGATTTGGTAGGGGATGGCTCTGTCTTGGACCCTGGGGGCTGCCCCATGCTGGTTCCCTACACTTTGCTGCGTGTTTGAATCTGTCACAGGTTAGACTTGGCACACCACAATTTAAGGCATAATATAAATGAGCAAAAAAAAATATTCTACATTAAATGCAGAATATCTTTGTGGTGCATTTGCCATATTATTACACCATAAAGTGGCTTTAACATGTGATTAGGGAATTATTTATGTCCTGGTTAATACCTTAATTGAGTCCTAAATGTAACTCATGCTGAGGTCCTTGGATTAATCCTTCCTCACTTCATGTGCTTTCTTTTCAGAATTGGCTAACCTTCCTTGGTTATATTAATAACAACACCTTCCTCAGAAGCTTCACTATCTATCTGGATATGGACCTTTGTTCTTATGATCTACAGGTTCCACTGTGTCTTAAAAGGAAGTCTCTCTCAATAAATGGATGGGCTGAGACAAAAAAAAAAACCATCCACACAAAAAGGGGGATTGACTTTCCCAGGAAAACTCAGGAGCAGAGCCCTGCTGTGCCTGGTGAGCACTGCTGTGAACTGAACCCTGCCCACTTGGCTGCTCTAGCTGCCCTACATGAAAAAATGTAATGCTGATGCTGTTTGGTGCATGCCCAGAGCCAGCCTAAGGCTATCAGTCAGTAGCGTAATGGGAGCGGGAGGGCAGGGAGAGTGTCCCAGACAGTGCCTAGGGAGAGGGACACCAGAAGAATGGGGAAGAAGCTTCATCTTCCTGTCCCTTGGTACACCCACGCTTTATGACTGCAAGAGGCAGCAGCGCAGGCAGTGTGTGTTATGGCATGTCACAGGTTCTAGTTTTATAGAAAAGCAAGTGTAGTTCACTCCTGCTCTAAGAAAAATGACCCCAATTTTTGCCACTAAAAGTTGTTGTCATCCTAACATGGGCTTCGTTGGTAAAACAATGGGGTGTTCCCTCGAGCAACAGCAACCTCTACTGCTACTCTAGAGCAGTGGTCTCCAAAGTGGGGTGCACAAGATGATCCATTGGGGAGTGGGAAGAAAATATTAGAACATCTATTTATATTTATATAAATATACATATATTGGGGGTGCGTGCTCAAAAATTTTTTACTGATAGGGGTGCACAATCAAAAAAGTTTGGAGATCACTGCCCCAGAGAACTGCAGTCCCCAAAACACCTTGCACTCCATGACACACATTGCCATGCTGCTTGCTGCTGCTCCTGGATGCTACCTCGTGGTGGAAGGGTGAGAAAGAACTGCCCGGGGTGCATTCTTTGCACATCATGCCTCTGCTCTGAGTTTCAGACATGCTTAACAGTACTTCTTAGCAGGTAAATTCCTTTATCTGGCATTTGGTGTGTATAGCATGACAGGGACCTGCTTCTTGGTAATCCTCCTACATATATAGTTTTGAGGCAGCAGAACCATGCCCAGAGTCTCTAACATCCCAGTCCAGAGCTCTGTATTAGGCTCCATTGCTACTGCTTCTACTAATGCTTCTATTTTAAAGACTTGTCCGGAGAGAACTTTTATACTTGCCTATCAGAAAAGATCTCTAAGGGGTATGACTGATTGTTCCTCTTCCGGAACTGAACATAAAATTAGAAGCCATATGTAAAAGCAAAGAACACTAGAGGGAAACATAAAGTCCCTTTTCAGGAATTCAAACAAGATCCTGAGTTATATGGAATTCCAAAAAATGACCTCCTGTTATTTTCATACAATAAATTCACTCCTAAACATGTGATGCCAATGAATAAAATATACCTCATGTATACTGCTAAGAAGTATCCTCAATACAGTAGCAGCACTTAGAAAATCAATTATTATTATCTTTTTAACTGAAAAATTGAAAAGATTTTCCATAAAGAACAACTGCTTAGTGACATTTCACATATTTGGAGCATGGCCTCAAGGGCATTATTAATACAGTTCATCAAATGAATGATACATTGTTTATGCACTTATAGAAATGTAGCCAAATCTTTTCTCTCCTCTCTAAAATGGCAGCAACAGTTAGCTACAGCTGATGGATCATTTTTAAACCTCTGCAGTGAGGAAAATAAATTTTCTGAAGTAATATACTAATTGGTAATGCAGACCATCTCCCAGCTGTGCCCTGATGGTTAGTGCTGGGAAATCCAAGCTCCCAGGTCTGGAAAGGGTAATGCAATAAAAACCTGTTATCATGTAGTAATTGAGGTCCAAGGTTTACAGCGGTGTCATAAACATGATGCATTCTAATGCAAACAGCTCAAGTAACTCAGGCTCAGCCAGGAGTGTTGGAAGTTTATTAGTACTCTATGGCCTAGTGAACTCATTCATTCAATACATACAGAATTTATAAAGAGTTAAATATGGCTGTTAAATAACTTCATGGCTTATTTTTCTTCAACAGCCAGCCTTGCTTTTGTGAGTTGGTTAATTTAGCTTGCTACATGTTTTCAATTGAGTATGACAAATTTTTCCATGAGATCTATTGCATTTTTTCTTTTTCCAGTTGAAAGCCAGCACCTGAAGACCAGTAAGCACAATATATTACTATTCACACACGTCTTTTCAGTCAAGTTTTTCATATTTCCTTGTAAGGCAACAAAGATCCAGATTCTGATCTCAAATGTTTTGCTTCAGGCACAGGGACTTGGGTAAAGGTGTTCCTGATATGTCATTGGATACAGAGATCAGAATGTGGTCTTATTTCCCCACTTTTAATGTTCAGGATTGATAATTTTTACTAAGAAAAATTCACCTTCCTGTGAAACATATTACAAGAGAGAGTTTCCCTAGCTCAAAGATTAATTATCAGAGACAGATAATGATAAACATATTGCTGTTAATTACACTGACATGAACCCAAAATTGCTCCACATTTACATGAGGGCTAGTGAGAGCAATACATGGTCAACTGTCCAAATTCAGGTATTTGTGAGAACGATATTGGTAGAACTCCTAACAGTACAGGGCGAACATCTGATGAAAACAGAAGCATTAACCAGATGCCTCATAGGTCTCCCCAATAAAACTGAAAATTATGGAGGAAACTTCTCAAATCTGAGCCAGGACACAAACAAGACACACTATCCCACATGCTATATGGTTAATTCTTTAGATTTGTAACCAATAATAGATTTATGACAAATAAGTCCAAAGCTGGCTCTAATTAGTTCTGCTAGAGCAAACAGGCTTTTCTCTGACTTCTGCATTTTCAAGGAGTCTACAGCTTTAATCTTTGAGTAAATTAACAGGGTCATATTCTGATTACAGCTACACAGGTTTAGATCAAGAGAAACTCCTCTGACTGGGGAGTTACTTTTGATTTACTGTGGCATGAAAGATGACTCAGACCCACCATGCTTAGCTTTTGTAATATTTTGTTTTGCAACAAAGGCAGTAGATGTCTGCCTCATGTTAATGTTTGTTTAATGAGGTGTATGTAATAAGGACACTTACAAAACAAAAAATGTTGTCTTCTTTATACAAAGAATAGTAATATGCTTATGCATGTAGAATGGAGCTAAATTGACAGTATATTTAGGGCCAAATATCTAAACAGGTTGTGGATGGGGACTATGGATAGAGGAATCCTTGCTTTCCAGAAATGTGTTTAAACTTACATTTAGACATAAAATCAGAAGTACAAAATCTTGTTCATCCCTTATATTTCTGGCACTTAGTCCTACACACAGACTTCTGACTCTCACTCCTGGTAATCCATTTACTCCTTTTTGCAAATGACCAAGCTGAAAATAATCTTGTAGGAAATCAGTTTTCCTGAACATGTGAACAGAAATCAAGAATTATGAACTACCCTGAAAAAGTAGACTATTTTTTTCAAAGGAGTTATTAAATAAAATAAAATCTGTACAAGATTTAAAGGGTTGAGTGCTTTTCTCCTTAACAATATATATATATATTTCTTTTTCCACTGGAATCTATTTCCTTCGATCCTAAATCATTGGAATTGATTTTTCAGTCTTATATAATGTTCCTACACTTTCTTTAAAAAGAAGATACTATTGCTAAATGTGTATGTCTTACTCTAAATTTCCTATAGCAGATGATAAATACCTGCTACTTTGATAGGGATCCCTGAAACTTAAAAACCTAGGTATGAAAGTATTTTGTGGCCAATAGTAGTTGAAAGTATCAGCAGCAGGTGTTGTAGATTTCATATGTATTTACTCCAAAGTTTCCAAAAGAGTTAACAGTACAAAACAAATGAAGCTAAATGTAACATGACTGAGACTTAACAAATGTGAACATGAAAATGAATATGAAATGTCATATGAACATGAAAATGTATTTTTCTGAACCATGCATTCCTCCTAACTCCGTGCTCTGACCTCAGCATTTGGATTCCTATGTGGGTGATACTGGGAACACATGGGTGCTTCAATTCACTTTTAGACAGGTGCCAAATCTAATGGGTTACATTTGCTGCCTGATTAATCTAAATAGTATCTCCATTTGAAATCAATGAGGACTTTGTTCCCTTTACCTATGGACTATTTAATCTGCTTTATACTTTGTAAAATCTAGAATGCTGCAAACTGAGTTAAGAGGAGGAGGAAAGGAATTAGGGAAGGATAGAAAGAGAGAGAGAGAGAGAGCCAAATCCAAAACATTAGAGAATTTCTTCCCCAGGTGTTCAAAGTCAGTTTTGTCTGTTATTAATGGTGTGATTTACATTCCCTGAATGTAGGGTGTATTATTTGACATAAAACATTGGTTATTTTCCAGAAATTTGGTATCAACTATTTAAGTTCACATCATTTCCGTAATACAGCATTGTTCATATTTTGACTGCTGTTTTGACTTAAACAGAATCATTCCCTATTTAATGGCCAACAAATGTTGAAATGTTGAATTTGGAGATAGAATTACATACATTGGGTAAAACACAGTATACAAATAAATACAGTACATTGCAGTTTAAGTGCTGCTGGTGTAATCTGTTGCCAATTCTTGAAAACATTAAATCCTTCTACGATTCTACTAAATAATAACATAGGTGCAAGGTACAGGGGAGAAAGGGGTGATGTAGCAATTGAAATCAACAGAAATCAAGCATCTAGTCACCAATTTGGACTGGAAACTTGCCAAAATAGATTTTAGTTTTTCTAAACTACTGTTAAAATTGGCAGACTTTTTTTAAAAAAGGAGCCTCATATGGGAGACAACAATGAACTCCAGCTGGCAAGTTTTATATTCTAGTTTCCACCCTAATAATCAGTCCAAGGGTGTTTCCTGGAATAGTGCATTGCCACTTTTAGCATGAGACTAGTTCTACACACATCTTTTACACAAACACAATTTTTATCTAGACCATCATGTAATGTGTACATTCAGTATTGGCAGGATAGAAAGGAGGTAAGTACAATGGATCCCTACTAAAAAGTTATCTTTGCTATCAATTTCCACTAGCATAGGGGTTAAATAAAAGATACATAACCATGGTAACTATGTGGTAGTTATTGACATATGATGACTTTTTAATGGCAAATACTCGGTCATGATGGATCATCTTGTTATAAACTGTTATAGAAAGGCATAAGAAGAGTTGTGGTGAAGAATGTTTTATTTAAAAATTTCTTAATTGTGTGAGGTGCTGGTCTTTAGCAGCTTACATTATCTTCAGTTTGACCCTCGAGTGTTGGATACCTTGCATGAAAGGATTTTACGGTGGGGGAGGAGGCAGGAGAAAAAAAACAAAACACAACCTATGAACAGTTAGCTATATCTTGCTTGTTTTTTTTCCTGCAGAACAATGCCTGTAGTTTTCTTGCAACAGACCAGGGTTTGAAATCAGCTTTACATGTTGGCCAGGTACAGACATTACACTTTTACTGGTATAAGTGATCAGAAACCAGTCTATACCCCTAACAGAACAGAAGTTCAGCACACAAAGACTGGTTTAAAATGGCAGAACCTGGTCTAAGATTTGATTCCCCCACTAACGGGTGAATGTGGATAGTGTGTAAGGCTATGGAGTGGGAAAAAATGATCAAGTAGAAATTGAGTGGATATTTCTTCAGTGAATCATTCATTCACCCAAAAAAAGATGATTCAGGACAGCCTAAATTATCTTCAAATTGTGTGGGCAGTTTCAGCTGGAAAAAAAAAAGAATGAGAAAATGGTTGAAGTGGTTCATTTCCACATTTCCATGTTTTTATTTCTGAGTTTTTATTTCACAAGTACGCTTAGGTATCATCCACAAGATGAAAGTGTTTGTCGTTCCATTTCACTCCGTGGCCCTGTGGATAAAGAACTCAACGAAGAAGGGAGGCTCTTGCATTTCCTTATAAAACAAAACAGCTTCAGCAGGAGAAATTGAGACTCCTTCATAACTTGGTGATTAGGACATTCTCCTCAAGATGGAAATCCAACTTACTGAGGAACTAAATGAAATGTTTTATTTTCAGGTTGAATGAAACATATTCTTCAACTTTCCATTAATTTCTTTTTCCCAGATTTTTTGGCTTGGCTGTTTGACCAAAAAATTGTTTATTTGCAACAGTGTCTCTCCCAATGAGAAATAGAGACATTCTTAGACTTCAAAAGTCTTCTTTCTGTTCAGAAAAGGAAACAATATTTGATTTATATATATTCTGGTGCTATTGCCGTAACACAGCACTCTACCAATGCATAAGATGACCCTGCAAGCCAATAATTATTATTTATTTAATAGAAGAACTTGAATTAAATAATTGAGAGGTGAACACTTCTGTTTAGCAACCACCTCATCCATTTTGTTATTTCTGTAAGGTACATGCAGTATAAAAATCAGACTAAAATTTTCAGGGCAGGGACCAATTGTTGTCCTCTTTGTACAACAAAGTTCATTGCTCAGCTGCATGAAAACAACAGAGTCCTTATCCCAGAGAGATTTTCAAATAGGGCAACACATTTCTTCTTCTGGGTCATCCCATTTATTATACAGTATCTATACTGTCCACTAGAAGTAGCTGCCATATGATGAGAAAGGTTTTATGCAGTATAAGAAAAAGAAATACTTTGTACCTTGTTCTGGAAGGCCTTGGAGCCTTCCAGTGAGCACTGGTCAAATGTTTTCTGTCAAAATATTTTCTTTCAAGTATTTGATAAAAAAAATGTTTCTGTTGTTGTTGCTGAACTGTCTTCTGCCCTCAACAATTATCAGTTTTCTGATCATTCAGAAGTCAAAAGTTTCTGCTGGGGAAAAGTTGCTTTTTTCCCAATCAGCTCTACTGTCTCCATTACATTAAGCCAGTTTCACTGGTATAAGCCTTAATATAACCATGTTATACTGATGCAAAAATAAAGTTGCTTATACCCAAGTGACTTAATCCAGCAAATTACCAGAGTAAACTACATTAGACTCATTAGTGCAGTATGTCTACCTTAAAGGTTTCTCCTAGTAAAACTACATCAGCCTAATGCAGATTTGTCTAATGTAGGCAGGCCCTTAATCTGTACAGCCATAAAGAAGTGATTTGATATTCCCCTGCACTCACCTCAGAGTTCATTTGAAGGAACTCTATTTACCATTCCTGTGGCAGACACACATGAAAGAACAGACACAATCAATGATGCTTTCAGTCTATTCCTCCCAAACATCAAACATCTCTGTCACTGTGACACTGGGATCATGGTGAAGTCCTCATTAAAAAATAGAAAATCAACTCAACATTGTGTTATCCCAATACAGATTACAGAGCCTTTGGTTGTTTAGTTTCTTGTAAATGCTAATCAACCACAGCCTCTTTTGATTCTTCATCTTGGACATTTTGTATCAATGTGTCTGTATATAGCCACAGGGCTTTGGACTGCAACATGAACAGCAACCTTTTTATGGGTCTGTTGTTAAAACTCTAACATTATGAGATTCATCAAACTGAGTAACGCTGCTAATCCTGTAAGAGTCTCTCCTTGCCCAATGAATAATTTATAACAAAAGAGTAGTCTACTTTATTAAAAGGTTCTCATACTCTAGAGGCTTTCATGCTCAAACAGATAAGAGCTGCCATTGTTGCATTAGAAGAAATATGTTTTTCAATGGCACAAAAGGAACTGAGCAAAGTGCATCAAACATTTACTTCCCTTGATTTTTCTTTCTCTTCCCTTCTCTAGAGACTAGTTTGGGTAGAACTATGTGCAATAGTTTGTACCATAAATATTTTGAAAGCAAAAAAGAGTTTGAGAATTACTTTCTTAACTCAATCCATTATTAATATTTGTCATTGATTGTTGTGGGTAAGATTAACATTCCATTATGAAACAATGGGACATTTTTTTAAAAACCGTCTAATGATCTGATCATGAAATTTGGACTCAAAACCTTAGGCTCCTTAATGTTTGCCAGTGAATTTTTCCATTCATGCATGAAAACTCAGATATTTATGAATGCAAATGGAGTATGTAGACCACAAGTGTAACTTTTAGGAGCATAACCCATGTTTGCATGAGTAAAACTATTGGTGTTACATAACTGTACATTATTATTTAACATATTTGGCATGAAAAGTTTGTGGGCAAAATTCTAGAGGGAACCTTTTAAGGAGAAATATTTTGCGATAAATCTAAGTCTCATTTCAGCATTTGTCTTTTGAGTTTCAGCTAAAATGAGCAATTTCTACAAAAGATTATACATATAGGAAAGGAAATTCCTTAGTTACACTGTACTTAACATTGAGCATTTGAGAGATGCCATTGACTTCTCATGTACTCCAAATTAAGCTAGGACCTAAGCTATATGAGACATGTACATTCCCTTTTTTATATGTGTAGCAACTGGCTATCTACTATCATGTGTCTAACTCATCGATGGTACCCACTCGCCTTTAGGCAGGGGTAGAGACATTGCGTTGCACACACATACACTCTTTACTCATTGGGTCAACAATATCAAACAACATTCTGGGATGTATAAACAGGAATATCATAGGTAAATCACATGAAGTAATCCCTTCCATCTACAGTACTGGTATGATATCAGCTGGAATAATGTGTTCAATTTGGGGCATTACACTTCAAAGAAGTTGTGGACCAATTGGAGACAGTTTAGGCAAAAGTAAAAGAAATAGTCAGGGTTTTAGAAAACATAAACTTTGAGGGAAGATGTAAGGATTTAGGTTTGTTTAGTCTCAAGAGGCTGGAGATAGTAATAGTCCTCAAATATGGAAAAGGTTGCTGTAAACAAGGTGAAAATAAAATGTTCTCCATGATCACTAGGGAGAGGACCAGGAATTGTGAGTTTAAATCACTGCAAAGGATATTTAGTTAAGACATTAGAAAGATTGTCCTAATGCTATGGATATTTCAACATCGGAATAAATTACCTAGGGCAGTGGTGCTCAACCTCTGGCACACAGACCAGATCTGACCCACAGAGCCATGTGATTTGGCTGGAGGGATGACCCACAGGTCCAGAAATGTGGCAACAGAGAGAAGAGCAGTAGCAGCATTAATTTCTCCCAGAGCCTTGGCAATTAACACTGCCACCACTCCCTTGCCTTAAATTTATGGACCTGTAGGGAGCCCAGTGGTCCATTTGACATGGCTTTGTGGGCCGGCTCTGACCTGTGAGCCAGAGGTTGAACACCACTGCTGTAGGTAATATATTCCAGTACTGAAACACCTATAATGTTAGCAAGATTTTCCTAATGTCCTAACTGGATAGCACCACTTAATGGAGCCAGAGAAGCTGAGCACCACTGACCTAGGGAGGTTGGCATCTCCATTACTGGAGGTTTTTAATAGCAGGTTAGACAAACATCTGTTAGGAATGGCTTAGGTATATTTTATCCTGCCTTGGGGTAAGAGGATCAACTGTGTGGTCCTTTTCAGCCTTATTTTCTATAGTTTAAATCTGTTAAAATGTTGTGGTCTCAGACGATAGATTATTTACAAAGATCGATGGGTACTGTAGCAAGGTTCCATGCGGCCCAATAAGAATATAAATGGATTTGTTTTATACATTAATATGTAATGAAACGTATATAGTAAATAATTACTGCAATGCATTACTTTGGATACAATTCAGAAATACTTCCTGCATGTGATTGCAAAGATAAGCTTGTGGCAGGAAAAGAAATGTTGATAGTGATCAGATGTTCATTCTGGGAAACATGCACAGGCAACTTTGATTGAATATGCATTATAATGCTTGTATGATACCCATCTTAGTTGTTTCTTCTCTGCACTTTTCATTATGTGCTTTAGCACATTTGGGGAACCTCAGCTTTATCCATTTTTAAGTGAATGTAGTGGTCACAAACAATTTCAAAATACAAACAATTGAGAATACCGCCCTCCACTTATGCACAGAACAGGTGGAGAATAAGAAGCTCTGTCATTCCCCAGCCATGCTAAACTTCAGCGTTGACTGGGGAGACTACTGTAAATGGGGGTCAGTATGGAAGGGGAGAGAACCAGTTCATCTTCCTTCTTATTCAGCCTTTGGCTTCTCTGCTGAAACTGCCAATGAGACTGTTTTATTCATTTCTCATTATGTTCTATCATACCTGTCAAGTGGCTGTCACAGAAATCCATGAGATGCTTTTTAGTGGAGTCTTCCCTCTCCAGAGAATCAAGCTGGAGGGCAGAAAGAGAAAGAGTGAAGGAGACCTGGAAAGCAGAGGGCCTTGCAGGTTTTAAAGCAGGATTAAGGAGGAAAGAACTAAGGGGCTTGAAGACTTTCCTTGGAACAGAATGACAGCTCAAGGAATGAGAGAGAGGGCACAAGTGTGCACTTACTGTGGCAGCAAAAGGTTGAAAAATATCTTCTATCGTCTCTCATGTTTTATTTACCTGCAGTTTCACCCACATAGCTCAGCACTGCTCCTATTTAAAACTATATATGAAGTAGTCCGTGTGCATGACTATTAAACACAATATACAAGTACATGGACAAAACAAAATGTCCATTTTCTGACTGACTAACATGCATTATCTATAGAGAAAAAACAATCTCAAAGCTTGTTTTAAAAGAAAATCGATGCTATATACCAATTGTTTATGCATTTTATTATTATTACACACTACAGGCTTTCATATCAGGTCTATGTCTGAGGTCACACACCCCATTACTAATGGTCATCTCTTGAAAAGCAAATTTCTGTCATTACCGATGGTGTAGTTGGAAGCCATTTGTGGCAAAAAGGAAAAGTGTGTGTGGGGGTGGGGGGTTGTGTGGGGGAAGAGTGTTATAGTGCTCCCAGCTATGCTCTGAGCATCATTATTATGGTTCTTCTATGTGTTCATTTTCATATGCAAGGTCCTAGGCATTAAAGTGTAGGGACACACTGAACTGCTTATCCTCAGAATCTGTATTAATAATACTCTAGAAGTCAGAGATTAGGAAAGCCATCTGAACAACCACCAGTACATCTATCTCACACACTTTATACAGTCTGAAGTGGCCCTTTTTTCCCTCTGTAAAACTAACATCAGTGTTTACCTATAAACAGACACAGAAGTCATTGCTGACTATTCTCTGCTTTGTATACAATGCTATTATACAAAGGGCTCGAGCAGCACGTCTGTCTGCCTAGATGTGTGTGTTCTCCTACTCCAGCTGCCAACAGCCTAAATTATTCAGCAAGCCCTGATCATGCCAAGTTTTTAGTCAACAATGGAGATCCTGCCAAAGAGCTAATAATATTTTTAAAAAGCAATGTTTGTGACAATTAACAGAGCCTGCAGCCTGCAAAGAGAGTTGGACTCATTTGTAAAGGAAAATTTAAATGATATGCTTCATTATAAATGGTCCCATGCAACACATTGCTAATCAACCAAAGCAGCTTCTTTTTTTTCCTCCCTTCCTATCAGATAAACCAAACAGCAGCACGAGCCAAAGTTCTTGGCCACTGCTTGCTAGAGCTATAAATGTGGTGTGGTTATCTATCAGTATCATAATCAGCTCAGATCAAACTGAATAATTAGCACTAAAGTGAATGAATAGAGCCCCAGCCTCTTATCTTGTCTATTAATAATAAGTATAACTTCACAGCCAAATCAAGAGGTATGTTATTGTACCTCTGAGATCCTGTTTGGGTAAAACCCCTTGTGACCTCACCAATATAAGTAGTGCAGATGGGACAGTGTGTGCCTATAATGATGAGCTGACAGCTGCCAACCCCCTCTCCCTCCTCCCAGCTTTACAGCTTTGAGAGAGAGGATAAACAAGCCAATCACAAATGTGAGAGTCAATTGTAGGGAAAAATAGGTCCTCCCCATCCCTCCTTATACACACCTTCTCAATTAATAATCATTGTTTTAGTCCAACAGAGCTGTGCAGACTAACTGCTATGTTTTCTCTTGGTTTTAGTATAAGCTTGCTGTGAAATTTAAGTATTTTTTAATATTCATACTGTAACTACTATATGTTGTAAATATCTCACATAAAGCATTCATGGACACTTAGTTAAATCTGATTAATACATGCTAATTTGTGCCATGTCCAATGCAATATGTATTTTACACTGCATAACCATTTTCATTTTATATTTTCAAAGAGTTTAAAACTATGTTTAATTGCTTTAGGTCAGTTATATTGTACTTTTTCCTGCTTTCATAATTAATGAAAGAATGTATCAGGGAAAGGATTTCAAGTTTTGCAACAGGATTAACCACTTTCCTCATTTTGGTAATAATGCCACACATGTATATTGTCATTCACTTTAATTCCACTTGCATGAATGCCCTTAAAATCTATTATCATTGCACTCCATATGCAGCCTGACTTCTCAAAACTTATGCATCCGGCTCACTCAGGCACAGAAGTAGAGTTTCCAGAATTAGGTACAAGAATATGTTTTAACTATCTGAAATGGGCAAATCCTTCTCAAAGTAGCCTAGCTGATCCTAAAGTGGATTGTTTGTTTCTAAATTAAGGTAGCTCTATGCCAGCCAAATTTCTATCAGATTTTCTTTTGCTTTTCCAAAGACTTGAGACATAGCTACATTTGTGTTATTCACTCTTATCCAGCTCAGGCTATGAGAGTGGCATGGATCAGCATGGGAATAATTAATTTGGATAACATCATGGCTGGAAATAACAGGAATGCAAAAGAACCAGAGATGGGCCTCAAGGTTGCTGCATGATGGAAGAACAGAAGGAAGCTTCTTCCCTGCTGAAATGCTGGAGGAAGCCTTAGGCTGATAGTGGCTGAGATGTGGGACTAGAACTAAAGGGAAATATGACTGTAAGTCTCCTATACTTTGATGCTTTGATTAATCAATGCTTGGTTTTAACCAGCTACTGCACTCTCAGCAACACACTTTATTTTAAAAATAATTTAAAACAGAACTGGCTAGCAACTGGTAGTTCTTGGGGTGAAGGGTGTGTCAATTCAATCTCCAGTTCCATTCATTTTGCCTCTCCTATGATTGACGTTATGAGGGTTATTTCTTTTGGCTCTGGACCCAGACCATCATTTAATTTCTCTTTGGCCATCATTTAGCTGTTAAATAGGAATGGCATTAGGCCATTATTGATCTGGAGCTTACTCAAACAAGTGACTGCGAGCAGACAGACTGTTTCTCAGGATTGCTCTGCGAGACATCTAGACTGTATTGATTTCCCCTAAGCAAGGGCTAGCCTTACCTAGTTAGCTGGGTGTGAAGTTACAGTTACTCAGCACTGACCCTTCTTGTGGACAATCTTGATTGTGTGTGCTGTAGTTAGGTATACCTTTGTGCAAACAACGGAGAAATTTTTACAAAATTACTATGAGTTGCAGTTTAATCCATTCCCAACTGAATTCAGTGGAGAACTATTGTCTTCAATGAGAGTTGAGCAAGGCCAAATTCACTACTAATAACAAATGCTAATAATATTTTATTTTGAAACTGCTCTACTTCCAAACTATCATCTCCCTTATCATTTATAACCTGAATATGAGCCAACGGTGTGCTTTTGTTGCAAAAAAGATGAAAGCATATTGGGTTGGGGCTTTGTTACAGCTGTGAGCTGCACAAATCTTGATGGGCATCAGTGCTAACTCAAGTTTGGCACAGTCAAACTTCAGGCTGGTGGGGGTCTGGAGGACTGAAAAGTAACAATCCCCCCTTCCTATTTCAGGCTTCCCCACACCCTTTGCCCCTGCTATTTCCCAGGTCCCCCCTTGCCCCTAGTGGTCCCCTCTTTGCCCCTCAAAGTTTCCTGCCATGCAGGCAGATTAATTCTTCCCTGACTGCTGCCCAAGGACAAACAGCACAGGCAACCCACAAACAAGTGTATGGGGGGGGAAGGAGCAGGGGGGCAACAACCTGGGGTGCTGGAGAGGGCGGTGGGCGGGGAGGCACAGTGAGCTTGATCTGGGTCAGCAGGCGATGGGGGTGGGGGTGGTGTTCACAGTAAGTTTTAGCCATGAGCTGCACAACATAGATCAGGCATAATCCTGCCCTAGAGTGACATAACTTTTGAGCCACCTGATGAGCACTCAGAACTACTTTCAGGTGCTAATGTGCAGACAATCCAGGTGATAAGAGCTCCACGAAATTACCGCAAAACAGGGTCCCTGCATTAACAGGACTGTCACAAATCAAGACAAGTGCTCTATTCAGCACTAGTAAGTCTTTGGACTATGAGGATGGCCAGGCACTGGAACAGGCTACCTAGAGAATTTGTGAAATCTCTGTTCTTGAAAGTTTTCAAAAGCAAGTTAGACATACACTTGGCTGGGATGGTTTGATCAGGGATGCTCCTGCCTTGAGCAGGAGGCTGGACTAGATGATCATGTGAGATCCTTTCTAACTCTACTTTGCTATGATTACTACCAGCCCTACGTTCTGAGGAACTTGCAGTCGTTACAGTATTACCATTTTGAGTTGGAGGATAGTCACTCCAGACTATCTTGGAATGTGTTTAGAAAAGGTCACTTAAAACATTCTAACTTAAAACAAATGGTGTTGATGTACTTTACATGTATATAAAGTGCAGTCATTCCTAATAATGGTCACAAAAGACTTTCCATACAAATCTTATTAAAAGTTATAGAAAGAGTGAAAATCTGTCTTAATACGGAGGGCTGAGAGGAACCTGTAATTGTGATGTCACAAATTGCACTTACTTAGGATACCATCACAAAACTGAAATGAATTTTCTCTTGTTGGTTGCCCTGTTACCCTGTATTTTTAAAATTTCAAATAAAATGTTAAACAAACAAATCAATTTAAGAAATTTGCATTAAGGAAAACACATGCCAATGGAAATGCTACTCAGGGCAATGTCACCTCACTACTCTCATGCCTTTTAACCTTGCTTGAATCTTATTTCATTTAGACCAAGGAAGGGCCTGTTATTGTACTTTATTCAGTCAGCTACAACTCTGAGGATTTAAGCCTCAAACAGATCTGACTAATGTAATATGATACATACCAACAGACTTCACTATTCTTCTACTGTAGTTCCCTTAAAAAATGTACCAATATTCACAACTTCTGCCATCTTTCCAGTCTATTTTTCCTTTGTTATATCCATAAAAAAATACTTTGCTTACTTAGCAAATAAAGTACACATGAAAAGGAGGGTTATTTCTTTGAATTCTAACATGCGTCTTAAGCTATATCTGCCCATTCAATTCAGATACCAGAAAGGACTTTGACAAAGCCAGACCTGCAGCTGTATTTGCAGCCATGATACATGTCTGGAAATGTATTTCCAAACTCAGTTAGAAAAAAAAACTGCTGGGAAGAGGTGCACTAAGCAATATTCTTTTTTTGTGTGAGTTTTGCATTGACAGAAACTTGGCATAGCCCCCACATTTCCAACATCTTACCCCTGTGGAACCAGTTAGTGTGAAAAAACCCCTCTTAATCACTTGGGCAGCCACTAGCACCAATGCCTGGTTACAAAACAAGACAAGGGAAAAATAATCAATTTTTTATGGTATATTACCTACAAGTGCAGACATGAGTTTGGTAATCATGCTTTTGTTGCTCACAGACTGTAAAATATTTATGGAGACAATGTGATTTGGGTCAAGACATTAAATAAAGTAAAAGTTGCTTTATTCAATATGTGATGAACAGTATCCATATTAAAAACCAGAGGGAAAAGTGTTCAAATGAAAAAATATGCTTAAAACAAATTCATCTGTTCAATGTTCATAAATGTTTTAAGAAATGCAGACAAACAAGTCTTGAAATCCATATTTACTGTACACAACTGAAAAACTAATAGTATTTATTTAACCCAGTGGGACAAGTGACTAAAAACTTAGCATTTAATGATCAACAAGAAATATTTGCCCTTGGAAATTACCATAGTGTTTGTTGTCAAGTAAGTTACAATAGGGTTATAGCTCTTCTCTTGGTAACTTAATAAAGCTGTTAGGTCAACATTGATATAGAAATAAAATATTTCCTCCAAGTTTGAGGGGGAAAAAAGTTAAAGTTTTGTTACTAGGCAGGCCATTTCTCCATTAAAATATGTGGAGAAATGATTTTTTTTACTGAATGGGACAGTTATGGAAAGCTTGCTATATGTGGCCCCGGGCCTGCAAAAAAAATAAAATACAGCACATACTTTATGTAGAGTCCTGTCTGCAAGGGGCGTCACTTGTGAAACTGTAATTGTGGCCCAATTTAGTCACAAAAGAAATACAGTACAACTTTCTTACCTCATTTATGTGAAATATACTGTATTCTTCTTTAAGGTCCTTTACAACCCTACTGTTAGGAGGGAATAACACAAATAGGAGGGATAACACAATGACAAGTTGTGCTTATTGGGAAGCGCTAAGATAGAACAAAAGAAGAAGGAAGGAAACTGAGACGAGAAAAAGATAAAGACTGGGCACACACTGGGGGCAGTCTAAGTTGTCCAGGCTTAGGTCAACCAGAGAATAGTATTGTGTTTGGAGAGTGAAGCCACCTTCAATTCTCCTTCAACATTAAATTGGTGGAGGGTGCTGAAAAGCCCAAGCAGAAATTTCAAGCAAAGACTGACACACCTCTGCAGACTGAATCTGGCTCAGGGGCCACCAGAAGCAAAAATGGAGGTGAGCTACATGAAGTAAAGGATAACGGGCTGAGTGAGAAGGAGGGACCTAAACAGATCATCATCCCCAGCACATGTTCCTGCCCGGAGCCGAGGGTCGGACCTGATTATCTGTTTAGGTCCCTTCTGACCCTAAGCACTATGATACTGTGCTCTACTCTTTCTCTCTCATCCTGTTATCCTTTATGTAGCTCACCTCCATTTTTGGCCCTGGTTTGCCAATTTGTCACATCAATATCTCTATGCCACACTACTCCTATTATTTAGAATGGGTGTGTCCAGCGTGGCCCCTGAGCAAGATTCAATCTGCAGAGGTGTGTCACTCCTTGCTTGAAATTTCCGCTTGGGTTTTTCAGCACCCTCCACCAACTTAATCTTGAAGGAGAATTGAAGGCAGTTTCACTCTCCAAACACAATACTATTCTTTGGTTGACCTAAGCCTGGGCAATTTGGGCTGCCCCCAGGGTGTGTCCAATTTTTGTTTTTTATCTTTTTCTCAGATTCCTTCCTTCTTCTTTTGTTTTATCTTAGCTCTTCCCAATAAGCAGAGCTTGTCTTTGTGTTATCCCTCTTACATCTTTCCTCTCCCTTTCTCTCCATTTCTTCCTCTCTCTCCATTCTCTATTCTTTGCTAACACAACCAGAAAGAAAACAACAGAGAATTTGTGGTAATGTAAACAAATAGTTTTGGAAAGAAAACAGCTGGAATAGGTGGACATTGTAAGTGTAACATATAAATTCTGAAGTGCAGTGGGTTCTTGTTTTTCAAAAGCAGCAGAAGTGAGCAAAGACTTAAGACTAGGTGTGTATACAACAACACTATGTAAACATGCTAGCTGGAATATAAATTTGAAAACACAATAGTGGTGGTGTTATGCACAATACCCATGTTTGCAACAATATTTTTAGTCATTTGTGGTGTAATAAACAAATGTAACAACTGATGAAGTAGGCTGTAACCTACAAAAGCTTACGCCTGTCTGAATGAGATAATGTATAAGGTGCTACACTGCCCTGTCTTTTGTGAAAAGGAGACTGGACAAGGAGTGCTGTGTGTTTCAGGAGAAATGGAGGTGCTGCTCATACTTCTTCTTGAAAGTGAATGCAAAACCTGTGGCTGTTTCCAAAGAACACAACGTTAAAGAGACATTATAAATCATGCCATAGTGGGTAGCGTGATGAGGTCTCTGGGAAGTTGCACGAGGATAAAAATGAGTAAATTATAAGTTTCTGAAAAAGCAACAATCTTCACACAAGCATGTTGTGTAGATGACAGAGCAGTGAGAGCTAGCTCTGTCTGTCTTAAGAAATAGCTGCTTCCTCAAACCCCTTTACTGAGAGAGAGTATGATGAATGCTGCAGACACTATGTACCCAGGGAAGTGGCAAGCTTTTTCAGATATCAGCCTTCCAAGAAACACAGCAGCTAATGGAATCTCTGGCTTATCTGACAATTTGCAGAGCCAAATTTGGAACAAGGCAAAGGCATTTCCTCCTGTTTCAATAGCTATTGATGAAAGCACAGATCTGAATGATGTTGCACAGCTAGCCATGTTCATTCAGGGTGCTGATCAAAATATAAATGCTACAGAGGAGTTTGTGGAGTTAGTGCCAATGAAACAACGACAGAAGAGGACATATTCAACAGTATGATTGCAATTTTGGACAAATTATGTATGCCCTGGAAAAGGGCAGTGAGTATTGCAACAGATGGGGCTTATTTCATAGTGCAATGGAAGACAGGATATATAGTGAAACTCAGGAGCAAAACATAGTGTGTCAATCCAGGCCATGAACTTTCTATTTTTTTATTGCATTCTGCTTCAGAAAGCTCTGTGTACCAAAACTCTGGGCATGGATTGTGGGCTATGGTAAAAAAGCAAATTTCATCCGATTCTAGGCTCTTCACCTTTGCCGGTTCACAAGATCTTAAAGGAAGGTGACTTTCAGCTAAGTCACAGGGTTGTCCTAAAGTGCTCCTTTGTACTGTGATTTGAGATTGAAGTACTTACAAGTGAAAAAGAGACAGCCAGGACTGAACTGCAAGGTGAAGAACGATTGCAGGACCTTGCCTTGTTGGTGGACATAATGGGGCATCTCAATACTCTAAATGTAAGAATACAGTTGGAACCAGGTCGTGACAGAGCTATATGACACTGTGAGTGCCTTTGAAATGAAGCAATTTTATTTGGGAGAAACAGTGCTCTCAGTGAAATATAGTACATTGAAGTCACGTATAATGCTGCTGGGATTGAAGGTGGTGAGGGCTTGGAGCAGTATATGGTTAAGATTGCTGAATTCAGGCTCAGATTCCAGGACAGTCTTTCTGATTTCTGGGGTCTTGAAGCAGAGCTCAGACTTTTTAGCAATGCTTTTTAGCAATCTCTGTGGAAGGTGCCCCTCAGGAGTTGCAAATGGAGCACACTGATCTTTAGTACAACACTGTTCCTAAGGACAAGTTCTCAGCAGTTGGGATTCACATATTTTTATCACTGTAGCAAGTAATTTTATAAAATAAATATTTTTTTTCACACCTTTGGAGGCTTTGGATATATAACCAGTTTTCATTTCCCCACAAATTTAAGAACTGATGCATACTGAGAACTGCTACTGATGTGCAAAAAAGGGGTGTTGCAAAGAATAGACAAGCTAATTGCATTAATTACACATTTTGTTGAAAAATTAAGGGTGTGGCTTGTAGGCACCTGCAAGGCAGTGAATATAGCTCATCAACAGATTTAATTTTGATGCCCTAGCTTAGACCCCCAGTTCCATAAACTGATCCACGCGGACATAACACTGCTCTTTTTATGACCGCCACTGCTGAAATATTTGAACTACTGTTGTCTGGCTTACCTCTTTCAGAGACAGATGGAATCAGCTGAATATTTTTGTGCAGTAATAAAACTGTAATTAAAACAAAGATGAAGATACTGTATTGTAAGTACTTCTGCAACACCAGACCTTCAATGTTGATTGGAACTTCTGGTCATTACTTCAATATATATAGCAAGTAATACACTGTTACCATAATTAAATCAAATAAAACTAGTCACCTAAGTTCATCTAGCCTTCAGATTGATTATTTGGAGTTCTGTTACAAGCATCTTACATTTAAACACTTCTTCCAGTGTCTAGACAAGTACAAAGGGACCTAAGATGTGCAAGAGGGCTATAAAATAGGGAAATGGAGGAGGAGGAGGATGAAAATGAGAACAAGTCGTGGTCCTACAGTTTGCAGCACTGAAAGGAGAAGTCTGTCACTAAATGAAGCAGCAGTAGGTTCAGTACCTCTCGGTGTTTATACATGTGCCCTGGGGTGAGGACGGCTGTTTTAATTAAAGTAGCTCCTGGACAGCTGCTCTAATTAAAATGCCACAGTGTCACATGTATTGTGTCCCATGTTTAAAAATGGCTGCGGTGGCACGTCAACTAAAACTCATTCGACAAATTTTAGTTGAAGCACCCCCGTGGCCATTTTGAAGCACAGGACACTTAATACATGTGATGGTGAGGCATGCTGGAACTGCCCAATTAGAACGCTTCTACAGACTCAGTTCAAGAAGTCTGCTCCAATGTGTTCTAATTAGTATGCATCAGAGCATGTGTGTAGGCACCCTATGTGACTTACCAAAATCCATGATATGGTCAGTGTCAGAGTCAGGGTAACAGGTTGGGAATGCTGACATTCCTTGTATTACAAAAAGATTCATTATAGGTGAAGACTACCTTACCACAAAGGGTCAATGCAAACTTTATGCATGTAATATTGATTTTACATTTCTTTAAACTAGGATGAGATTAAAGAGCCATTGGTACTACCATGGAAAATTAAAAATCCATATATTTGATTTAGACAATTTTTCACTATTTTTTGGATTTCTCTCATCTTTTTTTTAATTAGTGAAGACATAGGTAGTAAAACATGTCTTAGCACCTTCACATTTTACTTGGCTCCCACTGCTTAATTCTCAGTTAACTCCATACTTCTTTGTGTTATGCAATATGTTTCCCTATTCTGATGTCACAGAGAGAATACTGTCACAAAAAAGATAATTATTATGCCTTCAAATACAAGTCATAAAGGTGCTAGATTAGATCAAATCTTAACCAAATAGATCTCTACACAAAATGTCTTCAGAAACTAATCATCAAAAAGGAGACATGTAGAAAAATAGATGATAGTAAGCAGAAATGTTTCTAAGTATTCCATGAAGTGTCAGCTACTTTCACATGTGATATAAATAGCAGCAGCAAGCTTTACGACTTCCAGGCAGAGTATAGAGCTCTTCTTCTCTCCCACTTCTCACAAAGTAGCCTGTTGAACTCCAAAGTAAGGGCTGTTGCTTTCCTTCCTATGCATGGAGTGTGGCTAATGAGCACACTCATTTGGATCCTGTAAGATCCCTTTATGCTGCAATCTCAGTCTAGTTTTTATGCAGATTAAATGTCTTTTTTTGCCTCCAAACAGTTGGGTCTCTTTTATTCTAGATTATATATACAAAATTGAATTGTCCCTCTGTTTTGCTTCTATGGTCCCCTCACTGATTTTCACTTCACTTTTCTGGGTTCTCAAATGTCAGGATACAACAAAATGTTTCAATGTCAGTGGTGATGGACTTGGTATATGAGCCTGACATAGAATAGGAAAGTGCTGCTGCTAAAGGTATGAAATAGTCTAGATTCATGGAAATTTCAACCAAGTATTCCAGTGACAATGAAATGTACTGGATTCATGTCATGACTGTTTTCAACTGTGGTGCAAGCAATAGTTTATTATTGATTTTATTGGATACTCTTGCCAATTTGACTCTTTCCATCATGAAAGATCAGTGATGGTGGCAACAGCCTCCTTCTAGATGAGATGTGAAGATGGCTGTCCCGAGTAATTATCAAGGAATGTCCAATGAAGTTCTTTTGGGCAACTTAGGAGGACATTTGGTTCTTTTATTTGTGGACTTCATGTTTTCACCTGCATGCTAATAATGGCATACATTTGCACTGTACTTTTCAATTCAATCTATGCCACTAGTCCCCATGTAAAACTGGTGCTGCCTGACTGTCAGTTTTAAAACATGGGATGACTAATGACTTCCTTCACTTAAATGTTGGAAAGACAGAGGCTATTCTAATTGGGGCTTCCTGTCAGTTAAAACAGCTGTCTCTTACTCATTTTATATTGGAAGGGTGTCATCTTGGGCTCAGTCATACTGTGAAGAGTCCTGTCATCTTTATTGATTCAGAACTGAGTTTTGATCCTCAGGCTGGCTCAGTTTCTAAGACAGCATATAATGCATCTCCCTTCTTAATACCACCCAGTCACATTGCTACATCTGCAGATTCTCTTGTAGGTTTTTCCTTTATGGATTTCTTCATGGATTACTGAAATATTAGTCTCCTTAGCTTCCTTAAAAAAGCCCAGAAAAATTACCTTTTCCTAATAATTCCATCCACCACTTTATTCTGTTATAAATAGAAGAGTCACAGAGCTGGCATATCTAAACCTTATGCTCTCAAGTGAAGTATTAAGTCATCAGGTGGCCAAACATCTGAAACACAAAATTTGCAAAACTGATACAGCATGTTTCCAATAGTGTAAGAAAGGGGAAAGTTTTCAAAAATAGTAGCAGCTGAATGGCTGACCTGGCGGCCACTGCTAGTGGTGATCGTGCCCCATGAGCCACTGGTTCCCAGGGTCTTTGAGTGTCCACTTATACCTTGGCATGTTTCAACTTCACCACTCAGTGACTTTGGCTATGTATTGATTGATTACCAAAAATGACACATTGTCAATGCAATGTAAAATCCAACTAGAGACAAAGCACTGTGTTTTTCAGCTTCATATGACTACCTGAGATCATACCTGACTACCTGTGCCCTCCCATCTTAGGGATACTTACTAACTATAAAGACGTAGGATTTTACATTGAGATAGTTAATAGGAGTTTGCCAACTTGATGGATAAACATACTTCTCAGTATTTCTGTTACATCAATGACACAGGATTTATTTTTTATCCCACTGTCTTTCTTTCTGTCTTAATAAAACTATGCTGCAGACTGCTCCAATAGCCATTCTGCTTGGGGAAAACAGGTGCAAAATGATTTTAAAATAAGAATGGTAGTAGTATGCTCCATTTTGCATATAGATGACCACACAAACTAGAAGGTAATGGAGAATCATTGCCTTGATTGCTGCCTGTAGCACTGGGTGAATAATTTATTTGGATGTTGGGCCATTTTAAAACTTGTTTACAAATTATTTGTTCCACTTCTGACCATCTTTTCCAATTATTGTACCACCCTGACACTAGCACATACAATTTTAAAATGATATGTTGTATACAAAAACATAAATATATTCACATACAATAATGAAGCAACATGAACCAAACAAGGATTATGTTATTTTTGCTAAATTATGAAGTGAACCAATAGATTTCCTATTACAGAGAGAGCTGAGGAGATTTAAACCTTTTACTTCAAGTCTGATATACTTTGCCCACTGAGAACCTTAGATACTTTTTCACCTTATGTACTAAATCTTGTTTTACTTTTTGTAGATGTTAATCTTCTCTCTCTATCTTCTGATTGATGTTCAGCCCTATGGGCAGGCTCCTTTAGTTGTACCTTTTTTTTAACTTAGGTCTTGCAGTGATATTCTAAAGTACAGAAATATAGTTGAAACCTTGGCCAGATACTAGCTGAAGTTAACTGTTTCACTGCTGCTTGTCTAAGGCCATGTCTGCATTTGACATTTTTACTTCAAGCTGATTACCAATTCACTCAAAGTAATTAAGGCTAGAGTGAACCAGAATAAAAAAAAATGATTTGTGTGTTGCATGATTTGTGTGTCTTACAAATATGTTATTAACTGGTTAAAATATCTAGGTTGCAGCAAGCTGAACTCTTCTACAATTCTTTCCCAGTAAATTGTGAAAACTTGTCCTTCTGAGTATCTAGGGGAGCATTGTAGGAAGGCACTGGAGGACTACAAGCACTCAAGTGGTTCAGCCTACATTCTCACTGCAAAGTGGACAAGGCACCAAACTCAAGGATAGCCTTACCCAGGGTGTAAAAAAGCCTGAGGCTGATAGGTAACCTCAGGTGACAGGTTGTTTTACGGGTGTTCTTGTTTTCAGGAGGAAGGTTCCTGGCAACACCCAGGTAAAAGTCCACGTTAATTACAGTGAAGTCATGCCCTGACCAACAAAGTCTATTTTGAATGTGAAGAATCCTGTCCCATTTCTGTTACATAGAGATGTTAGTAAAAGAAGAAAAGAACCAAAAACCATTCTGTAAGCAACAGGCAACAAAGCCTCTGCAAACGATGGTGCAACTTGTGCCTTCTTGATTCTAGACTAGAGTTTGATACCCAGTTGTGGAGTCTAGAAGCGATAGTCAGAAGTATGAAAGGAAGTAGATCCTTTGGCTCAAGCTTTGAGATCTATTGTAGGTGAGGTTTGTAGGGGAGGGGAGGTTTATTATTTTGTATTAATTGCCAGAGGACGAGTCATGCATGCCACATGCACCCTGGAGGCTGTAGGGGGGGCACAGCAATCTCCTGCAGGTGGCAGTGCTGTCAGTGGCAGAAGCGTGGCAGCAGAAAGTGGGAAGCTCCCACAGGTGGCCACGGTGCTGTCATTGGCGGGGAGTGGTGAGCGCTGACCAGTGGTCGGCACTCACAGACGACGCTGGCAAGAGCAGCCAGTGGCAATAGCTGGCTGTGTCGGTGGCAGGGTGGGTGGAGGTGGTGAGCACAGTGTTGGTGGCACCTTTTTACAGGGGGTGCGCTGCCACACTTGAGTGCATGTGCACCTACGTGCACCCCCTAAACGTTGCCAATGACATGAGTAACCCCCTCTTTTTAAAATCATGGATAGCGAGTACCACTGCTCCCTCTCCCCATTCTCTCATGCTTGCTGGCTAGGTTCGGAAGCTAAAATATAGGGTGTCATCTATACGAAGTGCTTCTCCACACTAACACAAGCAACTGTACTTGTGCTACTGCATTGATGAGCATAATACAGTGTAGTTTGCTTATTCACAAGGCAATTAGAGAGAAAGACATAAAAAAAACCTTAGCATTCTTAAGAAGCCTTTCCTTTTATTGTGCCACTTGTTCCACATGTGGTGGATAGGTGCGGAAGTACTATTTTGCAGTCAGGGACCCCAAGAAGAAGTCTGTTGAAGTCATAGAGGATTTCTTCTCTAGGCTGCTGGTGAGTGCTCAATGAAATTAGTAAACAAAACAGTAGCTATTCTTTGAGACTGGCTGTCTTACAACATGGGGTATATAATGCCGTTATGAGTGGCTGTGACCCTGTCACACCCTATCCCTTCCCACATTCCTTTTCTGACATGGGTATGGAGCTACATGGCATGCTGTGTGTTTATTGATAGCATCTTGGCCAACCCCTTTGTATAAGAGGGGCAAGGAAAACGTATACCATCCAATGGTAGGTTCTTTTCTTCTTGCATCTGTTTGTGGTATTATTTTTAATTACCTTTCCAGTGGTGGTCGAATAGGATAGCAACAATACCTATACAGTGATTACTGGCAATGTTTCTGGTTTGTTATCAAACTTATGAATGCTATTTCTTTTTTAATTTACATGTATAACTCTACTTGACTCCACAGATAAACAAACCTTTTGGGCTAGGTACAAAACATCCTGGGATGTTCAGGGGCTGTGAATTAACTTGAATCTGGAAGGAAAGTGGGACAGAAGTTCAATAAACTGTTTTAACCTAAATCAGTTAAGTCTGATACTACATCCATCCAGGTTTATCTTAAACCACTTTCAAAATGGCCAAAACCAAGTTATGTGCACTGAACTTTGTGTTGTGTTACAGATTTCAACTGGTTTCTGATCATTTATACTAGTTTATATGTAATTTCTGTCCCTGGTGCCATGAAAGGAATTTGAGGCCAAAAGCTTGGCACAAGTAAAAAAATATCATCAAGATTTTGAACACCAAATTGTTTGTTTAGGAGGAGGATAGGAGTTGGCTTATTATAAAAGACAGAGGATGTTGATAGAAAATGCAACCTGGACTCATTTTTGTGAACACCGAGGAGTGCTTTGACCAGGGATTTTTCTTCAGGGTCATGTTTAGGGACAACATTAAAAAAAAAGTCCAACACATTATTGGATCTTTCCAAAAGCATCAAAGATATTGAGAATCATATGGTAAATCTCAGTTAGAAGGTTGCTTCCAACTCCTCCCTGTAAATAGGCACTGAAGTAGCCTACCATTTTCAATCACTTGACACTGGAAAAAACCCCAGCTCTTTTGATTTGATCAAGCTGCTTCCAGGGAAGTGAACAACATATTTGTTAGTTACATGGAAGAGGTAAATCAATAAAGTATATTCCAAACTGCACCTGAGACTCTCTCAGTTGGTATTTTTATTTTTACTGTAAAAGGTTAGTGGGATGAGAAGTGAAATAAGTCATCTTTGCTGGGACTAGTTAAGGAAATTTACAATTGGTTTTTGGTAAGAAAATAAAAACTGCCATGGAGTTTATTCAGTTCAGCAAGTATTTAAAAAACCATTACATATAGAAACACTTTGCATGTTTTTTTTTCAGTATATTAGGTTAAACAGAGAAGTCACAAGTAGCACCAGCTGGGAAATACTGGATATTTTAGTTGGCATCTTACTGGGTCATAGTAAACAAACCACTCACTATTTTGTTATTCAGATTGTTTTGGAAGCCATAGGTTTTGAAGCACTAAAAGAAGCAAAATGCTACAAGTGTGTCTGTGTGTGTGTATGTACACACACATGCATACACACATGCATACATACATACATACACACACACGCACACGTATAAACTTCAGTTTGTTCTGAGGTCACACAAAAATGCTGCAGAGCATAGAACAGTTTAATTTCTCTAACCAAAATGCCTGTCTTTCAGCAGCTTGATAAATGTTTGAATGAATCCTGTGATTTGAAAGATAGGAACCAAATTTAAAAGGATCAAAAAGGAAAAAAAAACGTATTTTAGGCATCAGCACTGAACAGGAGTTCACATTAACTCTGGTAATAAGGGTTAGAAAGATTTGTGGCTGAAATTATGGAACTGATTAAGAGACTCAATTCTTACACAAATACTCTCTCCAAAAGCATTTTTTTATCCAGTGGTCTCAAATCACTTTTCCGACCTTTCACATCTTTTCCACCAGGAAAAAGGCATTATTTCCATTCCATAGTTCCAAGGAGGTCCCACTCCCAAAACAGGTCCTAATTGCTGGCATTTAACAAATAGGTAATAAGAATTACAGAGGGAGTGTGACTTAGATTTATGGAAAAAAGCTCACAACAATTTGAGGAAAGATAAATAGGGTGGAGAAGAGAGGGTTAGGTAATCATAAAAACAAGCAGGTTTTGTAGACTCATTAGTGATCTCTGCTCACCATTTAGCTAGTTCTTACTAGCCCTGAGAGTTCAGCTGGCAGCATTATGGACGTTAAAGTAGAGGAGGGATTTGAAGGAAAATAAGCTGGATTGATTAGGACACATAGGTAACTGAAGATAGGCACAAAGATGGATTTAAGTGGCAGGCTACCTCTGTTATTCTATGATTAGGGACCTGTGAAGAATGTCTTGCATTTGAAAGCTTGTCTAACTTTATCCTAACTATATACTAGGTCTAATAAAAGATATCATCCTAAGGCTAGGGACAGAAATTATACAAAAACTGGTATACTTGATCACAAACCAGTTCAAATCTGTAACACAACAGAAGTTCAGTGTACATAAACCATTTTCAAAATGGTCAAAACCAGTTTAAGATAAACCTCGGTGGATGTAGGTTCAGACTTAACTGATTTAGGTTAAAGTGGTTGATTTCACTTCTGCCCCACATCCCCTCCAGATTCAAGTGAATTCACAGTCCCCTAGTATCCTAGGATGCTTTGCATCTGAGCTGCAACTCCCCCACTCTCCCTGCCCCCAGGGTGGACAGACTAGCCTCAGCCCAAGCTGTCTGCTTCAGCCAAATAGGGAGGGAGAAGATGCTCAAGGCAGGTCTGCAGGTGGCCTTACACTTCACCTTGGACATTGTCAGAGTGGTGATCACCCCTACCTCTCCCTCACCCGGCACTAGTATGACCAGTCAGGCCGTCTCTGGGTTCTCCTTCAAGCCGAGGTGATGGATGAGTCCCACACGGCAATAGAGATCATGGGGGACCATGAACCAATTGGTGTACAGGTGGCTCGTTGGGCAGGGTGAGTTCACCCATGGGTTCATGGTCACCAACAATGGGGCCAATATGATCAAGGCAGTCCATGATGCCAACTTTGTTGTCATCCACTGTATGGCACACAAGTTACACCTTGTTGTCAGAGATGCTTTGGAAGGAGACAGGGCTGCCAGTGAAGGCACCGGCACCAGTAGCAAGCTCATTTCCAATTGAAGGAAGGTGGCAGGCTACTTACACCGGAGCATCAAGGGGGGCAAGATGCTGTGGGACAAACAGGAAAAGCTGAACTTCCCACAGCACAAAATCATGCAGGATGCAGAGACTGGGTGGAACTCTATTTCCCTGATGCTCAAGAGGCTGGTGGAGCAACATAAGGTCTGGCTTTGCTCTGGGATATTGGGATCAGTGGCCCCCTGAACAGAGCTGACTGGGACACCATCTCCCAGATCTTGGTGGTCCTCAAGCCCTTCCTCGAGGCCACCGAGACCCATAGCATTGCCAATGCCCTCCTTAGCCAGGTGATTTCCATAGTAAGGGAACTTCAGAGGCAAATGGAGAGCTTCCAGTGGGGAAAGCCACTGTCACCAGACACCCAGGCACTGGTGCGGTGGCTGAAGGAGGGCATCAGGAAATGGCTTGATCCCTTGCGGTCCAGTACTATCCACATGCTGGCTGCAATGTGTGATCTGAGGATGAAGGGCAATGTATGCAGCAGCCAAACCCTGAATTATTGGATGGAGGCACTGGTGAAGAGAGTCATGGAGGGAGAATGGCGGAGGTGGGGGGGGACGTGGAAGAGGGGGATCCACTGCCCCATGCTAGCACGCCATCCATCAGCCAGTCTCCTCCTTCACCACAGGCAGTGCCAATGCGGGCCAAGGGCATGGCTTCTATGGTGGGGTCCAGAGCCACCAGACCCCACCATCAGGCAGGTAGCACTCAGGCCTTGGTGGCTGCCTATCTTGCTGAAGATGTAGAGGCACTGCTGTGAGAGCCCTTGGCCTACTGGGTAAGCCGCAGCCAGATGTGGCTGGTTCTGGCTATGGTTGCCCATGAGCATCTGTCCTGTCTACCAACCAGTGTTGTGAGAGACAAGGTATTCAGCATCACTGGGGATGTTGTGACACCCTACTGAACCTGCTTGGATCCTGGTTTGGTCGAGCAGTTGGTGTTCTTGAAGGTGAAACTCCCACTGCTTGGGTTCCCCAAGCTCCAGGTGCAGATAGAGCAAATGCCACCTGCTTACTCTGTCCACCCTATTTCTTTTTTTCATTTAAAAAAAACCCCTGTTAATACCTTACTCTCACAGCTGGAGGGGGCACTCACTGCATCACCAGCCAGCAAGGGAAGAACATGTCCCTGCTGAGCTCCCATGCCAGGATGAACTTGGAGGTATGGGCTGGGGCTATGGGGAAGGAGGAGCCCCAGGTCCTGAGCATGACCACTAAAACTTCACTCTGCCAGGCTCAGGGAGGCCTGATAGGACTGCTAGTGGTGCAGCAGCCCCGTAAATGGACTGAAGGTCCTCTGGTGAAAGGTGGGTAGGGGGCACCATAACTTCCAGCTAATGCACACACACACTGTCCTGGCTGGGGAAAGCCCAGACCTGTCCCGTCTTTGACAGGCCTGAGGTTCGCTGGTTACAGAGGACTTGCGAGGCTCCAGGTGAGCTCAGCATAGCTGCCTGGGATGCCAGCTTTTGGGTTGAAAAACCCTTTCTCAGGCTGAGAAAGCACCTGCAGTTAGTGTGTATACTGACGCTGGATGGAAGTAATAGTAAAGAAGCCAGAGGCTGGCCTGGCATGCAATGCAGGCAAGAAAGCCAGAAAGTGAAAAAGGAAATGGAGGCATCGGGGG
>NW_017728886.1:228537531-228539139 GCF_001723895.1 Crocodylus porosus
TCTTTCCCTCCCTACTAGCGTGCTCACCTCACCCCAAATTTTGGTATCATCAGCGAATTTAAACAGGTTGCTTTTCACCCCATCGTCTAAATCGCTGATGAAGAAATTGAACAGTGCAAGCCCAAGGACCAAGCCCTGGGGGACTCCGCTGCCCACTTCCGCCCAGGTCAAATATGACCTGTCCACCACCACCCTCTGAGTACGACCCTTGAGCCAGTCTGCAATCCATCTGACTGTGTAGGCATCAATGCCACAGTTTCCTAGTTTTTTAATGAGGATGGGGTGGGAGATGGTACCAAAGGTCTTGCTGAAGTCTAGAAAGACTATGTCCATGTCGAGACCTGCATCCATTGCCTTTGTGACCTGATCATAAAAGGCAATCAGGCTCGTCTGACATGACCTGCCCCTAATGAAACCGTACTGGTTGCCCTTGAGCATCATCCCTGAAGCCGGCACATCACAGATGTGCTCCTTGAGGATCTTCTGAAAGAGTTTCCCTAGGACTGAGGTAAGACTGATGAGCCTATAGTTGTCTGGGTCCTCTCTCTTCCCTTTTTTGAAGATGGGGACGACGTTAGCTATCTTCCAATCATCTGGCACCTGGCCCGAGCACCACAAGCGCTCATAAAGCTATGCCAAGGGCCCTGCAATAACCCCAGCTAGCTCCCTCAACACCCTAGGGTGGAGAGCATCTGGACCCACTGACTTGAAGACGTCCAGCCCCTCTAGAAGCTCTCTAACCCGGTCCTCCCCAACCTGAGGTCTAGAGGTGTTCCCCTCGAGTCCATCTGGCATTACAGCAGGGAAGTCCTGGTCCCTGCACAAGAAAACGGAGGTGAAGAATTGGTTAAAGAGGTCCGCTTTCTCCTCTGGCGCAACCACCAGATTGCCCAGCGTACTTTGCAGGGGCCCCACATTATCCGGTGCCTTCTTCATCCTCCCTATATATTTGAAAAGGGACTTTTTATTATTCTTGATCTTGGACACTAGTCCTAGCTCTATGTCCACCTTAGGTTGCCGTGTGTCAGAATTCCACTGTCTAATCTATATTGAGTCTGTACCTAGGAGACTGATGAAGTGAAGTCTATGGGCGAATGAGAGGTAAAGTGCTACTTGACCTGGTACTGGCTACAGGGGATGACCTAATCGGTGATCTAGTGATCTATGGGAGGCTGGGTGATAATGACCATGAGCTGATCACCATCACCATCCACTGTAAAGCTGGCAAGTCTGCAACATGGAAGTCCTTGACTTCAGGAAAGCCAACTTTGACAAGCTCAGGAGGCTTGTCAGTGAGGCCCTAAGGAACCACGACCCCAGGGAGATGGGAGTTCAAGAAGAGTGGTTGCTCCTCAAGGGAGCGATCCTCAGTGCACAAGCTAATTCTATTCCATCACAGAGGAAAGGCACCAAGAGGGCACAGCAGCTCCCCTGGCTCTCCAGGGATTTAGCAGACCTCTAAGGCTAAAAAGAAAGGCCTACAAAGGATGGAGGATGGGATTCACCTCCAAGGAGGAATATTCTGCACTGGCCCAGTCCTGCAGGGAGCAAACCAGGAAAGCCAAGGCTGCAACTGAACTCCAACTAGCTTCAGGCATCAAGGACAAC
>NW_017728886.1:228539150-228564800 GCF_001723895.1 Crocodylus porosus
TTCACCAGAGCGCCCCAAGGGATGACGAGGTTGAACAGTTATAAACTACTGCAAGACTGTTTCAGGCTGGACATAAGGAAGAATTTCTTTACTGTCTGAGTCCCCAAAGTCTGTAACAGCCTGCCATCACAAGCGTTTACACTGAACACCTTCAAGAGTAAATTGGATGCTTATCTTGCTGGGATCCTATGACCTCGACTGACTTCCTGCCCTTTGGGTGGGGGGCTGGACTCGATGATCTCTCGAGGTCCCTTCCAGCCCTAATGTCTATGAAATCTATGAAATCTATGAAGTTCATAGGCTCAGATATGAAAAATGGTTTGTAAATTTTTCCCTCTCAGGATCAGGCCTGAGAGAATGGAGACAGTTTTTTTGGTAAGGAATGTGCCCCCACAGGTAGTTGGGTATTGTCGTTTTTGATAGATTCTGGTATGCAGTTCATGGGAGTACTGGAAATACTTGGCAGGGTTTGTGTTTTGAGCTGTAGGAAGCTGGCTTCAGTTCTGATGATGAGGTTAGGTGTTCGTTTGAATTTACAAAGCACTTTTCAGAGGTGGGCCTATGAACTGCATTTCATCAGCCTTCTAGGTAGTAGGTACAGAAACTCATGGACTCAATATACGCAGTGGAATTCCGGCACACTGTGACCAGCTGGACATCTGACTCCTCAAGTACCTCTGCACTTTTACCTGCACTGCTACATCCCCCTTCCCCGCCCCTCCCCCCCCACAGCCTATCCCTCACCCCCCTGACACCTCCATTTCCATTTTCACTGACTGGCTTTCTTCCCTGCATTACGTGCTAGGCCAGCCTCTGGCTTCTTTACTATTCCTTCCATCCAGGACCAGCCGACACACCAGTGCAGGTGCTTCCTCAGCCTGACAAAGGGTTTTTCAACCCAAAAGCTTTCTAAGATACATCTCTCTAACTGTACAGTTGGCCTACTAAAGAATCAATTTGTCTTATCTTTTGCCTTTTAAAGTGGTGGACTGAGTTGAGGCTATGGGGAGGAGGAGACTTCACTGGGGCACACCACCTTGTGTAGAGGCCCCAGCACCAGTGAGGGCTCACCTTAACACACACACAGCATCACTCACCCGTGTCATGAGTTTTGCCTGTCAGTAGCCAGAGGTGCAGGGCCCCAGACCCCCCCCCCCACTCCTATCTCCTTGAAAGCTGTCAGGTGTTGTGGCCTCAGCAGGGGCCACCATCCCCGCAGCTGTCACTCCCCCATGCCTTAATACACACACACAGCATCACCCATGTCACAAGTTTTGCTTGTTGGCAGCTTGAGGTGCAGTTTCCCAGACACCCCTACACCTATCTCCTTGAAACGTGGCAAGGTTCATGGCCTCAGAAGGGGCTACCATCTCTGCAAGTTTCATCTGAATCAGGCAAGAAATGAGAAAGTTATAGGCTGTTTTGTACTTCCCCATTATAGTCTATGGATAAAATGTTGAAACAGTGTTGAAACAGCAAAACTGTTTCGACAAAGCGAAATGGAACAGAGGTTTCAAACTGAAGTGAAATTCGAAATGAAACACCGTTCCATTGAAATGGAACAATGCCATTTCACACAGCCCTAGTCTATATAACAAGTAGGGCAGCTAAAGGGATTGAAGTTCAAGATCAAAAGTTCAATCAGCTTTCCTTTCCCTCTGGCTAGCTTGAGAGAGGTGGAGAGCCTTGCAAAAAGAAGGAAACTCCATGTTTCTTTTTGTGTCACAGGAGATACCACAGCTACTCTTGCAGACAGTGTCAAGCTGTACAAAAATGAAACACTTTAATTTACTTTAAGAAGCAGATATATTTTGATTACATTGATATTACCCACACATAAAACACTTTGTTTTAATATTCCGAGGAGACAAATACTTAAAAGTCATAACAAAACTGAAAATTTCTTTTAAAAAAAGGATTTTAAAAAAATTACATATTTTGTCAAAACATTTTGACAGAACAGTTCTTAGTAGCTAATCCTTATCTGCCAGCCTGCAGAATGGCTTTTGTTGATATTTTATATCTGAACATTCATACATTCATAAATAACTAAGGTTTAATGAAGATCTTTGTCTTTTCTTAAATCTTTAAAGGCCATAAGGTTATGTGTTTAAATCTAAAAGCCAGCCTACTCAGAATATATTGCATTTCATGCTCTTCTGTAAATCAAACTAAGATACCTCCTGAGCACTCTCTCCTCTGGTCTTTTCTATTAGTCTCTGAAAAGATTTTTATCAGAGTGCCACCATCATGCCCTGCTTTAGAAGTATAAGGAATATGGCAAACAGATTAATTTTGAGAGCAAAGTTAGAAGTCTATAAAAGCAGATAACAGCTTTCAATGCATTCCTTCTTTGTCTTGAGTAGCCACTTTGCCGGCTGTTGCAAACTCACTTATAACCCATAAAACACAGATATCCATCACTCTTACTACTAGCGCCTGTACCGCTGGGGGTATAAGATAGGAAGGTTACATGTTTTGCTGCTGAGCTCTGACTATAAGCCTACAGCCATAACAGCAGTTGGAGGAGCTCTGTGGGGTAAAAAATTCACACACACCCACCCACCCATGAGACCTTATTAAGCTTAATAGTTCAGAAATGCTAGGAGCAGTTATATAGAAAATTAGAACCAGGCATCATGCACAAATGAACACGGCATTCCTCTATTTTCCCAGTTATCTGAAAGGGGGGAGGGGAATTTCTTGATTTTCCCTGAAGTCAGGAAAAAGATGAACTAATTTAAAATATACTCCCAAGGGACAGTTCTTGGCCCTGGTGGGTTTAAAGCAGATTTCTATAAAATCTTTTGCTTAGCCTTCTTTGTACATTTACTTGATGTGTCCTATCCCTCAAGGGACTTAGATGGATTCATTTCTGCCACTATTGGTGTATATACCTAATTTCAGAGATTATAGAAAAGATCTCTCTCATCAATCGATATTACTGATTTGTGAGAATATGAACCCCACCAGAAAAGATAACTCTGATATAATATCACAAGAAGTTTTGAGTAAATTTGTATAACCTGACCCAGCCTGTTTATTTTTATAGTAGATTTAACATGCATTTCCTTTGTATGTTGTAGCACATCTAGCAAATTACAATTGTGCATTTCATAGCAGCTAAAATATGTCTTCTTTAGAAACAATGGCCCTTAGAAGAGTCAAACCAAGATGATTCAGCAGCACTATCTTCTGTTAATAGAGGAGTTAATGTCACCTCTACTGGACACACTCATATAATAAAGGAAGAAGAATAATGGCACACAATGCCATCTATAGAATTTTCTTCTGGAAATCACAAGAGGACTTTGATAGAGTTACAAACTTTTGGGACATCTTAAGTTTTCTTGCTTTTGGCTACACTGTCATGCAGCTGATATACTTATGATATTCAAATACTAGGGCCTAAATTGTCAAGAAGTTTTTCATTGTAATGATTTCAGTTTTGCAGATTCACTAGAAACATGATATCCCATCTACATTTAGCTGTCCTGAAACTTTTTGCAGATTAAAATGTGAACAATTTACTTATACTAACACAGGGACCAAATATTATAAAACTCTGTTTTTATGCAAACTGATTAATAACAAATCTCACAAATTTAACTTAACTCTAAACTTTTAACCCCCACACGCAATCACCCATGGAGCTAGATTAACTTAAAAGTCACTTTAGATGAACAATTCAGCATGTTAGACTTTAAGCATTTAAACAGGCACAATATATAATAGCTATTAGTGTTGTATGAAAACGTGAGATCTCTAGTACATGCAATATGAAACAGCTACACTTCTAGCAAGTATATAGGTCTATGGCTGTAGTATAAGTAGTGGTTCAAAAATTTCACACAGCTGGCAAAAGTGAAAATTAACGTTATACCTTATTTATGAAAAGTTCACTTAGGATTTCATAAGATGTTATTATAAGCTAAGAAATGCTGGATCTGGCGGCAACATGGCATGGAGACGTTCAAGGGATTCCAAGAAATATCATAAGTTGCTCTCTCTGGGTTAATATTGCCTAAATTCTGTGTTCCTATACACAATGCTGCTGAAGGTTGTGTCTTCCAGATAAAATGTGATAGATATTAAGGTTATGAACCTATCAAGTAAAGCTTCTGTAGCAATTTATCTAAGAGTTGCAGGGTTAAAACCTAGTCCAAATTCTAATTCTAATGCATCATACCTTTACAATTAATTATATGAAGCTCAAATTCTCCACTGATATTATCAGCATAATTTTTCATCACTTCTTGTCCTTATGTTGTTTCTATGTAGCATAATAATACCACAAGGAAAAAGAAAAGAAAATAAGTTTAATGCAATTTAAGAATCAATTTGAATTAATGTAGACTACCAAAAATATCGTGCATAAACTTTAACATGTTGGCATTTCTTTGAGGCACATCCTAAATTGCTCATCAGTATTGCTTCTTTGTATTCTTTTGTTTGTATGTCTCTACCCATCTGTTATCCCCGTTTTATACTACAGTTCGAGGAACACTGTTTCATCCTGTGTTTGTACAGCACTTAACACGATCAGTACATAACTGGTCACTACCACATGACAAATAATTCCAGATTTCCTGAATTCATAGTATTTGGTTTTGGGACAATGTACATGCTCTCCATCTTAATTCCAATATAATGGTATAATGGGGTATTTGACTGATGATAGGTGTCAGAGTTAGAGACAGGTATCACGTCAGCTTGCCTGCACTGGACAGCTTCCTATTCTCAAAGCAAATGCTTTGGCTAAGTTCACACCCACACAAAAACCTCAATAATCTTTACTTGGGCATGTTTTAATGTTTAAAGCTCATAAATGAAATGTGGTCACTGTTCCATAGAATAATGAATGTAGCAAAATATTTGAACCCAATTATAATCTAATTTAATAAAGAAGCAATTTTATCACAGTGTCCCACATTAATGCAACAGTTACATTAGTTCTGTCAATTTATTTTTATTAATTATGTTTACTTCATAATGAATTTTCAGTCAAAATGTAGTCTGTAAAGGGTTCTTGTTGTTTGAGCATTCCCAGTTGCATTCATTTTATATTTGTGATGTTTGATTATATCAGTACAAAAGCCATGCATGGGAGCAGAAGAATACTGTCACTGCTGTTTAAAAAGTGGAATTTCATTATAGGAGTGCGTTTAAAGAAGGATTATTGTGTAGTCTTCTATCAATGTCATTGGTACTCTAAGAATGTTTTAAGGATGACTTCTCTGTCTGAGATATTATTTTTCTGTGTTCAGCAGTAGATATGTTAATGATTATACTGCATAGTGAATGGGAAGTGTATTGTTGGATACAGCCTGATTGAAAAACAACAACAAAACATAACAGTAGTTAGAGCATCATACTCAATGTGCCAGATGGTTAACTCCCATGGGTTAATGAGTATACCCAAATTCAAGATGATTTAAAATGTCCTGCGGATATTTCCTTAGGTACAAGGATTGCTGGCTGTTAATTTACATGTGTACTGTATTTTTGCTTCTCCCTATTGATCTCTTGAGAATTGTGATTTTTTTGTCCATAAAATGCTAATGTGCCGTATTTAATGACCTTACTTTTTGTTGCTCTGACCATCAAAAAATTGCTGCAAGATTTCAAATGTGTTGTCTGTTAAATTAAATTATTCTCTATCAAAGAGCTAAGAACCGATTATATATTACTTTTCTAAATTGCATGAACTGTATGCATCTCTTTATAGGCATTTCTATAGTGCTTTTTACAATATTAGATCAATAAATCTGGTTTTTGTCTCAAGCATTAAAAATCAAATATATAATTAGCTCAGGCTATCCCCATGCTTTATTTTATGTTAAACTGATGATTTATTAAGAACAAAAGTCTGCCTTCTATGATGGATGCTGGAATAAGGTACAAGTTGCCATGTAGTTGGAGCATATATAAGGAACACTGTCTTAATTACCAGTTTCCTTAGCTCCTAAAGTGGTGTGGCTCCTTGCTACACAGACCAAATGGCATAGGCATACCTTGAAAAATAAGAGCTTTAGAAAGAATTTCCAGGGAATTTATCTGCCATGAAAAAGACACATGGATCAAGAACATTTACAATATTACTTGTAGGTGGGGAAAAGACACAATACTAATATAAAACCATCATGCAGGGTGACAGAACTGAAATATTAAATGTTGCTAATGGGGAGGGAATAGAAATAGAGCAGGTAACTATTTAAAAGTACAGAGCTGTATCCATTGAGCAAATTTACTAAAGTTATCTAGGCAAATTTTGGGAAAATGATATAATAAACTAGTGCAATGCAGGACCAAGAGGGAAAGGGAAAGAGTGGGATGCAATTAGAACCACTTTTTATAGCCACATAGGGCATATGTAGATGAAACGGGGGCCCTAAATTGAAGAGGTGGGTTTTTAAAACACCACTTCAATTTAGGGCACTTTAAATCCCTGTGTCATGCACACACTCTGCTGACTTACCTCACTCTCCAGCAGTGGGGAGGCAGGGTGAGCTGCCAGTAGGCAGTGGGGGGTGAGGCTAGTGCTTCCCTTCATGGCAGTGGTGCCCCCCCACCCCCCCCCAGTAGCACCCACCCACAGTGGCTTGGGCACTTCCAGGGATCACTGCAGCTGTGAAGGGAAGCACCAGGCCGCGCAGCTCAGGCATGCAGGCTCCAGGGGGAAAAAAAAAAGATGAGGTTCTCTGCTTTTCTTTGATGGAGCCTGCTTTTCCAGGCTGCTGCCAGGCTGCTCACAGGGCTTCCTGCAGAGCTGTAGAGCTGCATGGACCCTAGTGCTTTGCTCCAGGGCTATGGGGCAGCAAACTAAACTTTTCAGAGGAGTTTTACTTTGCTGCATCCCAAGTCATTTAAGGCACATTACGCTGCTGAATTTGCTACAGCGGCTGTAATTCATGCACAATACGCCATCAACACACACAAACACCGACACCATTAAATTGGTGCAAAAACATTTAGCCTGTTATAAAGTGTTATGTACACATACCCCTCATTTAGTCTACATACATCCATAGGAACTACCACAGCAAACTAGTTCACTAAAGAGCATGGACAGATTAACTATTTACCACTATGTAAAAAAGGTGGCAGGGAATTACAGTATCAGCCACTCTGCAGTAATTCCCTCTACACATACTCTTGTCTGGAAGAAACCAAAGCTAAACTATGTTAGCTGAGCCCTCAGTGACATTGGAGTTAAGTTACCATGATTTAGCTTTCACTTATCACATATCTGCATCCCTTTTAATGGGAAGCAAATAATTCATTTGTCCATTCCCTAAGTAATCTCTCCCTGATACTAACCCTTATTAACTTCAGAAAAAGTGACAAAATACTATTTAATGAAATAATAGGCCAACAGAGAGATTCCACACCCACCCACCCCTGCCATCCTTTAACAATTAATTGTTTGTTTTTTGCATTTAATGTATACATGTGTGCTTTTCTATCCATATACATTATTTTATTCAGTTTAACTATGCTCCAAATGCATTGGCTACCACTTTATTTTAGTGTTCTGGAAACTACAAGTATTCAATTTACCTTCTCTACTCCAATTGTTATTTTTACATAGTAACGTGTTCTTTCTTGTCCATCTCTACTCCAAACAAAATATATGTACAATGCCTAGCAGTGGCATTCTTCTCAAGGAGTAGGGCTTCCAGATACTGTTGATAATAATGACAGGATTCTCTCCATGATATTAATCATAAGTATTGGTCACTTCTAGACTCTTTTTGTTTAGGCTACATCACTTCTAGAGGGGGTAACCAGTACTTAATATAACTTTAAAGCCATGAAGGGAAACCATTGCCACCATGACAAAAATTACTATTTTCCCCATTCTTCAGGAATCTAATTTTTTTTGGACCATGGGTACACTGAGTTAAAGTTTTCCTTGAGCTGTCCACATAAACACTCAGATCCTTTCCCTGTGATTACAGTTAATTTAAAAACCAGCAGTGTGCATGAGTAATTCAAATTATTCCTTCCAACATGCATTACTTTGCAAGACTTTCAGTTCCCCTAGGTATAGAGGAGGTAGTTTTGCAGCATCCAGCTGGAAGTATCATTCAAGCAACCCTAACCGCCCCCCCCCAAATTTACAGGGTTCATTAGAAGAAAGAAATGCAACTGTGTATCATCAGTACAATGATACACCACCTTAATCCTCGGAAATAATCTTATGACAAATTTTAGCCCATTTCCTAGGTGGACTCTCCAACATCCTTAATCTAGGCTTTAGAATTTCAATATTCTGATTTCATTTTCAAGTGATGTCTTTTGAGCAGCAAACGTACATGCAGAATTTGAAGAGTGGTTGGCATTCTGCCCTTCTATAAAGAAAAGTAGGGAGATCTCCAACAAAGGTCCCAGCAGTTTCCAGCTAAACTTCAGCCACCAGGAAAGGACATGGATCCAATACCTCTAATTAGTAGGAATCCATAATTTCACTGCCTAAATTCAAATGGAAACTTTAACTTCCTTCCCTCAAGAACTTGTTTTGTTACTATGGGCCTCCTCCAAGTCTGCTCTACTTTTCCCTGAAAATTAACAACAAATCTTACAATAAACGACACAAAGGTAGGGCTCCGAGGAGAAGAAAACCTGTTTTAGCTACCTTTTAGGTAGAGTAAATCTTTTAAACATTTTATAGCTGTCAAGATAGTTCTCCAGAAGGTATTTGTGTAATGGTTACAATGTAAGTTCTTTCAAAGACTTGTATTTTCCATTTTTCAGTCCACCAGTGCTCCAGATGTGTGCCCCCTCACTTCTACCAAAGATTATCAGTAAATCAAGGTGAACTGTGAGAAAGAAGCCAGGTATGAGGTCAAGTAAGAAATATCATCTCAAAAAGCCAGCTCATGCTAGGTGTACAATATCCAATACTCCAAACTTTAATTTCAGCTGCAAGAAGCAGACAGAGAGATTGGCTGTCTGCATAAATATAGGTCACAATGATTTGGAGGGACAGTCCCATGATTATCTTGAGCTGACTCCAAAAATAAATTACCTATATGAACTTTGAATTTACCATAAAGAATAACTATAACACATCCAATGTTGCAATACTGAGGGACTAAATCAGCTCTTTCAGGGATTTCACTTGTAATTGTGCAACCTGTACATCAGTACTATCTGTAACCCTAGATGAAAATACTAAGTCAGATCTAGCTCTAGGACAGCAGATCTCCTGCACTTCATATTGAATGTAGAGTTCTTCTCCTGTCATGAATAGATTGAAAAGCGTTTGTCAAGGATGGGTAAGCATTTTATTAATGGCAAAGCTGAAGCACAGAGAAGTAAGGTGACTTGCCCAAGGTCATACATGATGTCAGTAGTGGAGAATGGATCAAACTAATGCTCTCTTGACACCAAGTTCTAGTGCTCTATTCAGTGATTACACCATCACAAACAGGACAAGGTGGGAAACAATCTAGACTACCTATTCCATTGCTACTGGCAACCTTTTTATAGCTTATAATTAAAGATATAAAATTGTATTTGCCACATAATTCCACCCTGTTATGGTATAACAAATATAATAAGTACATAGCTAAGAAGCCTATGTTCTACAATTGGCAAAGGGATTCCAGTCACACTTTGCTTCCATCTCCCTATAGTCTGAAGGGCAGAGTTCTTCATTCCCCTTTAGGGGTTCCTGGATCCACCCATGCATGAACCTATACACAGGAAAACTATTAGCCAAACACTAGCTATGGAAATCTAAGCCAGATATGAACATAGTCCTGCCACCCAACAGAACACTCTATAATACCTGCTTTTTTCCTAGTTTATTCCTATTTTCAAGCAAAATGCAGAATCAAGTTTTCAGTGAGTGACTTCTAATAACATTCCCAAATAACCAGTGCTGGGAGAGGTATTATAAACCTTTAAATTGTCATTAGCTAATCAGGATCATTGTTCAGCAATCATTATCTTTTATTAAATGACCACTGAATCAGAATGCTCATACTGCTTTTCAATTAAAATGCAGAATAGTCACAATGATTCAATAACATGTATTAGCAGCAATATGACCCATTGAAACAGCCATTACCAGAAGGAAATTAACCACTTAGAATGTAAGTTAACTTCTTGATGCCGTCAGTTATTTCTAGTCATGTCTGTATTTCAAAGGGCTAACTAAATGCAAAAAGGGATTTAGGCAAAAACTGGAGTCATGGCTCTAATGCTGATGTTTCTCTGAACGTGAAGGGACCCATTCCTCCTATTTACTATAAAGATCAGGTCTTCTTTGCAGAAAAGGATGCATTTGGTGGTAAAGTATCTGCCACTGTAGAGGTCCTCCAGTCCTTTCTTCTCTACAAAGATGGGGTGATGTGAGGTACGTAACGTCTATTCCCTATTACTACAGAAGCAATGGACCTCCTGCTCTATGGTATGCTAGGGAAGGATGTTTTCTGTAAGGCCCAAAGACCCAGTCAAGTTAGTTATAGGACTTGGGGCAATAAGTAAAGTCTGCTAATGGTTTGAAACTGTTTGAACATATGTCCTTATGTCAAGTGCTATGACATCAGATGTTCTTGGGATTCATCACAGCCCAGGGAGAAAAGAGATGTATTTTACTGTATTTAGTAAACAACCATTGCATAACACTTCATATAGAAATACATTTGAATGCTGTTGTAAAAATGGTATTTTGTATAGGCTCCTGTTTCTTACTCAGTATTATAGTCAAGATATAATAATCATTAGCCAGCCAGGTAGCAACGAGTTAATCTTCACATAGGAAACAGAAGCACATAGTTAAATACTACATCACAAATTACCATTTTTATGTCACCACCTCACCATGACTTTACCACTAACCCATCTCCATCTTCACACTCTCATTAGGACATAATGCATATTCATGGTCCTGATTATATAGCCACTTTCTTGACTTGTTTTAATTGTGCATAAAGACACTGTGACAGGAGACCTGACCTTTTCAAGATCATTTTCTCTCCATTACTTTTCACAAAGCTATTAACTTGTCGCCTTCCATAAGATTGCAATAATTTATTTCCCATTAATAAAAAATTCCTGGTGCCATGCAAATTAAAATTTATTCAGCAAATAGAATTCTTTGGATTATTTTCTAATGGCTTTATATACTTGCAGCTTAGGAAGAAAAATAATATTAATGGGTACAGGCTGAGTAGATAATTGCATACATAGGAGAAAAATGAATATACAACTGATGCTGTGGCTTGCTGCACACCAATTACCCAGAAGAGTTGCTTTACTTCCTTTTTCACAAAATATATTAAATAATTTATTTCAAGGGATATCATTATAATCTTGAAATTATTCCCATTGTCTGAAAAGCTCAGCAAACTGATGCACAAACAACAAATGTTGCAATTAGAAAACCACACCATTAAACATACTTGAAGGTGTAAATGAAACTATTTAAAGGGTCATTTAGATCTGGTTGCAACAGAGTTGCAACATAACTAGAAAGTGGTTATGAGGTTTCACAGCAAAATACTTTATTTAGCAATACTTTTCCTATAGGAATCAAACAACCTGAAATAGGATCAGACCTGTGAAGATGGCAATATTACACTGAGTTTTTGTTCCATTTTGTTATTTTCTCTAGTTTTTGATCATATAAGTAAAAGCGCTGTATGCAATATGACATAACGGAGTCTATACAGTAAGGCGTGACCTGCATTCAGGTTCATTTAAATTATTCCAAAATGGAAGGAAAGGTTTGTATACAGGTTTTGAAGTGTGGGTGATTGACATATTACAGTCATTGCAATCCAACTAGATATTTCATATGAGGAACTGCACTGTTTAAATGATGACATTAAAACTTAAAGTCGTTGTAATGGTAAGCTATTGCAGATCCATAACCATCTGATTGCAATGGGGAAGTGGAGATGATAAAATCCAATTGTACATCATGTGTCTAATTTTTCAACACTAACATAACTATTGAACTTTTCTTTTTCAAAGTCATAGAAATATGATGACAGACTTCTTCCCTATTTATTCTATATCACTACCAATTCATAACTATTCTCTTTTCAGTGTTTTCTTAGGTACTTTGTCCAGCCTAAGTTTAATAGTTAATAAAAGCCATTAAGCATTGTGTCTTTGGGGCTAGGGAAATGGAGTGACATTCCATTCACCTGCACCTCTGAAGCACCATGTGTAAAGACTATGTGCCGCCCTTCAGTCTTCTAGCTAAAGGGTGTTGAAGATGTTAGATATCTGTGGAATATTCTAACAGTGAGTCCTATCTTAAGTATTTAACAGACTTAGGCCAAAAAAAAAAAGAGGAGTGAAAATGGAGAAGTAGAAAGAAAGAAGACAGATGATAAGAAACGATTAACTGAAGAAGAGAAATAGCAGAAGACCTGGGACCTGTAAACAATATGAAAAGACCTAGAAACTGAAAGAAAGAGAGCAAGATCTTTTTCTAAGGACATGGACAAACAAATAATGGTAACTGTAATAGCAGGGAAAAAGTTGCTATGTATTAGGCTGATCCATTGTAATGGACTTTTCTGTCCACTCTATGCTGTGGAGAAACTAAAGTGAGGTAATTTGGCAGTAGCTTCATTGAGGGACAAATCGCTCTAGTTTAGCTTTCAGTGACTGGGATACACATTGACTGGGATACACTGACTGGGATACACATATGAAACAAGTTGTAATAGATCAAATAACATGCACTTATGAACAGTAAGGCCTCCCCACCTTTTCATTTAGTATAATTGCTTCATTTGCCCATATGCTAAGAAAAGATTAAACAGAGTGAACAAAAGAGAAATGGTGTGAATTGCGGGCAAGAGTTATGATGTGAAGAAAAGAGAGAAAAGAGGAAGAGAATGAGATTGAAGGGGCTTTTGCAAGAGAAAGCAAGCACCTGAGAGAAAAGAACTGGAAGATAATAAGGTAAGTTTGGAAAAGGAAAACAAATGTATGAAGACACCAGTATTGGTTCCAGGCCTAACAGGTTCTAATGTGTAGAACCCCGTCACACAATTAACTGGTCAACTGAGCAATTACTCTAAGACCAGCTACACATGCAAAGTATTTTTCACATGATAAAAAGCTCCAACTAGTTATAAAGTTAGTCCTTGAAAATGTGTACTCACTTTATAGCTGATTGTTATTGAGCTTTAATTGTACATGTAGCAGGGTCTCCTGTGTGGTTGGGAGCCCCATGAACGGACAGGGCTCCCAGCTGCAGGGGTGCACCATGGTCAGTGTGAAATCTCCAGGGCTCAGGGTGCAAGAAACTTCCACATGTGCAGTCAGGACCAAGAGTCCTACACTTGATAGGCCTCTCTGCCCCAGCTGCATCAGGTGCACAGACAGTCAGGCTAGGTACAGACAGTCAAAAAGCCTGAGGTGCAGGTCCCGGGGGCTAGTACCATGGGGCTGAGGCCAGCAGCTGCTGTCACCCGCCCTGCCTAGAAAGCCAGTCCAGTGTGAAGCTGCCCTGGTCCCACTGTGTGCCATTGGGGGTGGCAGGATGCACCACTATGGGATGATGCCTGGGCCGGGGGGACCAAAGACCCTCCATGGGCCAGACAAAGCCCCTACACTGGCCAGAGCCAGCCCACAGGCTGTATTTTGTCCACCCCTGTTTTTGGAGAAGCCTATACAACTCTTAGCATCTCTCTTATTGTCAAAAAGACTGAAGTGCTCTGTCAGCCTGCTTCAGGCCATGAATGTGACCCCACTCCCCAAATTACCATTGAGGGAAAGACCCTGTAGGTGGTCAAACACTTGCCCTGCCTCAGTAGCCCTCTTCTTCAGAGAGCGTACATGAAGGAGCAGATCCAGCACAGGTTCCAGTGTGAAAGTGCCTTCTTTGGGAAATTGCTTCAGCATGTCTTTATTCATCATAATATCTGGAAAGACACCAAGATGCAGTTCTACATCATCCCCACTCTCTGCTACAGATGTGAAAAATGGATGACCTACCATTGTCATCTCAAGAGTCTGGAGAGGTATCACCAACAATACCTCCAGAAGATCCTCCACATCAATTGCTACATGAACACCAGCATCTTTGCTGAAGCCAGTGTTACCAGCATTTAGAGCGCGATCCTCAAGTACCAGTTTTGCTGGACCAAACATTGTGTGCAGATTCCTGACTCTCGACTCCCAAAACAAATGCTCTACTCCCAGTTTGGCATAGGCAATGCATAGTCGGGGCACGTGCCCCCACTGAGATTGGCTCTTACTGGCCAGGGAGTGGGGGCAATGGCTGGTGCTCCCGCTTGAGATTGTGGGGGCACTGACAGATGCGCTGGTGGCACTTCTGGGTTTGCCACCAGCACTTCAAGTTTTGCTGCCAGCACTTCTAGGGCTCCCTCTCCTCCGTCAGCAATCAGCCGCTGGGGGACTCCCAGTATCAAGAGGCACCAGTCGCCCATTCAGCTTAGTAGTGGCCAACATGAAGAGCTGGGAAGAGCTGGCTGCTGACTGACTCCAATCACACTGCAACCTCAACCAAGCAGCAGCCTGTTTTGAGGACAAGAGTCTTCTCCTCAAAGCAGAGAAGAGAGAGCAGAGGAAGGAAAAGGAGAGGAATCCCAGACTACAGCCTACTCTCCCTTGTGAAAAGACCTGCAACTTCTGCAGATCAATCTGTGGCTCAAGGATTGGACTGTGAAGTCAGTTCAAAACCCATCCATGAGCCATGGTAGACATCATCCTCAATTTGAGGGACTGCCGATGACAGCGGTGCCTTCATTTCATCATTCATGTGCTAAATTCATATATACTAAGCAGTCACCATTTATCAAACGATATTTACAAATAGCTGCATGTGCATTACAGTTAAAGTAACTGAAGGGGCTAGATTTCCTTTGAGGGGTTAGAATTGTTTAGGGACTGAAATTGGCTGAAAGCTCCTGGGTGAGGAAGGTAATGTCTCTGTTATGAATCAGATCTCACACCTTTTTCTATACCCATAGGGACTGGATTTGCAAGGGTTCTGGAAAGATTTGTTGTGTCCTTACTGAAATAAGGAAATAAAATTCACCAGGCCTTTTAACTATCCAATGTCAGTAGGAACCTTAGTGAGAGCAAGACTAACCCAATAAGGAATGTAAGTTGCATGCACTAGCAGCCAGAGGGAAAAGAACTAAAACATTATAATTCCCCCTGTACAAAATTTGGGTGAAATTTAACATTTTTTCTGTTTCCTGTGAAGGTTTTTATTTTGGTCCAAAACCCCCCCCACCCTGAAAACAAATGTTTTGGAGATTTTTAAAGAATGAAAACCTAAATAAATGTTGACAAAAAAGGAGTCCTCCCTTTAAAGCTTTCCCTTTAAGTCAATTTTCTACCAGCTTAGTGGAAATCTTTGTATCATATCATCAATCCATCAACATATCTCATTTCTTTCTGGATATTAGTGTTAAAAGTTATATAACATGTTGGACCAAGTTCATATTTGATGCAACATTATTGAAGTGTTGAAATCAATAGACACACACCAGGGATTAATTAGGCCTGGCTTGCTTACTGTCAGCCTGACAGGTTAGGTTTTCAGCGGTCAGTCTCTTATGTTTATATAACAAGACCATAGTTCTCACTAAATTATTGTAACAAACCCATTTCCTGACACTGAATTTGCTCAGCCAACATGTAGTACATCTTCGATATACTGCAGTGTTAGAAAATATTTTTTATATTTTGGCCGTAATTACGTGAGGAGAGTCAGTGTTACAAAAACTTAAGCCTGTTTCACAAGGCTGGTGTCTGTTTCCACTGTGGCTATGGCTACACACTATATAAGTGTATTAGCAGTTAGAAATAGTTTAAAGAGGGCTCGTTCTCCCTTTTCATTTCCCACTGTATCCTGGAATGCCCTCCCACATCTCCCTCTCAGTACACAATATGGACATTTTTTCTTTTCACAACAGGCATGTTATGTTCACTCAGACTTCAGTGTTCCACAAAAAATTTCTGAAACACCAGGACTTGCTTTTTGATGGATGGCAACCTACATGAATAACATGTCATATCATCCTATGACATTAATGTCATTCAGCTATGAAATCTATTGGAACATTATCAAAAGGATGACACTTTATACAGGTTTCAGACCTAAGAACCAAGGCTGAAACCCTGACCCAGCTAGCATCAGTATCAGTTTTGCCATTCATTTCAGAAGAGCCCAGGCTCTCACCCCATTATATCAAAGAAAGAAAAATACATAGAAAACTAACCTTAATTCCTTATCTTGCAAGACAAGTATGTTTGCTAGCCACAGATAATCATATGCTTTATATTGCCATACAAAGTCACTTCTATTTGTTGCATGGAAGAAATATGAACATCATCTCTTTATGGCCTATGGTTGTATTTACTGTATACTATCAGAGCATGTATCTGTAATTCTGACACATAAGATGATCTCTAATAATGTTCTGATGCTGCAATATCAAAGGTTTGTCATTAAAAGCAAGCATACTATCAAGTGGGAAAGCAGCCTTATATTGCAATTACTTTCCTATTAGCTGCTGCCCATTGCTCCTGACAGGTATAAATTAGATCTCGCTAGGCTGCCTACAGATTAATGAGTTCCAAAATTGGCATTTAATTGTTTGGGAGTAAGAGGCAGAAAAGGGAGGTATATGCAAAAAATCTTTATACACCTGTGATTAGAAGATATTTTCCTTTTTTCCCGTCTTCCTTTATCCCTTGGCATCGCTTGGGTGATAACTGACACTTCTATCAGAGGATTCCTTTCGACGCAGCAGAAACTTGCAGCTGAGGCAAGGCCAGAATTAATAATCTGCGTGAGCAAACACACAGCTGCTGTTTGTGGAGAGAGATTCTATTAACGAACAGTGAATTCTCATAATTAGCTGAGCGGTTTCTGCAGCTGCCTGTCTGACCCTAGACTACACAAATTGTGGGTGGTGTTCGGCCTCTAAATCAATCTTACCTAATTACTATAAGCATGTTCCTCCAGTCCTAATGACTGGGGGGGAAAAAAGACATTTTCTTACCCATTCAAATGTTCTTCTTATTAGATTCTCCTTTGTGCCTAAATTCATATTTTTCTATTAGCATTTCTAAGGGTATACAGGTGTGGTTACAAATCAGAAGCACAGAAGTGTAATTCATGTCCTACAACCATGTGCCAGCATGTGTCTGCTTTGCAAACAGTAGCAAAATGTGTGCTGGTCGGAAGCATCTGCCTTGCTTCAGTTCACAAAACATAATTTAAAGCACACATGTCCGTCTGGATTCTGAGCTCTCATTCCCCTCCCTTCCAAAAAAAAAATCGAAGAGAAATTGAAAAACATGATTTTTCATGCCCTCATTGAGTCCAGTGCACAGTTACAACTATGTTATCACTTGGCTTTCTGACATCACACCATGCAAGTACATTAGTCATTCAAAAATACTTTTATTTTTTTAATTGCCATGCCTTTGCTTGGTTGGCAGGGAGTTGATGCACATTATATTTGTGAACTTTAGTAGGGTAAGCAGCCAAAGGGTTCACCTTGAGTTGAACTTAATAAACCCACATCTCTCTACCTGTAACTTCATAATTATAGGAAGACATACAGGTGTATAAGTGTGTCTCCTCTTATGGCTTACTGGGGATGAAAGTGCCCTTTTGCACTATACCACTTTCTTGTTTGGGATATATTAATCAAACATCTTCTCCAAAGAAATCAGACATGCAGTTCCTATTATTTTAATAGGAAGTCATGATGTAAATACCCAGAATGGAATCTTATTGTGTTATTCTGTCTGTTTTCTATAGATGTTACTGTTCATAGTACCTCCTTTCAAGTGGTCAAGAAATATAGTAATCTTCCACTCTTCTTTCCCCCTTCACAATCCCAATTTTTAATATTTCTGTCACAGTATTCTTTAGGCACTGGTCATCAGTTATAATTTGGGTTATGGCCCTTCTTCCACTATTCTGTTGGTGCATATGCATGTGTAGGCAGTGGACTGACAATTTGGATTTGGGCAAGTCACTAAGAACCTGATTCAATGATCACTGAGGACAATAGGAAGACAGAGGGGCCTTTTCTTTTCTCTGGAACCCGCCCCCCTAGCACCAACTCTGCCCAGGCAGCCATCCATCCAGGTGCTTTCTGTGCTCCAAAAAGGATCAGGCACCTCAGAGTGCAGGCAGTGCCCAGCTAGCTAGCAACCCAGGTGGGGGCAGTATAGGAGGGGAGGGGTCCAGAGAAATAAAAAGGATTGGGCTCCTTGGAGCTCAGGTGGTGCCTGACTAGTGGCAGTGCAGGGAGGTGAGCTTCTAGCCACCCAGGCATTGCCTGAGATCCAAGAGGCAGTGCAGGGAGGCACCATGACCAACAGGTACTCCATGGCTGGGGCACTCGCCCTGCCAGACATCCCCAGGGGGCGAAGTGCCATGTCTAGCCCCACTGTCAACATCCTGACTTACCATGACATAGGAGGGGCCATTGCATCCTGGAATGCTGGAGGACTTCAACTTGGGTGCTACAGGTGTAGAGAGTGGCAACACCTTAATGGAACTGGAGCAAAATTAGTCAGATTAGAGATAACGCTGTCCTGGAATGGCGTAACTTTAAGCCAAGTAATGAGTGCTTTAAGCTATTTGAAAGGGTTAATGTGAAGCCAATCCAGAGGTTAATGGCTCCAGAAGCTACCTAAATTTACCATGTAAAAAGTCCTATTGTAGACTTTCTGGCCCAGATTTTCAAAAAACAGCCCTCAAAAACCTTGACCTACATTGTGCTAAGTTAAAGAGTCACTGAAAGTGCAAATTCCAGAAGCTAGGTAGTTATCTAATCCGCAGATGTAATTCAGGCAGTCAAGGACAAAATTCTTAAAAGAGTTTTACACTAGGGCTCTGCAAAGTTTCGGTAGACAATTCAACTTGGAGGAGATTCGGCTCAATTCAACAACAGAATCTCTGAATCTGAATCAAAACAAATGACCCATTAAAAGGTCTAAATTGAATCGGAAGCTTCTGAATTGATTTGGAGATTCAGCTACAAATTAAACAGGCAGCAGTGCTCGATCATGCTGGACAGGACACAGCTGCCTCCAGCCCAGCCTGACCTGCATAGATCTGGGGGCACATGCCCGCTCCCATGCCCTGCTGGACCAGTGGCGTGCAGTGGCAGAAGCCCCTCTCCCCAAGTCCCAGAACCCCCCCGCCCTGGCTGGGCAGCTTGTCCCAGCCCCGATCCTTCCCTCATTGCGAGGTCGTTAATCTGCGCCCCCATGCCCCTTCCCTCCTCCCTCCCCCATCCCCCTACCACAACAGATTTGCTAGCTGGAAGCAGCTGTGTCTTGTCCAGCATGATCAAGGACTGCTGCCTATTTAATCTATGGCTGAATCTCCAAAGCAGCACTGAATCTTCAGATATGATTCGGCCAAATTTAGTTGGGACAGTGATTTGAGTCACTGAATCGAATCACTGTCCTTCCGAATTGGCCAAATCCAAATAGAATACTTGCTGCTTTGCATAGGCCTATTTTACACTGGTGTAGGGTGAAATATGATGGGAGCAAACAAAAATGGGAGAAAAGAGATATTGAAATGTGTTTGAACTTAATAACCAATGATACATTAGTTAAAAGTTACCTGTTTCTGATCATGAAACATTTAACAGCATGTTATGAAATCCTTAAATTTGTTCACATTATTTGTAAAACATTGATGGATTTTTCTCCTCCATACAAAGTCCCCAAACAATATTCCTGGGAACCATCAAAATTTGAATTCTAATATCTGTGCTGTATTTATCATTAAGCCATGTAATTATTTCTGTTTGTTGACTGAATAACTTTCATAAGTAATGGATATATTTCAAAATACAAATTGAGTTTAAATTTTTGAATACTGAAAGCCAATATACACTTTGAAATTAATTTTGGGGGTATACTTGGAATTTTCATTTATAATTCACGTTTCATAAATTCATGAGATACCCACGAAAGTTCATTTGCTTGAAATGTTTGTAAAAAGTTAAAGCTGAAAGGTAACAAATAGGGACAAGCCAAATTTCACATAAAAGTAATGGTTCTTCTCCAAAAAAATTAAAGAAATCCACTTTCTTGTGACACAGTTTATAGCCTTAAAATATGACACAGCATTAGATTTTCTGTTTTTCAGCACAGGAACATAAACTCAAATCACAAACATTTTATCTTTCTGATAGTACCAGGTCATCAGCTTTATTCAATGTTACGTTGTTTGTAATAGCGTATTGAGTTAATAGCGTATGAAGTGGTTTCAGACACGAGAACATAAGTGGAGAGCTGAGTGTCAATGGATATTGTCCCCTTCATGTTGGTAATAGTTCACATATATCAGTTCTATCTTTTCCTTATTTTAACGTATACGTACCTTTTCACATTAGCAATAAAACCTGAGACTTACTCTAATGATGCACATCTGTTGAAGCCTATTGTGAATATAGTAGACAGCTTCCATAATAACTTCCCTGGACTTAAACTAGAACATACTAACAGACAAATGAGAACCCAGCTGCTTACCTGGAAAAGACAATCTTTTCTACTTAACTTGTATATTAAAGATACTGCATTTCCCGTGTCAGTCACAATAAATACATAGAGCTTTTCAATCCCCTGTCTTTCAAACAATAAAAAAGGAATAAAACATTCTTTAACCGAACAAAACCCAGCAACCCTTCTTTGATTTTGTACAAGACACTGCCAAGGTATTCTCATCTTGAAGCACAGCAAGCAAAAAAAGCATTTCTGGCAGGAATCGCAGGCCTGTTTCATCTCTTGGGTTCTATAGGAAACTGAACACCTCTAAGATACAAGGAAAAGAACCAAAAAACAACAAGAGATGAGTACAAGAAGAAATACAATGTCAGCATAACTAGGACCATGGCATTTAGTAAAACACTTGCATCATCCGTGCCCCTGAAGAATATACTATATTAACCACATTACAGTGGCCCCTAAAGAATTTCTTCTTCCTCAGCTAGAATAGTGCTATTTTGTGTACCTAGGTTGACAGCACTACCTCAGCATAACAGAGTAAAATTTGGTTGCATGTGTCAATAAGGTGGGTCTTATACACCTCATTTACAAGTGAAAAAGCCTTGAAATCAATGAGTCTTTCCATTTACTTCTGTGGTTTTTGGCTCAGGTCTACAGCTATTCAGACTTTTCAGAGAGGCAGGCAATGGGAAACAGGATTGATAGTCGTCTCCTTTTTAAAAAACAATCTTCCATGACCGTTTACCATGACAGTCTCTCCTACCTGAGAATGGTAGGAGAGACTGTTTCCTGCAGTCTTCTGAAGGAGAATCTCTTTCTTAGTAAAAGGGAAATGGGGCCTGTCACCTGTAAGACCCTTGAGGTTACTGGGAACAGACAGACATCTATTAGCCAGGATCTGAACAGAAGATCAGCTCACATACGGGATGAGTCAGTAGTTATATGCCAGTCCTTGCAACCATAATTTCTCATACAAAAATCAACAGCTCCCTGTCACCCCCCTGAGATTAGAGGAGGGGGAATTTCATAATCTGCTGCAGAAACTGCAGAGCAGTTACCTTTTCTATGGGGCTGGGAAGACATTTTTGGTAGATTCCCCCTTCCCATCCCGGTCTTTTCCACAGTGGCTCAGGGAGTTGATCGGGTATTACGGGAATTAGGTTCAAATTTGCGCAATTAATTAAGGTGCCCTGCTGTCCAATGCAGGAACTCATCCTATAAGGCACTGTTTCCCAGATCTTGTGGGTTCATGTGAAAGTAAAAGTCAGATGCAAAAAATGGCAGGCCCCATCTAAATTAGTTCACTTGAGGAGCTGTTAGATCTACTGATCATCTGCACACTTGTGGAGCACAGCTTCAGGGATGGGAAAACCTTGCTGATCACTCCAGTCCCAAAGTTGAACTCTTTCTACCTCCCAACCCTGACTGGGCTATTTTTAGGGGCCTTTATACCAGCCTATTTCAGTTCTCAGGTGAAACAAAGGGAGGCCGAGGTAATGTCCTAGGGGAGAGCTTGAACCAGGTTGTAAGCCCTCCCAAAGAGGTGGGAAAGTTCAAAGAGTGATGGCCTGTCCTGCACTTTCTGATTTAATGTTGCCATTGTTTTCTCAGTTCAGTCATCACAGACTAATTAAACTGCATCTCTTACATCTTGTCTGTCATTCCACATGGCTGGAAGAAGTTGTTTTAACATCTCCCGTGTCCAGTACTGAATTGTGTAGAATACCGGCACCTTTAAAAGTGAGTGTCAGGCTACAACCAGGAATGGATTCAAATCCACAACTTTTAGAATTAGATCCATACTCATTCATGAATCCCTTATTGCATTTCTACAGGTCTGGAGCTTAAACATCCACCCGCTGCTCAGGAAAGTGTTTTCTTTACAAAAAATGAATGGTGTCCAGCAGAATTCACATTACAAAGCTAAAATGGCTTTGCAGGCTGTGCAATGTTAAAGCGTGACAGCTAGAGTCCACGGGACTTATTTTGTAGCCTTAAAATCTGAACAGAATACTGTACTTCTGAATTTGGGGTTCTGTGTTCTCTCCTACATTCATGTCGTTCTTTGCTGGGGAAATAATCCTTTTCCATCAGCATGTTTCAGAATCAAAGCAGAATCTACCAACTACTGATATCTACTTTGCCTGACACATTGTTTTGGGCTGAGAAACACTAAGAGCATATGCTAATAGAATTCTGAATGTTAACAACAAAAGACATTTTTCCCTGTTCCACTCATATTTTGTGTAATGCATAAATTGAAGTAGCATATGAGCTAAATTTTTATTTTATTTTCTGACCCCCGAATGTCTCATTACAAATACTTCCCACTTAAGCGTTGAATTATAGAAGTTTCAACCCAAAGTAAGCTATAACTATTCAGTCATGCCTGTTCTGTACTTTAAGTCCTTATATGTCAGAGAAGGCTTAAAACTGTCTAGTGTTGTCAGAACAAATACTAAACAGATGAACAATGTACAACGTCTAATAGTCTACAGCAGGCCCAAATTGCTTCCCCCTGTGAAGGAGGCCAGAGAAGGGAAAAACTCTATGAGGTTTTCACCACAAAGAGGCAGAAAGAGAGAAGAATGATTATTTGTCTCAAAGCCTTGAATCAAATTTGTGGTTCCATGTTCCTCTACTGAACTCCCTGGTACTTGGTTCCTTCCTAGACTTACTGTAAAGTAGTGAACTGCTCCCTCAGTGATGGCCACCACCCCTGTTTGTAACAAGACTCGAAGACTAAGTAGCATTTGCTGCTCCTGTTTGAACTAAAATACCAAGGGTCAGATTTTTAAATGAATTTGGATATTTATGATGCACATACTGGGATTTTCAAAAGTTCCCACTTCCCATTGATTTCAGTAGGCAGTAAGAATTTGGAGCTTTTGAAAATCCTACTAGGTGCCTATCTACAGCCTTTGGTGCAGAAATACCTTTAAAAATCTAGGCTAAGTCTGCAAATAAAACATTTAAACACATGCTTTACTTCAAGCATATAAGCTATTGCTTGCAAGTCAATGGGATTACTCATGTGTTTAAATTATTTGCTGAATTGGTGCTAAGAACTGTCACCTAGTCCAGCAAAACATGAAAGCAGATGCTTAACTTTAAGACCCTAAGGAGCCCCATCAGCTTCAGTTGGATTACTGACAGGCTTAAGGTTAAGCATGTGCTCAAGCGATTTTCTGGTATGAAGACAGCAAGTTCAGCACCTGGCAGAATCCAATTTCAAATTGACAAGAGAATGAAGAGTACCCCAAGGTTACTCTGATCCTGTTCATAGCAGACTCAGAAGAGGACATGATACATACTGTAATCCATTATTCCTTGTTAAGGAAAAAAGAAAACAAGGCTGGATGGAGTGGGTCCTTGTATTTAAAGAGAAAAAAGCCTCCACATGAAATTCAAGAATAGAAACGACAGACAAGATTTTTACTTCATTTCACATCTGCAGAACTGAGGGACAAGTCCTCCAGAGGTTTTTAGGCATATAAATCCCATTAAAACCTAGGCATAAGTACCCTGCCAAAGGCCGTAAAGCCATTCTAAAATAGTGTCACACATTACTAGCTGGTTGTCCACACTCTCCAGTCTCTGATGAATTACTACTGTGCTACTGTGTAACTATATGATGAACCATAGGACATCCCTTTACAGAAATAAGAAGCAGGAGGAGGACAAAAAACTATTTTTCATGTTTCTGCAGTGGTACCACAAAGCCAATTGGTATGGATAATGTCCCTCAAAGTATAGACCTCCCATAAATAATTTTAAGCTGGAAGAAATTTCCATCTATCTAATGGTTTCAGAACAACCTTCAGATAGAAATTGTTGGGGAAAGAAACCTACACAACTCTGTTTTAAGATGGAGCTTGATCAGTTTATAAAAGAAACTATGGATAGGTATAAGCCAGAGTCCCAGCATGTCTCTCAGGGAGACCCCACAGCAATCTCTATCCATTGCTCCTCCTCACAATTTCCAAACCCAGAAATGCTCTGGATATTTTCCTCCAGGTCTTGGCGTCTAGCATGCGTGAGAGTGGCTGCAAAGGGGACACACCCAGAATAGCTTAATGGGCACATTTCTGGGGTTGAAACATGTAGGTAGGAAGGGGGACAGCCGCATGGTAACACACTAGGACAAGATGCAGACATACCCTATACAAGATGGTGTCTGTATTAGCAACTGGACTTGACAATCAAGGAAGTCCTTGACTTCTATTTACTGTTTCAGAATTACTCCCCTTGCACAGAAGGAATAAAGGTCTCCTAATGACTGCTGTTTGGTCATTCTGCTGCAAGGATGTTAGTAAGAATGCTCTTTTAAAATGCACTTGAATAAATACAGAATGAAAGCAAATAAGACAAATGTTGATTGGCAGCAATTCTGAACTCATCCTGTTAGTACTAGATAGCAGGAGCTCCATTTTAAAAGGGCTGCTGACTAGGCTTGTGTGAAGCAGCTAGTATTCGCTTTGGATTTGGATTCGGCCAATCTTGGGGACAGTGATTCAATTTGGTAATTTGAATCACTGTCCCAAACTGATTTGGCTGAATCTGATTTGGAGATTCGGCCACCACTGAATTGACCAAATCTCCGAATTGAACAGGCTCCATCCCCAACTCACTCTCCCAGCCCCATCAATGGCTGCCCTCACCAGCCCCAGCCTCATGGCCATTTAAAAAAAAAAAGACCCACACTCACTGGCTGCTGCCAGCCTGGGAGGGGGAGATCCCTGCTGCACCCACTGCCCGGTACTGTGTGTGGGTGGGGGCTCTGTCACAAGCCCCCATCCCCCTGCCCACCTCCCAGCCCCAGCTCCTGGCTGTTTAAAAAAATAAATAAATAAAGCCCTGAAACTCCCGGCTGCTGCCAAGCAGAGGTGGAGGGGATGGGGCGATCCCCACTGCCCCCACTGCATAAGGGACTCTACCATGAGTTCCCATCCCCCACCCATTCTCCCAGCCTCCTCCCCCACATGGCTGCCCCACCTGGCCCCAGCTCCCAGTTCTTTAAAAAAAAAAGCCCCCACTCACTGGCTCCTGCCAGCCCAGGGGGGAGGGTAATCCCCGCTGCCTCCCAGTGCTCCACGCTGTGTGGAGGGCTCTGCCATGAGCCCCCAGAGGCCCTGACAGCCACTGCAGCAG
>NW_017728886.1:228564900-228603375 GCF_001723895.1 Crocodylus porosus
GCAGTGGGGGTTGACGCCCCACCTGGCAGCAGCCGGTGAGTGGGGGTTTTTTTTTTCCTTTCTTTTTTTAAACTGGTAGTTGGGGACAGGCAGGGCAGTCATGGGGGGAAAGAGGGGCTGGGAGAGCAGGTAGGGGTTGGGGGGGTACTCAGAGGGGCTGGGGGAGCAGGCAGGAGATGGAGCCTGGTTGGGGTCCCTCCATCGTCCTTTCTCCCCTCCTCCAACCCCCACCACCTACTTACCAGCACAGAGTCTGGGTCCAGCTCCCTGCAACGCTGAGTAGGGACTGCCCAAATCTCCAAAGCTCTCCGAATCGTTTCTGAATCAATTTGGAGAGCTTTTTATTGTTCTCCTGATTCAAACCGCATTTGGAGATTCAACCACCAAATTGGGCCAAATCTCCTCCGAATCGAATCAGCACCTGAAACTTCACATAGCTCTACTGCTGACCTGCTTCAAAGTCCTTGGATTTCTGGACCACTTCATTTCAGACCCATATCTTCAGCAAAGGTAACAGAATTCGAGTGTAAATTTTAATAATTGCAGCAGTGATTACTTTTAGTTCTTGGCAGTTCATTACTGACTGCACTATTCCAGAGGCTCTCGGTAAATGGTCCATGGAATGAGTCAGGCATGGAATTAACCTATTTAAAGTTCCCTGAAGCTTATGTCCCATGAAGGAGTATTCATATACCTCTCCTGGGGCTAATCCTGAAAACCCCTCCTCATGCAAGTTATCCTTACACACTCCAGTAAACCACTGACTTCTGTGTCACTACTCATATTAGCAAAGCCTGCACACAAGAGTCATCATTTGTAGGGCTGAGCACCAGGCTTTCATGATCCTTTTGACAAAGGTTACTGAAAGGACATGTCTCCAAATCTACAAGAAAAGTAACATTTTTGGGTTTAAAAAAGAAATAGCATGTCTGTTATCCTCCTAGTTCCTTTATAATTGCAACCACATTTGGGCTTCTAATCGGAGCATGTTTTGTCATTCACTCAGTGCTAGCAAGCTTAGGCCTAAAAACTATGAATCATTAGAAACAGTGCAATGTTGTTTGGATGCCAGCTGTGAGGATCTTGGTTTGTTTGTATCAACCTGAGAACTGTAGGATAGGATTTTTGAGAGATATGACATGTGGGAAAGTGGACAAATAATCAGGGGATTAATAACTACTAAAAATATCTTTTTAAAAAGCTTTTCTTTTTAAGCCTTTTGTATACTTAAAATGTTTTGTCAAGAGTGGCGGACCCCTATCTGCAAACTGTTTCTTTCATGTATCCTATATGCAGTACCTTACAGAAGCAAGCCAGAAATCTGCTCTCTTACACCTACAAGGTCCAAATCTACTACTACAGAAGTTGATTAAAATAATACACCTTCACTGAGACCAGGTTTGAATATGCACTGGTATAAATGACAGCAAATTTTGGCCCAGAATTTACAGTGTGATCCCAGGGCTCTCATGGACTGCAGTGCTAGCCCAGGCTCGAATCAGCTGCTGCCAGCCACAGAGCCCAGGTTGCTCCCAGCAGGCGGCTGGGAGGTTGCAAGCCCTGCTGCAAGCAGACCAGGCTCCCTGCGCCGGCTGCACCCGGGAGGCTGCAAACAGCTGCTCTGGGCTCCAGCACTCCGGCACCTTCCAAAGGAGACAGTGTGTTTTTTCCAGCATTCCGGCCAAAAAATGTTCCCAGCCCTGCTTTAATGCAAGGATTTTGAAACTGATAAAGAAAATCCCAATTTACAGATTGTACGGTAACATTTATCTCCACCTAGAATGAGTCCAATACTTTAAACACAGGCTGCTAGGCTCATTTTTCCTTCCAGGTCTGTTTTGGTCAGCATCTGATTAGAACTCAGTAATTTTGCTTTCTAAGAGTTTGTGTGTAAATAATGACTGAGCTTAGCTCTACCTCCATCAAAGGACTTTGTTTATCACCTTGTTTATTGAATACAGGTAGGAGTTTTGGCTCCTTACATGCAGCCAAATAAAAATCAGCTTAGTAACAGAATTTCTTCTGTGACCCCCAAAGCCCTTAAAATTTAGATAAATACAGACTTTAAATACAAGAGAGGTGGTAGGCATGCTGATGTTGTCTAATGTACACCACAGTTCTGGCTCCAAACCTTGATCTTAACTGGTGATTCCTCAGTTTTGTCAGATAGTGTGCAGTTTTGCAGTATTATTCTAATCTGGAAAGTGAAGGTAAGAATTAAACCTTCTATTTGATTTTCATAATTTAAATTTGGATCTTCCAAATCAGAGGGCTCTCTCTGAAACTTCTCATGCCTATGCCTGGCCCCTTCTCCCACTGACTGAGTAGCATTTATTAAAATGAATCAATAAATTTGAAGAGGTCCCTCATATAATTAAAGGTGTTACTTTGTACTACCCTAGGGAAGCTTTTGCCTGTCCAATCTCTCTCTCACTTACAGTACTGAGACTTCAGTTAGGTTCTCATATTGAAGATCCTGAGGTCACCTAACTGGAAACAAACAGCAAGCAAATTGCTCCATAAGTTTCCACATTGAACCTGGTAAGAGAAATATTTGAAAGACTTGCCTATTTGGAGCATTTAATTTCTTTAAAAGCTTTTTAAAAAGCTCCAGACATTCAAGGACTTTCACACCATGCTAAATGTAGTGTGAAAAAAGCAATGTTACAAAAGCAGAATACCACAGATACTATAAGAGCCATGCCGCATATTTTGGCACAACTGCAGCCCAGATGCTTAGGATAAGAACACAGAACTAAATGGGACCTCCTGGATTACTGAGTTCAGTTCTCTGCTGTTGCAGACAACTGCCTCATACACTCCCTTTCAGAAACTCATTATGCTCCATCTTAAAATACTTAAAAGATTTTGCCCCCACCACTCCAGCTGGAAGGCTGCTCCAGAACCTTGCTGCATTGACAAGTGAGAATTCACATGCATCCCTTTTTCTCCACATTCATGAATGCGGTGTTCACTTTGGTAATTTATTGGCATATAGACACAAAATCAATCCAGGGAGGGTTAAGACACAAAAGGCAGGATAATGTTTTAATGATCCTGTGTTGGGCAATAAAGGATCTTGGCGCTGAACAAGGGCAAGGTAACTAGCAACTTAGTTTTTCCAGAAAGCAAGCAGCTCCAAACAGCAAGTATTGGAATGAAAGAGAATCTGAAATTGATTAAGGTTCACATAGCTAGAGAGAGAGATCTGTCAAGCCCAACCATGCACGCACCCAATCCAATAAACCACCCTTAGGTATAATTTTTGTGGAAGTGCATCCGCCAGCTGCTCTGAGCCTACAGCGACCCCACTGAGAGGCTTTGCTGCTGACCTCCCATGCTTTAATTCCTCTGCATGCATATTTTAACATTATTACAAAAGGTTTCATTTACAATTCACAGGCTGAGCAGCAACGAGTACATTTCATAGAGGTCAGCCTCAACCATTCCTTCTAGTGATGGAATTATAGTTTAAACAGCTGGAGCACAGTCCCAGGAGGGACACTGGGATATGGTTCTTTTACAGCAGAATAAATCCATCAGGCATATTTCATGTGTCCGATAACATTAATAGATATCAGGGCTCTTTAATATTTAATGAACTCACTTGGAGGTTGTTTACTAGGATAAGAGCAATCAGAAAAGGATGATCACATCCTTTTGATCTATAATGACAACAACAAAAACAGATCTAAGCCAATAACTTCAGTTTCCCTCTTTTCTCCCCCTGCCTCCCCTCTCCCCCTTCCTTTTCTGAACCTCATCAGAGGAACCTGACTAGTGCATGACCTGCTTCCTTTTCAGAATGTGGAAGAGAGTGTTTTCAGTTTAGTGGTTCAAAAGTTAATCATTTCCATGTTTCCCACAGTTTAATAGAGAGGCCAGAAATTGTCAAATGGCTTTCAGTTTAGCGATAGGGAAAACAGGAGAGGAAAGACAACTGGAGACACAAAACCTATTGGTGTGCCGCTAAGCAGGGGCCAAAATAAGGCTGGGTGTACTAATGAACATTTTGTCCATTGGTTCCTACATATCAAACTGAATGCAATCCTTGGCTCTAGCTCCCCTTATTTATGGCTTTGGGTACTAGTATTGCCATAGCATACCTCTTTTTTTAATTTAGCTATAATATTGAGTTTATTTTGAATTATGGCAGGAAAGTTCTTAAACTAATAGCAATTTTCCTTTTTTTTCTTTCTATTTCTCTTTTAAATTGCATTACATTTGTGTCAGCTGGGGCTTTTTATTATTTATTTAACAAAAAACCATGGTAAATGTGGGATGACATTTTTTTTATTCTGGTACTTCAGATGCCTGTATTACACAGGAATTTGGTAGGATTCATTTTAGTTCCCTGTAGTAGAGCAAGAGTTAAGTGAAATCAGCTCAATAAGCTATTGCAAATTTGTAAAATCTTTCCAACATTTTGCATGGTGTTCTGTTATGTATAGCAATGCTACTAACATATTGCCATGAACGTGGGTATTGCAGCAGGCACTGAAACAACAAGCTCCAGTCCTACAAAGACTGAAGCAAATGCCTGTACAGCTCTGAAACTGCAGGATTCAATGAGATTGTGTGGGAATAGGGATCTGCCCAGATATCATTTATTGCACTACTAGGATTAAAGGCTACTCTGATGCCTGGTAACTAAAGGCCAAGCTCTACAAACACTTAATTTGTGCTCTGTGTTCACACAAGTAATTCCAAAGAAGTCAATAGCTAAGGAAAAGGCAAATGTGAACCTAGGACATATCAGATGAGTAGAAATAGGCAGGTATTAATGACCGTATAAGCAGATAGTAAGACCACAGCTGGAATACTGTGTACAATTCTGGCCACCTGTCTTCAAGGAAGGTGAATTAGAACTGGAACAGGACAATAAAAGGAAGAGAAAGCTAGAAGAGCTCTGTTTAGCCTAGCAAAATAAAGGCTGAAAGGGGAGAGAAAGTATTTAATCTGAAGGATAATATTAGCCCAAACACAAATGGTCATAAAGTAACCATTAATGGCAATTTAGAAGGAAGTTCCTGACCATCTAAGGAATAAGGTCCTGGAACCTACTAAGAACAGTAGAAGCAACCCTTAAGCTGGAGCTCAGTACATATATGAATGGCATTTATGATACACTTGCCCACAATAGCAGAAGGTGACTTCAGAAGCTCCCGCACGGTTCTGTGCTTCCATCTACGTACACAAGTGTTTGCAGTTTGGAGGGCTCATGTTGATTTTCCATTTTCTACATGCATAACTCTCATTAATACTTACTGCTGGGTGATGAGGAGCACATCCCAGACTGACAGCTTTCAGTCACAATTTGTTCCCACGGCATTCATCAGTTTATTTCAGAAACTTCATACACTGCAAAAGAATGCATTCTTGGGCTAACCTCCGGTGGGTTATCTTTAGTCGTTAGTATAGCAGAATAAAGTACAGTAAGGAGGGACAAAGTGCATATGAAAGCCATTACAGTTGTTCATGTGTGTTTGCTCTCATTACACTTTGGTTTCAGATTTTCAGTTCCTTAACAGTGAAGAAACAAGCAGATTTCCTGAGAGCATGGGTCTCCACTGATGAAGCGCTGTCATTCTCAGAGACGAAATCACCATCAACCTTCACCCTCAAAAACAAATCATTTTCAACTAAAACATTTTTTAAATAATTTAAATCATTCAGCAGCAGATATTCGTAAATGATCTAGGAATATTCAGCTGGTTTAGCAATGAAGACACAAAACTGCTTTTTTTATATACACTGGGTAACTCTGATCCAGTTACCTTTTCCTGACCGCATGTAAATGACAAAGCATTAAATAAGTTTTCCTGTTGCAGCCTCTATAAAAAAAACAGTGTCACGATATGATACCAAGAAGAAACAGGTAAAATATACACTGGGTAGCAAAAGTTTTTCTCTCTGCATCAGGTTCTAATATTGGGTACTGATATTTTAAGGAGTTTCCCTGGGGGAAAAAAAATCCCATAGCAAATAAATGGGGAAGAAGATGGGAAATTGTCCCCTGCTTAGAACATTATTTGTTCCAATTATCAAAAGTCTTTAAAGACTACACTTTGGAAATACAAAAAGTCCGAGAGGACAACAGAACCAGAGATCTTAATGGAAATGGAATATGCCCTGAACAAAATTCTAAAGCAATAAAAGCTGAAACTAATTTCCAGATGGAATAAATTGGTTCCAGCGTTTCTGAGATTTTTGCCAGCATATTGCACAGCTGAAGTGGAGCCTCAACTTGGAAATTTTACCAAGGGAAAAAGCTTCAGCAGGGCTTCACTTCCCAGGAGAGTACCAGTCTGTGTGTTGCTAACGTGGTACTATTTAGACTCAGTTATCCATTTCTTTTGGTCTCAAAGGGCAGGGTGGATCTCTCCTTTGAGACCATCACTGATAGCTTTGCTCCCTACGTGGATTAGTCTGGCAAAGCATATCCTGCCTGCATCACATCAGTGACATAAAGGTTTGGAAGCTCACAGAAGTCATGGAAAATTCAAGGCAAGAAAAAAAGGTTATCTGAATGGAGCATTATAGTTCCTTTTGGGGTTTTTTTTAATTAAATATTCTCAAAAAAAGGAGCCATATTATAGGACAAACAGTTGCTCTTCAAACTTCACTTACTTCAAGGGATATTTTGCTAGAGAAAGGATTGAAGTATTTGACCACAATATTTATTTGTAGGACTATCTCAGTCCTGGTGCGTAGACAACAATTCTACCATGAAGAGGTCAAACTGATCTCCATGTCCCAACTGTTGCCCTCTGCAGAGTCTACCAACAGTGACTGCCTTTTTGACATAGAAAAGTTCAAAGGGAACACCCTTTCCTTTCATAAAGGCCAAACAGTCTTGAAGAGCTAACAAATGGCCTGATCTGTATGTACACCTATAACCTAGGAGATGAAAGTCCTGGCTATCTAAACCTTGAAACATAGATACACATGGCAGATAACAGAAAAAGGAGCAATAGTCCAAAGTTACAGCAAGGGAAGCTTAGGTTAGATATTGGGAAAAACTTTCTCACTAGAAGTGTAGTAAAACACTGGAACAGGTTACCCAGAGAGGTGGTGGAATCTCCATCCCTGGAGCTTTTTAAAACCCAGCTAGACAAAGCCTTGGTTGGGATGATATAGCTGGGGCTAGTCCTGCTTTGAGCAGAGGGTTGGACTAGATGACCTCCTTAGGTCCAGTCCGACCCTAATTTTCTATGATTCTGTAAGTGTAAAAACTTGGTGAAACACAAGCAATATCCATGAGTCATGAAATGACATATCTCATTCTTTCCAGGAGAAAGGCCTTTTTAAAGCTTTTTAAAACAATAAAAACTGTTTGTTTAATAAGTGTTCTTTTGCATGCTTGCCAACAACACAAGCCATACTATCCAGAACAGTCATCTGTTCAGGATTTCTGGTGTTAAATAAAACCTCAAATCAAGCAAGACTTGAAAATAAGCTGAATATACTAAACTGAGCATGCACAGAGCTCACTGGGAAGACCAAAACATTACTTGAGTGTAGCATATCTACTACAGCATTCAGAAATTCATGACAGCCCCTGCCCCTCCTGAGCATATATATTCCTGGATCATCCCTTGCCCAGCATTTTTAAAGAGTGTTACTGTGGATACTCTTCAGAACACCATTCTGGAATATGGCAAGGCAAGGGTGAGAATAAAAGTGTATTTAAGAAGCAGCTCCAACGGTACTTCTGTTTCTGATTAGAAACCCTCTTGGCTGGTTGACATTTTTGTATTTGAAACCTAAATTGCAATCATGTTTAAACTGCCTTTTTCCAACTACTTCTTCTGACCAGGTAGTGTCACTGTAGCAGGCCCACAGTATTCTGGGGTGGCCTTACACTGTCTGGCAGTCCATCCTTGACTGCCCAGGTGTCTGCCCTTACCCTGTGTCTCAATAATCTCTCATCTGCCATGACTTTGATATTAATGATTACTAAGGATTAAACCCTTACTTCCGTCAGAGAGGGCTGCCCCTGCACAGGCTCATCCAGTGTCTGGTATTAGTAAATACTGCTTCAGTCATTTACCAGCTATACGTGCTTGTGCCTTCAGTTTGCAGGGCTGTTGCATCCACACAGTTCTTGACTGAATCAGGTTCCTGGAGCCCACACTCCTCAATAAACCCACAAGGCTCATTAGCCCAAATAACCATTACCAATCTACAGGCTCTGCATTCCCCTCTGAATGTATTCGGTGGATTCCAGATCTCCTTCTAATTGCCACATGCCTCACAGCAGCATACGCCCCTGTGGCTAGAAGTCAGAGTTACCAACCCAAGAAATTATTTTTTACTGATAATCTGTACAATTTTTACTGACAGAGATTTCTACAGACATGTATTTTTACTTGCAATAAAAAAAAGGTGTCTTGAGTTGGTAGCTCTTTGTGACTGCAGTTGTGGTTTTATACCCTACTGCCCACACCACAGGAGTCCCCTGTTCAACCCATACCCTAACACCCCTGAAAGCACCGCACAGCATGCTGTCCCCCTTCCACCCCCAGCCAGCCCTGCTCCTGGACCCCACCCCCATTCCATCTCCCCCTCTCAACTTGCAACTCCATCCTGACCCCACCACCCACCTCCCTGTACCTTCTTTGTAAGCAGCTATTAGAGGCAGAGGATGGGCATAGGGACTGAATGGCAGCACATTGCCAGACAGAAGGGGAAGGGTCTAGCAGGCTCTGGGGAGTGCAAAGCCCTAACAAGAGCTGCGTGTGTGCAGGGTGCTGCACTCATAGAAATCATAGAGAAGTAGGACTGAAAGGGACCCCCAGAAGTCATCTTGTGCAGCCCCCCAGAATCTGCCCTATCCAAACCTTCCTATACAAATCCATAATCTAAACTCGTCTTAAAACTATTATCAACCCTGGCACAGCACAAGACATAGCACTCCTACTTTGACACCAGGTGGTGCTACTGTGCTCAGTCTGTCTTTGAATGCTGCTCTGGCTTTTTTCCTTGGACAGAGCTTAAAGGTGCAATGTCTTCATGTTTTTACAGAAGGAAAATGTTTTTCCAAGTTTTACAAACAGGCTTTTTTAGGTCTCCCCACCCCAGTGTCTATACATTCATAGGCCAGTGACAACCCTGCCAGGAGTCCTCTTTATCCAGAAAGTAAAAGTACAACAAACTTAACCCCTTTCTGGTTTCTTTCTCTTCAGCCCTTTCCTAGGTTTCTCCCAGTTCTTCTGGAGTGTTTCCCAAGCTTCTGGGCTTACTCACGATTAGCAGTCTTAATTCCAGCTTCTGTGGATCTGTCTCCAAGGGATCTCCTTCCCCCAGCACTGGGTTACATTACAATCATTTTCATTCGATCTCTGGATGTACAGCAAAGTGTAACTTGGGATCTGGTGATGGCCCAGATCTTCAGCTACTTCATAGTCATAGAGATAGCAGATCTTGAAAACTGGTAAGCTTGAGAAGGAGGAAAGCTAGAGGGAATGTCTCACTCCACATTTTAACCTGCCCCCCTGAGGTTCTACATCTTATTTATGTTGAGAGAGGTAGTTACCCATGTCAGTCTGAAGTCAGACTGAAGGCAGGCATCTTGGAGCACTTTTACATGTGCTCTGGGGGTGGAGAGGGGCGGCACTTTAGTTAAAGTGTCACAGCATCTCCTGTATCAGTGTCCCTGCACTTAAAAATGGCAGCGGCGTGCTTGAACTAAACCTTGTTCGACAAGCTTTAATTCAAGCACCCCTGCTGCCATTTTTAAGTGAGGGGACACTGATACATGAGATGCAGAAGGATTCTGGAGCACAGCAATTGCCACCCTCCAGCAGATGCAATTGAATCTGCTCTGATAGGCTGGAATTCCAGTGCATTGGAGCAGTCTCTGCACTTGTGTACAGCCGCCCTTGGAAACTAACTTCAAATTCCTTTCTTTTTAGAACCCCTGCAAGTCCATTCATAGTATCTGACAAAGTAGGCTCTTGCTTATGAAAGCTAATGCCTTTTTTAACCAATTAGTCTCTAAGGTGCTGTGACCTGCCTTCTGCTTTATTTGTGTTGGGAAAAGCCTTTTTTCCCCATGGGAACAAGTGTCTCCATTGATTCGATCTGGTAAGATGTAAATTTTCAGAGCTCCTAGTAAGAGGAGGTGCATGAATCAGCTGGGGATAAACAAACAATTCTGCTTTCCTGCTGACATGTGCAGAGAGAGGTAGTTAGCCATTTTAGTCTGAAGTCAGGCAGAAGACAGGGTAGAGGTACACCTTCGAGACTAACTAAATCTGAAATGCATAAGCTTTTGTGACCCCAAGTGCTCTTCATCAGATGCTGTTGATGAAACCCAGGCTCAGGAAAAACTTATACACCTCTGAATTTGTTTATAAGTTACATCTCACCCAGCCTTCTTCCTACTAACCTGTTAAGAAAGGCACTGAAAGAGGAAGGTATTCATTGATGGTAGCTGTAGATCAGTATCTCTTGTTTAAAAAATATGCTAATAAATTATTTAAGCCTTCCTGAGATAATTCTGCCTGTTCAAACTATAACCTACTGATTAACACCTATTATGCACCTCTCCTTGGAAGTCCATGGCAGACGTTTGGATGTTTTGTATCATCACATCAGATTTCATACCTTCCTAGTATCAATTGTAAGTACTAGGTTTTTTTGGTGCTCCCAAAACAATGGTTTTTAAGACTATTTATAATAAAAATACAATCTTTGGGACAATACATACACAACTACAAAGTGAGGAGTGTATATATATGTATCTGAGTGCAAAACATTTTCCAAGGTGTGTAAGAGTTCTGTATCAAAACAGTACAAAAAATTGTTAGCATGTTTTCCGCTCTCTCTCATCACCCAAACCTTGGACTGATTATCATATTGGGGAGACTGAGGGGTGAGTGTAATGATCCATATTTTTCTCTGAAATGTGCTCTCTATATTTTATTAAACAAAGTAAATTATTTACATAAATTCATAAACACATTCATGTGCGTACACTTACATACATGCACAACATGATGCCAAAGCAATTTAGCCATACATAATGAGATATGCCTTTTTGTATTTTTCTTCACAATCAGACTGTAATTAAGCCTATGAAGATGCAGGTAAATGCACAAGATGCATGTTTAATTAAAAACGAAAATGATGGCTTAAGTATCAATTTGTGCTCTATTCAATTATCACCAAGATTCGTAAAGCAACTTTACCTTTCAGTACCTTTTCATTTAAAAAACCCCCTCATACACTCTGCATTCACATTTCCATATGGCACAGTTGCCTCCAAATGCATCAGAAATGCTAGTGTATTACAAAAAATCTCATGAAAAATAAAATGCTTGCATAAATTCATGGAGGACAAAAAAAAAGAAAAAGAAAAAAGGGAAAAAAAAGAAAATCCTGTCAGAACACAGCAGACTGAGTCAATGTATAGCTTGCATATGGAAACAATGACATGATTGTTTACTCACTGGTTTAATGATATTCACTTTCTCCTAATGGCAATGTAGAAAATGTGAATGCCAGATGTTGAGCCTACAGCGCAGAAGCAACAAACACTGAAAGGTCTATAGAAAGGAATTTATCCTGACATCAAAATATAGTGTAACTCTTCAGTTTATTAATGCTGTGGGTTTTTTTTTTTAAAAGAATAGTTTCATGTCTGCAGTTTAAATTTCCATATTTTATAACAGTTCAGCAACAAATTTACATATTTCCTGGAATCTGCAGATATAAAAGCGGTAAAACACTCCAGGCATTATTAGATAGTAGATTATAACCCATTACTATTGTTTCAATTAGCAATGTAAAAGTGACCTGCAGTGTTCAGATGACCCACTAATGGATTTAAATGCTTTCAAATATTAATGCAGGTTTTCTAAAGATGAATCCCAAACCCATTATTCCTGGAATAACTATGAGCTGAGAAGCTGGCAATGATTGTGCATTATGTGGAAAGGCTCATGGTTAATTAAATGAATACCTAGCATTACACTATTCACTTTAGTGCTACAAAATTATTTCTCATTGATTTTTACATTCCAAGTCCGTGATTCAATTTACTTCTGCAATTTGTGTTGTTGTGTCAATAAAAAAGAACTGCTTGAAGATGGAAACATTAGAGAGGGATAAATACATTAAGACCCAGTGAAAACTGTAGTTTTCCTATTTTTTCCTATTGAAATATCATTTGTAGGCAGCACTTCGTTATGTATTATTAATATAATTTTTGTTTGCTTCCATCTGCTCTTTCTTTCTTTCTATATTCAGGAACTGGAATGTTAGTGATTGCTTAAGGGTGAGTAGCTAATTTTTCAGTAACAAGTTCTCTCACTATCAAGAACAAAAGCACCATCAACACAAATCTGTTATTTCATGTTAAATGAACTAGAAGGGCTAGATTCATCAAAGGAACAGTGCTGAGATAGAGCCAGGGTATTTTAAATTTATGAAAGAAAGACATTACATTCTTTTTTAAAAATAAACAAGTTATTAATATAAATTATTATAAGATAATCAGCCTCAAATAATATTTAGGAAATGCTAGTTTTCCTTTATAACTAGGTCAGCCTGGAAGTAAGTGACATCCCGTTCTTTTTAGTCGTAAGTGTATATATCTATCAAATTTATGCAGGTAAACTCCTATGGATTGCACTGCTGAAATGCTGTTCTTTAGGATTGTTCTTCAGTTCAGAAGTACATGTGTGAGCCAGCTCCACATGTATTTTGTGTTTTGGAAGACAACACTTCCAAAGGAGTCATTAGCTTGGCTATATATGGGTGTTTACAGAACAACACAGAAGACACGTATTTTATGTCATCTAAAACCCAGTTGAATGAAGCTCATTTTGCCCATGCAGGGTGTTCTGAGCCCAAGACAGAGCAATGCTCTCCTCACTTTTTTGGCGGATTACATGATATTTTGACCACTTTTACCTCCCAAGAGGCAAAAGAAATTGAAAGCTTTCAGAAACTGACATGAAGTTCTAAGTCCCTGGCAGTCCATAGCCCCCAGTGCAGAGTCAATTAGAAATACTATTAAATATGTATTTGCATACGAGTACTGTTTAAAGGTCTTATACCTTTGACTTCCATATGCACCTTGAATTGTACCTGAAGAACCATATTAATAATTACTAGTTTTTTAAAAGGTAAGCTGTTTTGTTGTGTTTTTAATATCATGACTCTTCTGTTCCTTTCCATTAGTGAAAACCAAGAATAATTCTCTTATAATCAAACCCCTATCTCTGCTTTCACCTGCTTAAGACATTCAGAAGAAAACCCAGCAATGCAAATTAAGCACAAGATAGGGAGAATTTCATAATCAACAGTCCAAATCATAAATAAAAATACTAAAAATCTACATGTTGTAAATGAAACTTATTTTTCCACTGGAACACTGCTGTACGGTAGAAACAAAAACATGTATCAGGAAAATCCTGTTCAGAGTTAGTATAGTTCTGGTATCAGACAAATGGCAACAGAGCTGTTTTGTGTTTGGAAACAGAGGAAGCACATTTTAAAAAAAAAAGGAAAGCCTTCAAAAAGGCGTTAGTACGTGAACACATATTACACTTAGATCATATCTGTGGTAAGGATTAAGGACCCAGTCCTCTTTCCCAATGATGGCAATAGGAGTTTTGCAATGGACTTCAGTAAGAGAAGGATTTGTTAAAGGTAAGCAGCTCTGAGCAAGACTGAAGATCTGGTGCAATATGGGATCACCGAGTCAGGATCTTCACAATGGACCAACTTCACCTCATTATGATCTCTTGATAAAAAGGACTTATGTAGTATTTAATTTTAATGAATGGGAATGATATTTATTTTTGAAATTTGGAAAAAGAAAATATCTACCGTATCCCTTTGATTAATCCATTTCTCTTCATCATTAGCTGATGATGAAGCTGATGTCTTTCCTTTTTACACTCAGCATGCCTTGACAGAAAAGCCATAAATACCTCCCCTTGTTATGTTGTCTGTCATGCTACATAGTGTGGTGAACAAAAACACTGTTTTTTTTATTATTATTTCTATGGTTTTCTTTTCCTAAAGTGAGGAGAATTACCCGCATTGCAGTTACACACACCTCAGTGTTAGGATGGTAGTAATGGAAGGAAAATAATTTACTGCTAAGCAAAAGAAAAACATTGCTTATCTTCCACATTATCAATGTTATCTGTCTGGAGCATGATTCAATTCACACCAAGGGTCTTAAGGTAAATTCCTAGTAAAGTTAGTGGAAGACTAGGGATCAAATGAAGTACTGCAAGGGATGAATGCTTTGGCCTCAACTAAGAGCTTTTTTACTTGTGCTTTGGTTGCGGGGTGGGTGAGTAGAGCTTTAATTACAGCAGCTCCAAGACATGCTTTAATGAAAGTGCCACAGTGTCTCGTGTATCAGCTTCCCCATGCTTCTAAATGGTGGCAGAGGTGCTTGAACTAAAGCTAGTTTGACGAGCTTTCATTCAATCACCCCCACTTCCACTTTGAAGTGCAGGGATGCCAGTACACGAGATGCAGGAGGCTGCTGGAGCATGGTCATTATCACGCTCCAGCAGACTCGATTAATCGATTAATTAATCGAGTCTGCTCTGACAGTGCATCAGAGCCACCTCTGTGCTCATGTACAAGCATCTTAGAGCCTATGTCTAGAGCTGTCATAAACACACATCATTTTTGTGGGTCATGACAGGGAACTTAAAAGTTAAAAGGAAAATTGATGACAAAAAAATACACATAGCAGGTAACTCTTAAACGAGAGGTTTTTCAGGTATTATTGTTGAACAGACAGGATAACAAAGTTCTGGCCCATGTGAGTTTTTCTCATGATCTGGAGATATCCCAATCCAAAGCTTTCATTTGGCCCAACTAATGGGAGAAGTCACAACATACTGATCCAATTCTGAACTACCCAAGTGAGGGTGTCTGGGGACTTCCTGGGGGCGTTTTTTGCAGTGGGGAAGGGAGGAGGAGTAATTTTTTTATGGACCACATAGTTTTTGTGCTTTTTGGTTTAAGTCTGAAATTTTCTTATTGATTTAAATGAGAATTTTGCCAAGAAAAAGATGGAGGAAAACAAGCCAGGCTAACTGTTCACATATTTCTAGTAAAATCGTTTAAAGATTAAATAACACATACAGAAAAAAACCCAAAAACCAAATTCCTGTGTGAAAGCTATTTGGTTAAAGGGTACAGTCTAATTAGACAGAAACAGATATTATATTGAGGCAATAAAGTATTAGAACATAATAAAGAATATATAGATTTTAGAAATTTATTGTGCCATACCAATTTAGTGTATGGATTACACAGTTGTGTGGAAAGCATTTGGAGTATTTACTTACACATATACTGTGAGTAGCTATAGAAGACTCTTAAGGTATCCATTAAAATTATGTATTCCTAATAAAAAAATAAAAATAAAATTATTTGGATAGTGGACCTTGAGGGATATATAAATTAGGAAAACTATTAGCAATTATGTGTGAATTATGTATGAAATATTCCTTAAAAGAAGCTCAGATGAATTTGGAACAAATTCTTTAAAAAGAAAAGAAAAGAAAAAAGCTTTTTACACTAAGATCAAAAATCTGAAACGGCATTTTATGCAAAGCTTGAAGTGAATTCAGATCCTTTGTTATGGTTCACATATTTCCAGCTTCCCACGTTTAATCATAACAGCCTTCTTGTGTTTTAATTATGATCAGAGTTCTGAAGATGATTCAACCACTTGCACTGACAATTTGACTTGCATTGATCAGAAAAAATCTCCAAGTCTTGATTAACCATTTAACTGACAAATATTCCCTTCCTGAGCATCTCCTTTATGATTTGATAAACTAAGGATGTGCAAACAGTGGATCATATACAAGGAAAAAATGTACAAAGGGTTCAGAACAAGGTATTTTATGGATTGTAAACAGGATTATGTTTTAGTGTGTTAGTATGATCTTAAACCCTCCCCACACAAAAACTAATAAATGGGCTTTGTTCACAGACTTAGGCTGAGATGGGATAAAGCAATAGATACTCTATAACATGCAGGCATCAGACAGTTCTCACAGCATGCCCTAGCTATTGCCCCTGTAAACTCTGTGTGGGGGTTTTAGACAGGCTTAGCATTAATTCAGTGGGGAAGAGTAGGCCAACACTGAATATTTTTGAAAAGGTCACCCTCTCCGCACCATACAAGTGCACATCTACAAGGTACTGTTTTCTCCGTAAGTGAATTTTTGAGCTCTAGTGAATTCCATACTCAAGCAGCCAGACCATAATCCACCTATTAGGTGTCTAAAGGCAATCCTACCCACACTCCTCAAGTCCAAGAAACCTACCCACCATCCTAAAGGTGGGTAGGTCCTTGCTGTTTGTTTTGACTCAGTCTCAAGGCTAAGTTACAGGCATGCAGCAAATGTTGATGTATTCATTTTTTTTAGGGATTTGAGCAGGTTGGAATCAGTGCAGGGGTGCATGCTCAAGGCCAGAACAAGCTGTCTACTACACATGCAAGCCTGGACGCCCTTACAGCATTTCTCTGTAGCATGCTCAGGAGATATGTGATACTGAGGCATACCCAGAGGTGTCTAAAAAGCACATAGATGCCTAATAGGTTGAACTGAATCTAGTCTTTGGTCTTTGCATTAATTTTTAAAATCATTTAGATCTTCCCAACATTGGTGTGGATTTTTGGGGAACAAACAAGGGTTAAATTTTACCTACATGGTCTAAAATGACAATTAACAAAAGTTCTTTTTTCACTTACACTGGTGTAAAAGATTTCATAAAGCGAGCAGAATTTAGTCCTGAGAAGCTCCCTTCATCACCAGATGAAGAGAACTGTTTGACTTAAAACTAGAAAGAAGAGAACTGTTTGACTGAAAAATAGTGACAGCAACATCCAGGCAGCTTTCCTTGTTTCAAGTTAATTTCTCATCCTGTCACTCGAATTTCAGTTTCAAATGATCTCAAATTAATTGAAGAGTAAATACAAACAAATATATACACACACACACTCAACAATAAGCAGTAGGTAAATCAAATATTAGAAAAAAAAATAGCAGGTGACTGTGCTTCTCATTTTAATTCAAAGTTTAGTTTAAATTGAACATTAAATTGATCTAAAAATCAATGGTAGAGAAGAAAGTACTTCAACATTTTGTATATTTGTTTGCCATAGGAAGTGAGATTTTCATAAGGATCTTCACCTCCACTGGTCCCTAAACCTTAGTAATATTGAAAAGGAATTTCTGTGTACATTGAGCTTCTATCCTATGTTTACTCATCAGTACAGCAATTTAATGAGTGCCATTAGAAATTGTCCAACAGCCCTAACAGGCAATGTTTTGTGCTCGGTATAAACAGCTGGACATTATGCTGAATTTCCACATTCCCAGGACTCTGGATGTGTAAAATCATAACAATTGAATTGAGTACAGGTCTAAAAATGTTAAGCAACCATGCAGACCTTTGAAAATACAGCTTTAAAAATACACAGAGGAAGGAAATCTAAAATCTGACACCATCCCCAGCAAATAAGTTGTTCAAAATTTAAAACTGAAATAAAAGGGTGCTAAAATTTGCATGGAAATTAGTGTGCAGCAACCTTGTTTGAGATAAGATTAAACCACTGCAACACTGAAATTTATTGTTGATAAGGAAAGCTTAAAAGTGCTACACTATGTGCTGTATTTTGCCTCCCTTTCACTCAGAAAGTGTATTCATTATAATAAATTCACACTTTACTATGTAAAATTCATTCATATAGCCAGAAGCTTATAAAAAGAATATAGACTAAAGAGCAAGTTGCATAATGAGATCTAATCTATGTAAAATAAGTCCCAGAAGAAATGTCCTTTACTTTGATCATATCCCTTGAAACAAGATCCCCCGCTGGAAACCACAATAAAATGAGAGCTTGGGAAAACTCGCCTGGCAAGCAAGTTTGGTTTTTAAAAACAAAAGCTCGCCAAGCCCACAGACCTCATGATCCTAGGCAAGGCTTAATTAAGGTCAATAAAATCTCTCAGACTCCCTGAGGCTTAATAGGAAAATAAAGATTTTGGGGGGGCTCAATGTATACTCTTCATCTCTCTCCACTGCTTCTGTACAGCTGAATCCTCAGCTTGTTGCCTTGTACAGAGCAAGATCCAAAGTCCATTCAGACTGAAATTATGACACCGTGATTGCCTCATTCTGAATATTAGCAGGGGTCTTAGCAGTGATGCTTGCTTTATGTTTGGAGCATTTAACATGGGCTGCTGTCTGATTTATAGGGACAATTTTAGAGACTCTCTTCACTGAGACCCTGATGGGTGAATCGCAACCACTGGGGGAATGTGACACTAAATTATTTTAAAGTTCTTTAGCTATAGCATGAAAGGTGTTATGCAAATATAAATTCACCTTATTATAAACTCCAAACTTGGAAGGACAAATTGTAATGGCCACCAGCTTAAATCACTGGCAAATAGCACCCTGTGTCTCAAAATAAAACCAATGCACACCCGTCTCTTAGGAGGCATTATTTCCTAGCTATTGTACTTTCATCTACAATGTCATAAGACACTTAAAGAGTCATGAAACAAGATATATAAATGGTAGCTTATCAGAGAAATGCTGACAATGAAATAAAGAAATCAAATAATTAATATAGAAATATATTATTTTCTTCTTGACAGTTTGAGAGTGTTATTATACATACACACTTCCATAGCACCCATCAATGTAACTCCCACCAAGATAATCACATGTCTTGGGTGCTCAGTTAGACAAGAAACTGAAGGGTAGGAGCCTCCACACCCAAGTAGTACAGTTTTTAAAACAACGTGGCCACGTTATTATACTATTGCCCAAAGAACACAGTATAACTAAATTCCTTCATAAAAAAGCAAACGTAAGTAGTCTCAGATCCTGTGGTTGTTGTCCAATATACGGGAGAGACAGAACCGTCATCAGTCAGTCAGATTGCTCCTTTGGTTCTGATAATTTTGGAATATCTTTGAGTCCTTGACAGTACCAATCATGCCATAGTCTAAGCATTGCATGGGTGAATGAAATCTGCTCTTCACAACGATGCTACCTATTTATCTCTTCTTCTCTCCCTGATACCTCTGTCGAAAAAGCCATTTTACACCACCGTGTGTTACCTTATTGTCCATGTAGAAACTTTCACCTGTCAGGGGAAATTCAGTGGGGCTACCTGTGCATACAGTATTCTGCAACACACTGTCAGGTACAAAATCAGTTCCTTAGTGATAAAACTGAGGACATTATGACTTTAAACAATTGTGATGGACAATGGATGAAGAGCAGGGAGTGGAGGAGATGCCTTTGATGAAGGTGACAGCCTGTGTTCTGGTTTGGTCTTAGAAGTATTTTGGACCGGTATCAATTTATCTTTAACCTTTGTTTAACTTGAAGTAGCTGTTCTCCATCCATCTGGGGAAAGCAAATGGCACTGAGAATCATCAGCATGCTGCTGGCAACAAAAACCATCTCTTCCTAGCATCTGGACAATGTTTTAAATGTACAACCTCTACGCTTGCTGATGGCTTGCAACAGAGGGGACTTTGTTACCTGAGCACCCAGGGATTTTCAGTTGAAGTTCTGGCTGAGGTATCTAAGAGAACATATGCAACCCTACTAAACTTTAAACAAGATGATCTATCTTACACAGCTTCATGGTCTCAGCCTCATGTAATTCCTCTACGTTTTCTTGTGGTGCAAACAGAGAAAAGTAGATTCACCCCCTTGATGCATTACGGCTGCCCTCTGCATTGGGGGCAGAGAAGGAGGACAAGCAGGAGGAGAAAAACTTCTTTTCCAGTCTTATTTACCACTTGCACACAAAAACAGGAGCAGTATAATCTGGTCATGTATGGAAAAATGCTGAAAACTAATAATTGTCTCAGTATTTCTCTAATAGCTTTTTTCCCCATTTGGTTTCATTTCATATATACCTAAACCTGTTTTTAACTGTTATTATCAAGGCTGAGCTATCAAAAGCTTATCTAATATATGACTTGCTTTAAAGACTTTTAGAAGAATGACTTCTGCATAATAAAACCTCAGGAATACACAAGTGATCTTAACAAATACAGCATGACTGCTGTGTGGTTTCCCATTGCCTTTGTAGTTTCTAAGACACTGTAACATTATTTAATTAGCTAAAATTTCCTCTCTCTTGAGAAATGGAAACTCAATGAAATGTCAACAATGCTGTCAGTCTGCTTCAGGCTAAACTCATTACACAAAGACTCGAGATAAAAATAGTCCAAGACAGACTATTTTGTCGCAATCCATAGGCCCACACATCTTATGCTTCAGAACCCAGATGCAAATTCATGCAAATGCTACATTTTGGGGGTTAATGTTACTGTTAAGTTGCATCAGCTGACTATATTTATGTTTTTTGCAGAATGTTAGGTATAACAAGAAAAACAGCATGTAGACTCCTGACAGTAATTGCTAGCTGATCATAGGCTGTTTACTGAGGGACATTTCTTCATCAGTCAAAGGTTGATGTGACATCTAGATCTTGAAAAACTTCTCTTCTCCCACCCCCACAAGAATGAGAGCTGATACTGCATTTTAAGCAAAACACAATGAGGAGCTGAAGAAAAAAATGTTCCACTTTAACTGAATTATAACTGATATTTCAGAATACATGTGCTCATTACTAAGCATAATAAAATTTGGCATTTTCTATTGTCTGAGGGTTTATAAAGGCTAAATTTCTTGATTTATTTAAATAGACAGATAGGAAAGAGCAAACTACAAAAACAAGTGCTATATACTGAAGGCATGTGAATTACCTCCTTCCCAAGGATAATGCAAATTAGAAGTATGTAAAGCTTTGTCTGCACCTGGGATCTTTAATGAGGATAAAGAAAAATCAGACGGAGATTCTCCTGGGAAAAGAGAGGATCGTTATTTGAATAACCTGCAGTGAATTCTAATCAATGCAACGTGACTTTGAAAATGAATGTGGTCTTTCAACCCGCTGTACTCGAGCTGTAATATTAATCATAACTTCATGGTACAGTAAAGCCTATGACAAATGGTTATTCAGTGGACTAATGAAAAGACCAATCATAGTGTTGGGAAGGTAGGGGCCACATATCCAACAATTTTTTTTTATTTGAGAAAGCATTTGGTTAAAAACAATTGATTTCGAAAGTATGCATGAAATGTGATTGTTTTCCTTCAGGAGTGACATGAACAAGCAGTGCCTCATCCTGTTATATGTCTAAGATTATTATTTAGCATTATATTCTACCATAAAATGTAGGCTCATTTTTTTAGACAAGGCTTTTCAGGAAGCATTAGTCATTCACCCACCAATGCTTAAAGCCTGCACACTGTCTCTGAAACACTGAAGGTAATTTCTGTATTCTCTCTATTACATGGCTGTGTTCAAACCTCCTAGAGTTAGAACTACATAAAGCACAATTCACTGCCTACAATATAGAAAAGCCAGGCTGACTTAAGCACTTAAAATATCTAGAACTATTATTCAGAGTTAAAAAATCAGTAAGGTTTAAAAAAAAATCCCTTTCAACATATTTGCAGCAGAGAAATATGTTAAATCGAAAAACAGATGTTCAAGAATCACATCTATGGGAAGTAAATATTTTATTCAGGAGATAGTTATGTCAATATAAAGGGGTTAACATATCTTGTTATTTGACATGAACTGGGGATGTGTATATAATATAGTAAAACTGAACAGGCTGGGCATTATACTGATAAGGTGCATTATGAAGACTGTTTTTCTATTTTTCCCCCATTTTAAAAAATATTACCATCACTATTGATTCTGTGTGAATGAATACATTTAAACCCCAGTCTTGTGAAGAACTTGACACAGGCTGACCATTGTACCCCCACTGAGCCACAGTGGATACAAGGAGTCTGCTTGTAGGCGGCTAGCTACAAGATCAGTGCTGCAGATAATACAATATTAGTATAACCATGTTAATAGATTCACATACATATTAAAGTACAAATATTGCCCTCAGCACCCCTCAGGCAAAAGCTTAACAACAGAGAAGGGCTTTCTAAGGGGCCTTGAAGGTTAAACTCAGGCTCTGTTGGAACAATGAGAAAAGCAAGTCAAAGAGATAAGGGCCTTCCACTCTATATGTCCTGCCACTCATACCTAGATATTCAGATCCAGGAATTGTTAGCTAGAGCCTGTTATATAAATGTTACAGTGACTCAAGGGGAGTCACATAGCTAGTAACCAGTAGCACAAGACAATAATACAATATGATTAATGAAAGGAAGCAAAGGTCATGGGGGAAAGGTATAAGACAGCTAAACATGAGCTCACAGTGCAATGTGGTGGCTTACAGAGCAAATGGGAGCTGTGGGTGTATAAGCAAGGGAATATTGAGTAGATGCAGGTACGTGATATTACTGTTTTATACAGCTTTAGTGACACTTTTACTGGAATGCTATTTCCAGTCATCGAGCACTAGGGCTGTTTGAAACTTTTGCCCCTGATTTGATTTGGCAGAGATTTGGCCCCATTCAGTGGCCGAATCTCCAAATCTGAAACAAATCAAGAGACCCTTTAATCTCTCTGAATTGTATCGGAATCCTCTGAATCGATTTGGAGAGCTTCAGAAAGATCCAGAGATTCAGACATAGACACAGGTTTAAATGTTTTTTCTACATACCTCTAGGTAGCAGGCAGCTCGTGAATGCTGCAGTGCTGGGGTGCATGGAATATCCCACAGAAGCAGACCCAGAAGTGGACCAGAAGCACTTCCAGTCCACTTCTGGGTTGCCAGGGAGCACACTGCCTCCCCACCACACCCTCCTGGCTCGGCAACTGGTGCCTCCTGAATCTGGGGGTGGCACTTGGGGTCACTCTACAGCCAGGAGGGTGCAGAAGACCCTCTGGCATGCTCCCCAGTGGACTCAGTACTTCTGGTCCATGTCCAGGTTCACCACCGAGCACATGGAGGGGCCCCCCACACTCCATGCACTGCAGCATAGCAGCTTTCACAAGCCATGCTGGTACCTCGAGGTATGTAGAAAAAACTTTTAAAACCGTGTCTAATCAACATCAAATCTTCAAATTTGGATTTGGCTGAATCAAATCAGGGACAGTGATCCAAATCAACTAATCAAATCACTGTCCCTGATTTGGGCTAAATCTGAATCTGAATTGAATAGGGCCCACTTTGCACACCCCTATCGAGCACCTATATGCTCTCAGGTGTGTGTGTAGGGGTGTTAATTAGAGCATTTCTTGGGAGCCACTCTAATTAAAATGCCTGCAGTGTATTCAACATTCCACATTTCAAAATGGTGGGGGAAGGGGGGCACATTAACTAAAGCTCATTCAATGAGCTTTAGTTAAAGCACACCCACCGCCATTTTGTAACACGAGGATGCTAATACATGAGATGCTGCAGCACACTGGAGAGTTCTGATTAGAACGCTTCAGCAGACTTGCCTAACTGAGTCTGCCCAATGCGTTTTAATCAGAATGCATCGGAGCATGTGTAAAAGTGTCCAATGGGATCATGTCCACACTTCAAAAAATATGTCACAACTTGGAAGAGGACAGAAAAAAGCTACCAGAACAGTATGTGGTCTAAAAAAACCTGCCTTGCAGTAAGGGATTAAGGGTACCTTCAGGACCAGACTAGGAAGGGCACCTTCAGGACTAGGAAGGGCACCTAAAGGGAAGGATAGGAAGAAGTTTGATTAAAGTGTGGAAATACCCACATGTGGAGAAAAATTCTTACAGTACTAGTTGTTTAATATAGCAAAGGCACAGGGAGCACCAACAGCTAGAGATATATTTTTTAAAAAGGAGAGGGATTAACCGTCAACAATTTACTCAAGGCCATGGTGGGTTCTCCATTTCATGATGTCTTCTGATCAGGATCAATTGTTTTTCTAAAAGAAAGTGATGGACTTGATATAGGTATCATTCAGTGAAATTCTGTGGACTGTGGTAATGCAGGAGGTCTAATGATCATAACAAACATTGATATGATCATAACAGTCCTTTCTGGACCTGAAATCCATTAATAATTCTGTAATAAAAGGTCTCAAAAGGTTAAACAACCATCATGAAAGCTATGTTTATGAGAAAGGGTTGTAAATCTCATGCCTAAGTTAGTATTCATTTTCACCCTTATGACTGAAGTCCACAAACGGTATCCCCCACGCCTCCCCCTTGTGCTAATCACTTTACAAACACATCATAAACAAAGATGCTTTTGCCCACCAAAGCCTATAAAATGCAACAGATTGTGATGATCTTTGATGAAACACTGTGGGAATCTACTCTGTAATGCACGGAAGATTATCATGAAACCCTGTAGAGGCAGTCCTCGATTTACAACGTTTCAAGTTACAACGTTTCACACTTACAATGTTTATAAATTGTCACCCTGTTTCAACTTTATGACACCAGTTCAACTTTACACCACTTGATCTGATGCAATGCCATGCCAGTGAACACATTCGCTGCATCGCTCATCTCCCTGGAGAACATCTGTCCAAACTTCCTTGGACACTTTCTTTAACAAAGCAGACAAGACTCCAGAAAAACCTGCAGCCAAGACACCTGAGAAGACTCCAGCCAAGAACCTTTCAAAAAGTCCAGCAAAGTCACCTCAAAGAAGTCCTTCCAAATCATTATGATTGCTATTTGAAATATAAATACATTAATGTAGCTATATTACTCATCTATAATTAATCAAGTACAAAATTCTGGGGTATTTTTGATGAAAATAGGGTATCGAGCCTTGGTTCAGGAACAAATCGCCCATGTATAACATTGCTTCTTATGAGAAAATTGGTTCCGAGTTGCAATGCTTTGACTTAAGACACAGTTTTCAGGAACCAATTGTGTCGTAAGCCAAGGACTGCCTGTATTACATTTCTCCAAACCAACCAGAAATCATTTGCAGTAATATCTGGAGGGAAACCCAAACTACATAGCTCTCATTCAAATTCTTGTTTCATAGAATCATAGAAAATTAAGGATGGAAGGGATCTCAGAAGGTTATCTAGTCTACCCTATGCTCAAAGAAAGACCATCCCAAACTACGTCATCTCAGCCAAGACTTTGTCTACCTGGGTCTTAAAAACCCTAAGGATGGAGATTCCACAAACTCTCTGGTTAACCTGCTTCAGTGCTTTACTACCCTTCTTATGGGAAAGTTTTTCCTCATATCTAACCTAAACTTCCCTTGCTGTAACTTAAGACTGTTGCTTCTTGTCCTGTCATCTTCCCCCACTGAGAACAGCCTAGCTCTATCCTCTTTGTAATCACCCTGCAAGTAATTGAAGACTGCAATTTAAATCCTCCCACAGACTTCTCTTCACCAAACTAAATAAAGCCCAGTTCCCTCAGCCTCTCCTCAACTCATGTACCCCAGCCCCCTAACCATTTTTCTTGCCTTCCACTGGACTCCTTCCAATTTGTTCATATTTTTTCTATAGTGAGGGGCCCAAAACTGGACACAATACTCCAGATGTGGCCTCACCAGTGCCAAATACAGAAGAAGAATCACGTCCATCAATCTGCTGGCAACAATTCCATTAATTCAGTCCAGTATACTGTTAGCCTTCTCAACAAGGGTGAACTCTCAGCTCATGGACCATTGTAACAACCCGGTCTTTTTCAGCAGAGCTGCTTCTTAGCCAGTCAGCCCCCAAGCTGTACCGATGTATGGGATTTTTCTGTCCTGAGTGCAGGACTTCGTACTTGTCCTTATTGAACATCATGAAATTTCTTTTTCTCAAATCTTCCAATTTGCCTAGGTCTCTCTGAATCCTAGCTCTACCCTCCAGCATATATACTACTCTGTCAAGCTTGGTGTCATTTGCAAACTTGCGGACTGTGCACTCCATCTCATCTTTCAAATCGTCAGTGAAGATCTGAACAAAACCAGCCCAAGGACCTGTGGTCCTTTGGCACTCACTTGACGTTGACTGTCAACTAGACATTAAACCATTGATTACTACCCTTTGAGCCCCATGATCAACCAGGTACTAATGAAAGGGACACACTGTATAGTCTGAAGCCAGTAAAAAAAGGATATAGCTACATTTTATCAATACCTTTCTGGCACCACAACCCAAACCACCTCACTTGCTCCTTCAGCACCTCAAATGTTGTACCACTGAACAAGAGAAGTGAGTGAAAAACCTGAAAATCTCAGCTGAGGGAACAAGCATTTACTTTGTAAATCCCTTGAAACACTAGAAATCTCCACATAGAAACAATCAACTCACTTAAAAGTATGATTCAGATTCATCCCTTCCATGGTTGAAGAAGAATCAACAAAACACTGTCATCGGTGATATCATGATGCCTCCTGATAAGACTAAAATAACAGACTCCTGGTAAAATAGAAAGGGCTATATAAACCCTTTCTCATTCTCACTGTAGTGGACAGGTGGTAGCCCATATGCAGTTCATGTACTGCAGTGGTACTGTGAGTTTTCTGTTAAGACCTGAAGTTATGCAGTCTCCATGCCACTGCTGTGTTTTATTTTATGTATGGCTACCATTGTATGCTGTGAATTGTTTGGGCCGGTGTCCAGTCACTAATGTACTCTTAAGAACAACAGACCTTGCCTGAAAGGAGCTGATACTAGCAAACAGCTGAGGTGAAGGAGTACTCTGCTTCCACATGCCTTCTGAAGTGGTATGTTGTAATCTTTAAGATATCAAGTCAAAGTGTCTGCCTATCATAGATACAGGCACAGTTAACAAATCAACTCTTCTTTTAGGACAGATTTGACCACTGAGGTTAAGAGGCAGTTCATCAGTGACCTAGAAGCATACAAAGCAAACTTGACTGTTCAAGCAGACAAAGGGAGCCTGAGGATCTCTCTGTGTTTTTAGGGGTTAATTTTATGGCTTTTATAGTCATTCACTAGGCAATTGCCCATCAGGAATAACAAGGGGTAGGGGGGGAGGCATGCGGGGATGGATCCCTGTGCCCCTCCTGTCCAGACCCACTCCTCCTTTACCTCCTGCTGCTTGGGGTCTGGGCCTGCTCCCCCCTCCCCACTGCAGCGGTGGTGGGAGGGGAGGAGTGGGCCCAGGACCAATACAGAAGAGGACCAGGCCCAAAGGTGGGGAGAAGCTGGCCCGCTGCAGCAGGGGCAGCAGTGGGCCTAGGCCAACCCAGCAGTGGCGGGTGAATGGGAGAAGCTTGTTCAGAGCTGATGGGGGAAAGAAGGGGGTTGGGGATGAGTGGGCCTAGGCCCAAGGGGGGAGGAGGCTCACTCCTCCCTCCCCAGCTGCTGCCGCATTGGGCCAGGCCTCTGCTCCCCCAACTCCTGTTGTGGGTCGGCTTCTCTCCCGGCTTGAGCTTGGTTCTCCAACCCCCTGTGTGGGGCCCAGACCCACTTCTCCTTTCCTCCCCACCACTCATGCTCCACACCTGCCCGCTATTCCCCCAACCTGTGTCAGGCCCGCTCCTCCTCCCACTGCCGCTGCATCATCCCCCGTTGGGCCCTCCACCCCTCCATTCCATCATTGCCACCTGCAAGGAGGAGGGCAGGGTGGGCCAGTCCAGTGCTTCAGGCCTCGCCCCCCCGTTCTGTCCGCTCCATTGCCCCCACCTCCAAGGAGCAGGGCAGGGGGGTAAGGCCAGTTGTATTGGCCTTGTCCCCTGTGTTCCCACCATCATGCTGGCACTCCACCGCGCCATCAGCTGCTGTTGGAACACTTGTTCACATTCTGATTGGCTGTGTGAATAAAGCTTTATGGACAGACACACAGACTTAGGCTTTTATAATATTAGAATACTGATTTATTTTCCTTATCCTGCACTGTTCTGTATGAAAAAAATCCAATTAGATTAAGAGAACAATGTACTAGTTTTAAAACAGTAATAGCTATTTTCTTTTAGGTTGGGCAGTGACATAGAACCCACCTGCAAGCGTGGATGAAGTACCCTCAGTTCTGAGCACAGAGCACAGGAAAAATGTATTTTCAATCATATATCCCCATCATTCCTTTTTCACTGCAGTGAGATAAACTGGCTTGATTTAAAAAAAAAAAAATTATTCATAAAATAATGAAAACTTTAACCATGACTTCAAATGTGCTCACCCAAAACTTTATTGGGAAGAAAACATAATATTTCACTAAATTAAAATTATGCCCAGCTGCAACCATTCTGTGCCACTCTGTAACAGTTTTGAAGGGCACTGGGTCATTCCACCCATGCATGCAAGGTTTTCTATCCTTGTTTGATTTACTTCTGCATAGCTTTCCTTGCCAGCCAAATCATTTTTATTGAATTATTTTTTCTTCAAGCACCGTACAGCCTTTCCCTCCTCCTCCATCCCCCCAAAATCCCCCAAAACATTTACGTTATCTCTAGATTCATTTATTAACATGTAGAACCTGGTTTAATTGGGGAAAGGATTCACCAGTGGTCTCAAAGTAATCTATATATTTTTATTTTGCACCCTCATGTTCTCAGGAACATTAGACTTGCATAATGGATCGGGCTAGTTATACTTCTAGTATGGCATCCTGTACCCACCAGCACTGGTTTCTTTCATCCCTAATAAATTCTACAGGAATTTTCCATATGGAATTTCTTTTCAAAGTCTTTTCAGGTATCCAGCAGTACATTTACCCCAGCTGAAGCTTTTCTTGCCTTTAGCAGCTCTAGGTTAAAGAATACAGAACCACTGAAATTCATTTTACTTCAATTTACTCCAAATGCAAGACTAATAGGGTGAAATTTTGATCCCCATGGAAGCTACTGGAAGCTTTTATTTATGAGTTCAATGATATCAAGATTTTATCCGTAGATTCTCCCATTCAGCTTTCACATCACTCAAACTCTACAGCAGTTGATAGAGTTTACTAGCATAAGGAAGAGCAGAATTGGGCCTGCAGAGCCATAAGACTAGACAGGAAAGAGACCTCAGATTATCTGCTTCATCCATCTGCTAGTAAGATATATACATACACACTATTGCTTTTTCCATAATGATTTAAATTCTTTGACAATGGGTCCTGTCTCTGGGTGTGTGCTTAACTGCTTCCACAACACTTCCAGGAACATTGCTCTTGAACCCATCCTGTTCATGTAGTCATGTTTTGTATGCCGAACATGGAAATGAGATGGCAAAGCCAAAAAGGGGCCACTTTCTGCTGCCAACTTCAAGCTAAATGCACAAACAGAAATATCAGACCCCAAAGAAGCATGGACACCAAACACATATATATAAGTGTATTCAGCCTTCACACCAGTGTGAAAAAGGAGTGAATTTATCATGTACAGCCTTATACCAGTGTAAGACTTTGAAATCCAGTGGAGGGGTTAACTGGATGTAGGTACTGTCTGCCTACAATTTAACTTGCAGCTCAATGCAAACAGGCTATTACCCACTAGGTTATTACCTAGTGGTAAAGTGCTGCTACAGCATCTATGCTGAGCTACCCCCAGGTAGCTGTTCATCTGTATGGTGCACATCCTGGTGTAATTTGAATCAGATAAAAAACCTGATCTAAGTTAGAAGTGTAAGCAAGTCATCTGTTCAAACCTCTTGTGGCCTGGGTGTAAACCTAAAGTAACTTGAATGACTTCAGTAGGATTACTCTTGATTTATACAAGGGGAGCTGAAGCCAGAAGCTGACTCATCATTTAAGTAAAAAAATATTAAAATGGTGGAAGCTATTATCTCCATATTACAGGGTTTTTCTATATATACATACAATACCTGTAAAAATACTATGGTGACATGAATTATTTTCTAAAGGTAAATGTGACACATTTTTCCTGATAACCGTAATCACCTCCAATGTTCCCTATAAAGTACAGGACAAGGGATAAAATCCTGCTTGTCCTTTGACTGGCCTATAGCCCCATTTATTTTAATGAAAAACTTGTTTGAATAAAGCAAGCAGGAGTTGGTCCTAGTTTTCACTTTCGTCACTCCCCAGACTTAAATGGAACCAACTCACCATGGACACTAACATAAGATCAAATTTAATCCTCAAGATTTGGAATGAGACAAACTGTTTGGGGCATGAACCCCATCCCATCAAAACCCACAAAGCTCCCACTGAAGCTATGTGAGCAGATGTGACATTAGACTTCTCAAAATTCATTCTTATATCTTTGTAGGCAATTTTTGCTTTTATCTCAGATTTTTGGCATTGTTGTCTATCACTTTGATGTCTGAGCACGTTCCAGATAAAATAGATCCATATTTGTCAAGTCCCTAGTGGACTTCCTGGAGCTTCTGGCTCTTCTCCCCTTTTGGGTTAATTTAATCAAGGATTATTTTTAAAGGGATAATTAGATTTTTACAACTTTATTCAGAGGTAAATTTTTAAACCCATTTCCACATTGAAGAAATTTGGAAAGTGCCCAAAATTCTCTTTCAAGTAATATCATCATAATAATATCCTCATGTATCTGAGATTTAACATTTCAGATTCTTTGCTCTCCACCTTTTATTGTTCCTATTTACAGTGCACCTGAAACACATTGTATAATTGGCAGGGAGCCCAGATTTTCCATTTAAGAACAGTTTGATGATTTCACTTTTTCTTCTTCCTTTTTTTTCTGAAAACAGCAGGTGCTCTACATTGTAAACAATGCCAGTCACCATAATATTATTAGCTTTTGCATTTTTATTACATTTTTGCCTCCCTACATATTTTAAACTTCATTGCAAGGCATTTTTGGCACCCGCTCAGAAAGCTTCTTATTTCATAAGGAAGAAGGATACCAGTGAACACAGTGCACTGTTGTCATTTATAATTAGAAAGCATAAGATTTACTTAATCATAAAACCACCCAATATTTGCAGGTTTGTTTCTCATTTTCTGCGCACCACATCCACATCTGTCCCATGTAGTATATTAATTCCCTTTTCTGTCCTATGGATTTTTTCAAATATTTAACCCTTTTATATTCAAGACACCAAAGTCATCATTTTGCATATTACTTTGTTCTGTCCGTTATCTTGCATTAGATCCTACAAATTAAATTTCAAATATCTTATAGTTTGACAGATAAGTAGCCAGGGCTAACATATCTTAGTCTATCTACTGTCTCTCTCATTGTTTAGTGGGTTATATTTCATTGGTTATTATAAATGTGTGCAAACAAATGGAGTTCAAAAGCACTGCATCAGACATTCAATTAAAGAGAAATCTTAAAGGAAATTAACACAGGAAGGAGCAGCTGAAATCCAAACACCAGAGGCAATAACATCTTCTGTGCAGATCTAAAAGAAATGTATATGTTTAAATTATTTTGAAACAGAGAAGATATCACTTGAAAAAATTATTCAGGCAAACATCATGTGCAATAAATATTTATTGATAGAATTATTTGTAGGTTTCAATGAAATCTTCATTAGCAAACAAAGAAAACATAAGTCAAGCTATTTTCATGTTTATACAGCTAGGATGTCTTTTGCTAAACTGCTTTTTGAGCTACATTTTTTTCCAGATCAATTCAATAAGTGAAAGCCCAGAAGAGAACAGATGCAATATAAGAGCAATAAAGGGAAGTAAAAAAAAATTAAAAATCCTTTGTTCTCCCTGCAGTACACCCGTAAATCTATTAGTGTTATTTTCCTTTCTTCTCTTTTTTGCATCCCAAGCCAGATCTCAAGTTCTCTGAAGCAATCCTTAATCAAGCTCCCCAAAGGCCTACGACTGCATGCAGCAATTTCTCCCCTGCTCTCAGCACAGATGTTTCGAGCACATTCCATTACACCTACATGCCATTACAGCTAATGGCTTATTCTGATGAAGAAAGCTGCTTTCTGCTCAGTGCAGCAAAGGGGAAAATAGCCTCCTGTACAGTTCGTACACTGCAACAATGAAATGTGGGGGCAGGTGGTACAACAGAACTCTCTAATGTTAATTACATACTGTATTACCCCCAAATTTGGCTGGTCATTAATTATGCTAATTTACCTTCCTGAAAATTAGCACCATTCATGTGAACATTTGAGCAGTTTATAACAAAATGAACTGTGTCATAGTGGTTTGTAAACCTAAATCTTTTGAACCATCCAAATCTAAAACGGTAATGGTTATATTATTCTGTGTGGGGCAAAGGTTAAGCCACCAAATAAGGTATAGGTACATGAGGGTTCTGCTTCCCACTCGTATGCAACATGACCTTGGAAAACTGATACACTACACCTCAGTTTCCTATTGTGGAAAGCAGCTACATTTATTAGGGCTTACACAGTACTTGTTTGGTGCTTTGGAAAGGTACTTCATAAATGCAAGTATTATTCTTACTACTCTCAGCTTCAAATATTTGCATAATCTGGAGGTAAGCATATTGACATTCCTGGGAGACACTAGATGTTGCTTTGGACAATATATTTTAATTTTCTTAAACTTTTCAGTTAAAAATATTTTTTGGACTACAAAAGCAAAACCACTCTATTGTGTAAAAACACAAATATGCCTTGTGCATTGCTAGAAGGGCTTATCCTCAAGTTTGGCAGCAAATACTCATCATATAAACTTGTGCAGCCAAGAATTGTAGTGCTTTTTCTGTATGTATTTAGATTGTATTAAGTCTCAGTAAACAGTTATGCAGTATATTCAAGTGTGCCTACATTTATAGATTGATTTTTTAAATTTAATTCTCCATAAAAAATTAATCTCTTTCTTCTTCCAACAAAATGTACAGTTTTACCTATTGATTATATGGCCTAATAAAGTATGATATCTGATTTAGATTCAACTTGTTCTCCTATGAATTAAATACATTAAAACTCATTTTACTCCTGTTGAAATTGATTGAGTTTCAGAGTTAAACAAAATATCTTCTCTATGTTGTGAGCAGTCTCCATTTCTTCCTCAAGGCTGCTGTTTTCTTCCATCCATCTCCAAGAAGCCATCATCATATTAACATAGATGACAATCTGGCAAGGAGGTGCTGATCAAAGATAAATTTCACACTCGCACTTCGCATTTTCTAATTACACCATCTGTGTCAGACTCTTTCGTGGCAGTTCTGCCCAATCTGTCAAATCCTGCATGCCTATGGGAATGCAGAGGAGCTGAGAAAATCGCCTCCATTTCCCCCACCAGCCGATCCATCACCCCAATCGGAGCTGGGTGGATATATTAGTCTAATTGGTACTGGAATGAAGGTTCCAGGCTGCATATAAGATGAGGTGTTTGGGGGATGGAAGACATGAGATTTACAGTTTGAATCATATTACAAGGCTTGCCCCAGCTTGTTTCATAGAAAGCTGAGAGCAAGCCATGCATGCAATATCAGCATGTGGGAAAAAGAAAGGAAGAAAGAAACAAGGAATAGTTAAAAAAAAGAATCATGAATGAGAAGGTGTCTCCTCTGATTTCTCTCTGTTTCTTTCAGACACATTAGCCGTAAATGATTGTGAATAGGCAATGATGAAAAGAGGTCACTCTTGCATTAAAATGTTATAAAAAGTAAGTATAAGGAGCTAAATATCATGACACAGCAGAGATGGACTGATCTAGTTTGATCAAGTCTTGATCAGCTAAAAGCTGTAGCCCTATTGAAATGAGACAAATTAGTCCTTTCACACTAAAAGTACATCACCTCCTATACAGGATGCAGCAGATTAAAACACAGATGGTGCAAGGCAGCAGATTCTTAGCTTTTTCAATAAGGCTGATATTTAAAATCACTATTCAATTTGAAGGATCAAATTTTCAAAGGGGCTTACTATTTTTGCATAAGCAACTTTGTGCCTCCATGAGTTTGTGTGCAGACACTGTGGCTGCACACCCACTAGTTGACTTTAAAAGTGCAAAGTGCGTTGCACTTGTTCTATGGGCAAATTGGAATGGGCCTCTCTTTTGTATGTCCCACTGTCATTTGGCCCACACTCTATCCCCGAGTGACTACATGAGAAACATTGAGCTTGTATTAGAAAATTTGGCCCCTGAGTGGGTGCTTTTATGACCTCCATTATTTTAGTACCTGAATACTTCACAAACTTTAATAAATCTAACTTCACGGTGTTCCTTTACTCATATCTCCTTTAACAGTTAGATAACAGGGATGGGACAACTTGTTCAAGTTCACACAGGACATCTGTGGCCAAGCTTGGGTATGAACCCTTCTCTCCTGAGTTCCTAAGTAATGCCTTCACCAAAAAATGATAAGGTCTAAGGGCTATTAATGTTTTCACTATAGTTTAAGAAAGATAAACAGTTATTAATCAGTTTCAAAAGTTCAGAGTGACTTTAGCCTATTTTATATATTTTACTAACATGGCACATTAAGTTGAGCATTGATTTGCAACTAATGCAAGGTTCAACAAAAAGGATTACAAAGTGCAGTTGACATCAGTAGTGGGCCAAACTTATGCCTAATGCAACAGGCCTGTGGGTCTGCTGTGTCCAGAAAGTTACACTGCTTGAGTATTATACTTTTCTCCACTCATTTTGAAAGCAGGTCAGAGTGTTAAAAGAGCTATTCAAATATTCATAAAGGACAAAAGACAAATATTTGGCAACTCCCAGCATTTCAATGCTAAATCATTTAGTAAACACAGGCTAACAGCATTAACAGAAGATCAGAAAAAATTGTCCAGTGCCATTCAGAGCTAGGTCAGCTGAGAGCAAACTTAATGATGTAAATCAAGCTTTTACTGTCACATATTTGACTGAACTTTTGTCTCTACTTGAACTCTTGAATTTTTCCCTTTCAAAGAAAGGTACAAGACAGCCTTGAGAAGGAATTTGTCAGAAAGACTCCATTTCAGAGGTACAATCAATGAGAAGCAATTATCTCAGATATATTTTAGCTTTTTATAGACAAAGACCTTTGTCTGGGTGGGGGGAAGAGGGTGCTGCATAATATAATGTGGCTGATGTGTCTGTATATGCTGCTTCCTTGTATATTTTAATTATACCTGCATTTTTCTTCAAAGGGTTACAAACAGAATTTCAATTACAAGCTGAATGTCAGAGCTGAACAAATGTCATAAGGTACATTCCCCATTACATAAACTTTAGTGAGCTGGGCGTTGAGCAGAGGTTGATGGGTGCGGAGAGCAGAATCTATAACCTGACAAAACACATTTTGGGGGAGAAGGGGAGCTCTGAAGTCCTCTCTCACTTATACTGAGTGACTGCAACCACTGGAACTCTAGTTTGCAATGATCTGTGGACAATGGCTATGCTTCACTGCAAATCTGGTGATCTGGCCATGCCCTACCACTACAAGCTGCTAGTTCAGTTTCCATTGCCCCAACTCCATCTTTCAGCATGAGGTCCACAGTCACTGGTCTGCACTCCTCATCCCCACTGTGTCAATAGTATGATAAGACTACTAACTAGATGGTCTCAAAAAACCTCTGATGATTTAATTTCAGTTCTTTGCGTTACCATTTCTAGCTAGTTTCTTCCAGCCAGTTTCTATTTCTTTTGTTTTATTCAGTGGGATGAATGATTTAACAGTAGAAATAGAAGCTAAGTAGATATACAAAGGTGAAATGGTTTGACTTTGCCATCAAAAGCAGTACTTTTATGACACATTCATGTCACACAGACCCCAGTACTGCAGTGAGTACCACTGAAAATGTCACAAAAGTAGATACCATCTTAGCATTTTTCTTTAGAACTATAAGAGTCCATATGAATTTAGGGGCATTCAGGCACTGACCTGATTGATGACAACGTACCTGAAGTATAACTTAGTACTTGCTAAATGAGGATACATGGAGGAGATTTGTATTTTGTAATGGTTTGCACAGAGAACTAGAAAACTATAATCACTATGGATCATAAACATTATACTCATGATGCTAAGCTCTACCTTTGCACACAAAGTAAGCAAAGGAACTTTATATAACCAGGTTGCCTCTGGCGGAGGATCGTGGTAATAGAGCTGATGATGTGCATCCTCCAGCCTTAAGCCACAATATTACACTTGCAAAGAAAGAGAAATGAGCACCATGGTAAATATGTGACCATTAGTAAAGCTGTGAAGAGAGATAATAAAGTTCTTTGATCCTCCCGTTTTTTTGGCAAGGAGACCAGTCAGAATCTGGCTACAGTGATAATTCAAGTGAAAAAATCTAAATATTAGATACACATGCCCATCTTACAATATAAGATAGACACAAAGGGAAGGATCTGTCTACCTGCTGTTTCGGTCTTGGAAGGTCTCAACCCAATATTTATAAAACAGAAATAGGAAGAAATACCCTCATTAGGAAAGTGTTTTCATAATTTTGTGGAAATGTCCTAATATGAGAACAGATATCAGAAGATGGATACAAAAAGTATTTCATAGTTTCATAGATTGTAGGGTCGGAAGGGACCTGAGCAGATCATCGAGTCTGACCTCCTGCCTTGGCAGGAAAGAATACTGGGGTCAAATGACCCCAGCAAGCTGTTCATCTAGCCTCCTCTTAAATACCTGCAAGGTAGGTGCCAGCACCACTTCTCTTGGAAGTTGGTTCCAGATCTTAGCTGCCCTGACCGTGAAGTAGTGCCGCCTGAAATCTACCCTCTGCCAGCTTGTGACCGTTATTCCTAGTCACTCCTGGTAGTGCTTGGGGGAACAGGGACTCCCCCAGTGCCTGCTGGTCCCCTCTGACTAGTTTGCCACTAGATCCCCCCTCAGCCTTCTCTTGTGGAGGCTGAACAGGTTCAGATCCCTTAGCCTCTCCTTGTAGGGTCTGCCCTGCTGCCCCCTGATCATGCGAGTGGCCCTCCTCTGGACCCTCTCCATGTTGTCACATCCCTCTTGAAGCGCAGTGCCCAGAACTAGATGCAGTAGTCCAGCTGTGGCCTGACCAGTGTCACATAGAGGGGGAGGATCACCTCCTTGGATCTGCTTGAGATGCATCTGTGGATGCATGACAAAGTGTGGTTGGCCTTCCTGACTGCATCCCCACACTACTGGCTCATGTTCATCTTGGCATCAATGATGATGCCAGAGCCCCTGCCCAGGGGGTGCAGCCTTCCTGGGGCTTGTCTGAGGCCTCCACCCAGACAGAGCCCACGGAGGGGGCTGGCATCCCCCCGCCCCCTGGCCTGTGGGAGTTGCCCAGCAAGTCCTGTGGTGGCAGGGATTGGGGACCCCCACACCTGTCCTGCAGGAACCTGCCTTAGGGTCCTGGAGGCGCATGTGAGGGAGCTCTAGGAGGAGGTTAGCAGGCTGAGGGGAATCAGGGAGGCAGAGGAAGAAATTGACAGCTATTTTCTTTCCCTGCAGGGCCACACACCCAAGGAAGAAGCACCTCGGGAAGTGCCCTCCACTGCAGAGTGGCAGACGGTCACCTCCAGAACCAGGGTTGCTCATAACGCAGCAGTACCAATTCCTCCAGTCTGGCTGGAGAACAGGTATGAGGCCCTGGCAACTCTGGAGGAGAAGGAAGGAGAGGAGGAAACTGGGAAGGAGGCAACTCCACGCTCTCCACGTTCCAAACAGGCCAAAGGAGATAAGCAGGCCAAGAGGAAAAAGCGTTGAGTGATTGTCATAGGCAACTCCATCCTGAGAGGTACAGAGGACCCCATCTGTCACCAGGACCCCTCGACACACGAGGTCTACTGCCTACCTGGAGCAAAGATTCAGGACATGAAGGGGATGATCCAAGCCATGATCCAGCCCACCGAATACTACCCCATGGTCCTAATCCATGTGGGTACTAATGATGCAGCCAGAAGCCCTGATTGCCTGATGGTGGACTACCATGCTCTGGGGTGCGTGCTAAAGGAGATAGGCACACAGTTGGTTTTCTCCTCTATCCTATCAGTGAGTGGATGTGGAAGACGACATGCAATGTGCATTGCGGAGACCAACTGGCGGCTTTGGGAATGGTGTCTCGAGGCAGGCTTTGGTTTCCTCGACAATGACCAGCACATCAAGACAAGAGACATGCTCAGGTGATGGGCTCCACCCTTCCCCTAAAGATAAGCATGTGTTTTCTTCTACGTTGATGGATCTCCTCCAGTGGGCTTTAAACTAGGCTTGTTGGGGGAAGGGGAAGATGAGGGTGAAGGAAACATCAGACTGCCAGACCAAGCAACACCCACAAGTACAGCCCAGCCTAGACTGACAAGCAGAACATATACACAGGTAAGTGACAGGGGCCACAGTAATGCTGAAAGTAGGGGGCCAGTGCACACATCCACAGGAGGCCTCAAATGCTTCTACACAAACACTCATAGTATGGGAAACAAGCAGGAGGAACTTATCCTCCTGCTAGCTACACATAGTGGGGCTCATTGAAATGTGGTGGGACCCAACGCATGACTGGGCGGTGAATGTCAAGGGCTATAGGCTGTCCAGGAGAGATAGGATAGGAAGAAAAGGTGGGGGTGTGGCACTCTATATTGAGGAGGAATACACATCCTCGTCAATTAGCAAAGAATCAGAGGAGAGGCACTCTGAAGTGCCTTGGGTTAGAATACAAGGCAGTCGAGGGGAAAGAGACTTAACAGTGGGGGTCTACTACAGACCTCCCAACCAAGGGGAAGAGCTC
>NW_017728886.1:228603475-228611677 GCF_001723895.1 Crocodylus porosus
GGCTAGGATCTGGAACCAACTTCCAAGGGAAGTGGTGCTGGGTCCTACCCTGGGGGTCTTTAAGAGGAGGCTTGATGCCTACCTAGCTGGGATCATTTGAGCCCAGTTTTTTCTCCTGCCCAGGCCAGAGGGCGGACTTGAAGATCTACAAGGTCCCTTCCAACCCTACTTCTATGATTCTATAATCCCATTCGAGCATGTCTTTTGTTGTGATGTGCGGGTCATTGTTGAAGAAACCAAATCCCGCCCGAGACACCATTCCCAAAGCCGCCAGTTGGTCTCTACAATGCACATCACATGCCGTCTTCCATGTTTGCTCACTGGTAGGACAGAAGAGAAAACCACCTGTGCATCTATCTTCTTCAGCCCCCCAGAGCGTGGTAGTCTGCCATCAGGCAATCAGGGCTTCTCCTGGCCGCATCATTATTACCCATATTGATTAGGACCACAGGGTAGTAATCGGTGGGCTGGATGACCCCGGGCCTTGCTGGGCAACTCCCACAGGTCAGGGGGTTGGGGGACACCAGCCCCCCCATGGGCTCTGTCTGGGTGGAGGCCTCAGACAAGCCCTGGGTAGGCAGCACCCCCCCAGGCAGGGAGTTGCTGCTTGTTTATGGCTTAGTGTGATGCCTTCACCCTGCCCTAGCAGGAGTCTCCCTCCTGGCCCTTCCTGCTCGCCCACCAGTGCCAACGCCAACGCAAATACTGGCGCACTCTTACAAAGCATGCCTGTTTGTGTGCTCTGTTCACTTTGCTCCCTACCTGCTCAGCTAAAAGGGATCCAGGGGGCTTCCCCTCTGGATCCAGCTCAGCTGCGTCCGGTCCCTCTGCCCACTTACCTTAGGGGGATCAGCTACTGTTGCCCCCGCTGCTGGCTTCACTGCTGCTGCCTCCGCCTCCGCTTCAGGTCAGGTAAGGGGGCACACATGCATGCGGGACACACGTGTGCCTGGATCCCTCCTCTCCTCCCTGCTCCTGCCTCCCGAGTCCACATTTCATGGATGTAATTCCAAACCCTTAATGAGATTTGGAAAATGTACTTATTTACTGACATTAAGATGAAGTTTTATGCTGGAAATTGCAAAATACATCCAGTCTTCCTGTGAATTCTAAACAGATTTGTTGGCATTAGAAAGAGAAAGCCAATTTCACTTTTTTCTACTTGTACTGGCCCTGCATAGTCAATCTACCTAAGAAGCAGAGAGAGAGAGAGAATCTTTTTCTTCTCCTGCATTTTCTACAAGATTATTTACCAAATTCCAATCGCTTACACCTGTGCCAGTCCAGGAAAGTCTAGGTTTGTATAGGTGTTATTAAGGGCATTTATCTGGAGACAATAGGGCTGCACAAGTATTAATGAGATAATTGGGTTTGAGGAACCTTTATTACAGGTGATGATACATAAGAGAGAACAGAACCTTGCAATTAGAAACATTTCTCTACATGTGTAAACTGAGTGTATTTGAAATGGATATCAGTCAGTCACAGTAAGGATGGATCCACACTATGCAATTTTTAGAGTCACTTTTCAGAGTAGGACTATGCTTTAAACAACGACAGATGTTTCTTTAGGTTTTGTATGACCACAGCCAGTAAACGTATATCATTACTATGATTACATAAACAAATACCTACTATACAAATATGGTTCAGAAGTGTAAAATAATTAAGGAAAATGGAAAGCTGTACTGCCTATATTAAATTAAGAACTGAATTATTAACGAAAAGATAAGCTAGCTGTAACAAACTGATATAAACCATTGCTTTCTATAACTTGCCTGGTAATAGCCTGTATACATATTGCAAGCTTCAGAAGAGCACGTATACTTACAAACATCCAGGCACTAAACAGGGTTGTTGGCAATGTACAACTGCATTATCATTGTGGGGAAGCAAGACTGAGATGGAGCAGTCAATCACCTTCTGTGATGTTAGCAGAGCCACATCATCTCAAAAAGAGAAAAAAAATCCGTGCTCCATTATCCTGGGCATAAAAGAGATCCAAAGGGACAGTGTCTGCTCCTCTCACCACTGAGATGCAGCTCTCTGGACCAACAAAATGGCAGGGGGACTAGCTCTATGTCTCTTTCCTTTGTATATTGCATAATACTTTATTTTCCAGTACAGCTTGTTTAGGCTCTTGTTACAATACTGAGTGTGCACATCTGAGAAATCACGAGCTTGCATAAGATACTTCTCAGTTCAACAGAACAGGCTGGGACCTTCACTCAGCACAAACTGTTCCAACATCATCAGGGAATTTTAGATACAGCTAAAATTTAGAAATAATAATACCCCTCCCTGGCCAAGCTCAAACCAGTTGCATGACAGTTAACATTTACTACCACACAATCTATGTTTTTTGTGAGCTCTGTGTCTTTTTATCATTAGGCAGTAAAACCTAAAAATAACTAATTATGTCACAATCACACAACCAATCCAAGTAATTGTGCATTCTTATTTAGTAATAATTCTTATGTATAAATATTTCAAGAATGGAGGTTATTTTTTAATTATGATGTGCTAAAACTCTAAGTGTAATATTTACATGTATAAACTAACATTTGGGACAAGAATTTAGTAAGCCATCCCTCTTAGATAAAGAGCTCTCAACAGAGGATTGTACCTTCATTTCCACTGTTTTGTAAGCTAAGTAAGTGGAAACTTCTCTGGCAGTTTTGTCTTGTCTTGTTCACAGTCAAAACCTTAAATTAAACTTGCTATTTCACTTAGGGTAGTAATGGGCAACCCTGAAGAAGTTCAGCAGTGCGGTTAGGTTTGGATAAGTATAAAAAAATTACAGATGCAAAGCTTATGCAAGCTATCAAGCCATGGGAAGAACCAGTTTTTTACCTTCCGTTTGTTTTATGTTGTGAATCCAGTTACTTTAAGAAAGTTATTCCTGCTTTCTGCCTGTGATCAGAATCATGCCATGTATCTACACAACTGGACTGGAACTCTAGGCCTCTCAAAGCTTCTAATTTTCATGATGATGTTTTATGGGAGGTAATGTTCAGGGACAACCAACATAGGTTCCTCGTGGGCAGATCCTGACTGACTAACTTTGTTTCCTTTTATGACAAGGTCACAAAGTGCTTGGATCTGGGTGCTGAGGAGGATGTCATCTACCCGGACTTCAAGATGGCCTTTGACACTGTTTCTCATTCCATGCTCATGAAACAACTAGGTGACTGTGGCACTGACGTCTACACAGTCAGATGGGTGGCAAATTGGCTCGATGGTTGCAACTAGAGAGTGGTAGTGGATGGGTCATTTTCGACCTGGAGGGATGTGGGCAGTGGAGTTCCCCAGGGCTTGGTCTTCAGGCCTGTGCTATTCAACATCTTTATCAGTGACTTGGAGGTGGGCGTGGAAAGCACGCTGTCCAAATTTGCTGATGACACAAAGATGTGGGGAGAAATGGGCACACTGGAGGGGAGGGACCAACTAGATCTAGACAGGTTATAGAGGTGGGCAGATGAGAATAGAATGGAAATCAATGCAGACAAGTGCATCTGCATCTAGGGAGAAGAACCAGCAACACACCTATAGGTTGGGGAACACCCTTCTCAACAACACAGTGGCTGAAAGGGATCTTTGAGTCATTGTTGACTCCAGGATGGACATGAGCCACCAATGCAAGGAAGCTGTCAGTAAGGATAACCACACCTTGTTGTGCATCTACTGGTGCATCACAAGCAGGTTCAGGGAGGTTATCCTTCCCCTCTATGCAGCGCTAGTCAGGCTCTAATTGGAGCACTGCATCCAGTTTTTGGTGCCACACTTCAAGAGGGATTTAGCTAACTTTGAGAGGGTCCAGAGGAGGGCCACTCGCATGGTCAAGGGGCAACAGGCCAGGACCTATGATGATGACTAAAGGTCCTGAATCTATTCAGCCTCCACAAGAGAAGAGTGAGAGGGGATCTGGTGGCCATCTATAAACTCACCAGGGGGGACCAGTGGAAAATAGGTGAGGCTCTGTTCCCCTGCACACCACCTAGGATAACAAGGAATAATGGCCACATATTGATTGAAAGCAGGTTCAGGCTTGATATCAGGAGGCATTACTTTATGGTTACGGCTGCCTGGCTCTGGAATGTGCTCCCAAGGGAGGTGGTGCTCTTCCCTACCTTGGGGGTCTTCAAGATGAGGCTGGATAGATATCTGGCTGGGCTATTATGATCCCAGCACTTGCTCCTGCCCAGGGCATGGGGCTGGATTTAATGATCTGTGCAGGTTCCTTCCAACCCTAGAAACTATGATTCTGTGTAGGTAAGACGTAATGAAAAAAGCATCCTGATTTACAAATATTTTGATAGTGCTGCTTCTGGCCTCAGCAAGAAAAATGAAAGTCTAGACATATGCCAAAATTCAGCTTAAGTTAGGCTGAAGTTTGATGTAAAAAAGAATGTCTTTATTTTGAGCTTTTCTGTCCCTAAACAGGCAAAGCTCAAGCTGAAACTAAAGACTGTGCCATTTTCTGAGCAAGTTTACTGAGTCCCAATTCATTTATCCAAATGGTAGTGTTTCATTTAAGTCACGGGTATCAAACTCATCCAGCTTGGGCCTGGGGCTGGTCTGTATGTCAGATCAGGACCAAAAATTGGCTCTACATGCCAGAGTCAGCACACAAGGATGGTCTGGTCCAGGCACCACATACAGCACATGCCCTGGACCAGCATTATGTGGTGCTTACTTCAGCCCTTTGTTCCACTTGCAGCATGTGCCAGCCCCAGCTCCATGGGTGGAATGTGGCATGTCGGATCAGTCTGGAGGGCACGCGATAACCAGTGTGCAGGGCCTGAACAGAATGCATGCTGCATGCAACACCCACACCAGACCAGCCGTACACACTGGATCTGGCACAGAGGGCCAGTCTGTGGGCCCAATACAGACCAGCTCTTGATCTAGTATGCAGGGTTGGCCTGGTGCAGGTGTTCCACGCACTGGTTCCATGCACTGCCAGTAGCATGTGCTGACTCCAATCCCCAAGCTATGTGCAACCTGTGTCAGACAGACTGCATAGCATATGCAATGTGCAAAGCCGGGGCCAGTGAATGCCACATGTACCATCAAGACCTACAGGCAGCACTGTGGGCTAGATAATAGGGCTTTCAGAGCCAGATCCAGTCTGTGGGCTATATCTTTGACACCCCTAATTAAAGTCACTGAAAAAAACTCTCATTTGCCCTGGCTTCTACGGAAGCAGGAACTGACCAAGGATAAACAAGGACATAAATACATATGAATTTGTAGCTGAGACTTGTATATTTTAAATCCAAAGAACTTTAAAAAAATTCTTCATTAGGGCTTGATTGTCTAGAATGGCCTGATCATGTACCCAAAAGCTGAAAACATCACTGCCCTAACTTTGTAAGAGATCAAAATATGGATTTGAACTTGGGCCTAATCTTAGAGCACAAGCCCATCTCTAAACAAACAGATATAATGCACAGATTCCATAAACATGGAGACTTAACAGTACCAAAATGAATATATAGCCTAGATAGAGAAAATATAGAAAGTCTGGCATGAATCTTTTGTTTCAAAAACATATCTGGCAAATAACCACAAATTCACGGGTTTTCTAAAAGAATCAAAAAACTATATATCTATTCTGATCTATATTTACTTCTGATATGTTGTCCATCCTTTGCGGGTGAAGATGACTACATCCAGTGTGGGAGGGTAGGGGTAGTTGAGAGAAAAGAAATGGGAAAGAAACAGAGAGAGAAAAGAGAAACGGATAAAAAAGGAAAAAAGACAAAAGCTAGAGAGGAAGGGGGTAGAGGCTAGGTCACGTGGGTATGTAAGTGATTTATAAGCCCAATCTTTGCCTTAAACAGTCTGCTGCAGCAGAGGCAGGAAAGCGATGAGGGCTGGGTATGAGACATTTTCATTTTTCTGGCCACATGTTTCTTCATTGTTTTTGCTGTGTGTTGCTGTTCCAAGGCCAGTGCTCTATTCTGGATTGATGACCTCCAGGATGGATGGTTGCAAGTGATTTGCTTTCATGACTTGGGGCCAATGCTGAAACTCTTTAGGGACACCTTTATGGTGTCCTTGTACAACTTCTTTGGTGCACTGTGACAGTGTACTCCATTTGACAGTTTGCTGTAGAAGATTTTCTTCTGCTGGTGAGTTGGACATTCTTGAAAGGTGGCCGGCCCATCTTAGCTACGCCAGTTTCCATAGGGTGTGAATACTGTCAAGAGCTGATCTTCTGAGCACCTTGGTGTCCAGAATCTTGACCTGCCACTTGATCTTTAGTATCTTTCACAGGCAGCTGAGGTAGAAGTAGTATACACACACACACACACACACACACACACACACATATACACATATACACACATGCAGATACACACATATTAATCAGAAGTAGAATTCTGAGATATCTGTCTATCTATCTATCTTAGAATGTGTGTGTGTGCATATTAGAAATAGATAAGGATAAGAGTATATATAGCGTGTATATAGAAAAATTACATATATTGCCTAGACTAAGAATTCTACTTCAGATATCTCTCTCTCTATCTATCAGGAGTAGAATTCTTAGTCCAGGCAAATAGATAACTAAGAAGCATCCTCTTATCTTTTAGTGACTGTGCAGTATATAGCAACCCAGGAGTGCAATAACTAAAACATTTATATTTTCATATCTACAACCCAAACAACTTGTAAAAGATTGCATCATCAGGCCACTCTCCTCCAACGTTTCCCTGAAAAGTTAACAGCTTCATCTTTGACTTCACCAAAATCTAACATCATGATTGAACAGAGGGCTTGAAGTTTTTATGAACAGATTAAATGGAGAAGAAGCACAATTTCCCACAGCCTAAGGGAAGTCAGAGGCAGAAGGAGAAACATTAGAAGCATATAGCGTGTTTATGTTTAATGACAATCACAAAGGAGATGAGAGTTTATAAAGCTGAAGACCTGCATGGAATGCCACAATACATTTAAAATTAAATTAAAAGAAATACTAAAGGTGATATCTTGCCTCCACTGAAATCAGTGGCAAAACTCCCATTGACTATACCAGGACAGGATTTTACTTAGTATATTTATCCATGCAAAATGAAGTGTGACTACAAATATGTAGACTAGTACATGCTTGAAAAGTACAGGTACAGGTACAAGAGAATGAATTGTTACAGAAAACCAAATAAGTGGAAAGCAGCATATTTGTACTGTGTAAGGCTCTGATCCAGGAAAAAAAAACCCAGTACATTTTTACTTTAAACTGTTATTTATTTAAGTGGGAACCTGACATCTCCCAGACTGCTCAAGACAAGACGCAGGGTGACATAGCACTCCTGACACAAATATATCTGATTAGTTTGTATCTGTCAGTCCTTGGGGTGGCATCTATTTTGTAGAACAGGCTAAAAATTAATCAGATGGAAAAATGTTTTTCCTCAAAGCTCCTTTTTTCATTTAATTCATCCTCTGCTTTTCAGTGACAAAATAAGAGAGAGAAAAAACGGTAAAGGAGAAGGAAAAGTACAGAACTAAAACAAAGCAAATCTAACCCTTCCATTTCCCCCCTACAGAAATCTAAACAAACAAAAAAAAGTTTGAAAATTTAGGCCACACAAAGATGCCTCGTTTGTCTCAGAAGAAATGACTTTGTTCTCTGCAATCATTGAGATATCTATGTCTTGTTATGGACAAAGCCTAAAAAGGTTCACAGGAAAGGAAGCACTAACAGTTTGTCTTGGGACATCATGAAATATGTATGAACAGTTGTTTTGGAATTGCATCACTGAATTAAAGATTTAGCCCCTCACTAAACTCTGACTGGAAGAGCAATGTGTGTACAAACCAACCCTGGGACTTTCCTATTCTGAGACAAAAGCAGGCATGACTTCTCCTGGGACAAATCCAACATCTGTTCCTAACTTTACAAAACAAATATGACATTACGTTGACAGGGGTGGGGATGGGAAGGGAATGTCATTTTTTACCAGATTTGTTCCCTACATTCCCATGGTTAAAGAATTATTTTATGGTATTTTTTGTACTTCTAAATCTATTGTAACCCTTTTGCTGGGCATCAGTTGACAGCATCAAAGGCCAGGCTCAATTTTGGGGTACCAAATATATTCTTCCTTGGCTCAAGCCCCCACCCAGACCACCTGAGAAACACAAAATGAATTACTAGGTTGTCCCACACAAACAATGCCCTCCCCCCGCCCC
>NW_017728886.1:228611777-228616995 GCF_001723895.1 Crocodylus porosus
CAGATAGTGTGTACACAAAAGACAGATTTATTAGAGAAAAGAGTGGAAAACACCACATGTAATTTAAGACCATACTAACTACAAGATGTAGTCTATAGGTTGCACTGCACCAGGGGAAGCTCTACAGAGTGTGGGTCCTTCTGCAGTGCAAGGGGCCCCTCATTGCTCTTGAAGGAATGGCAGCATACCAATCTTTGTCCCCATGGAGAGGCTCTGTGTGTGTGTGTGTGTGTGTGTGTGTGTATGTGTGTGTGTGTGTGTGTAGGAAGTGACTGCAGCTCCAGACAACATACACACACCCCAAAACTTCTGGGCTAGATTATAGGCTGTGTGAAATTTCACCGGCTGTTTTGATTCAACACTGTTTTGAATCATTTCAAGCTCAAAACAGTGAAATTGAATCAAAATGAAGGTCTTTGAAACAGCCTTGAAACAAAATGAGGCTAGTTGAAATGTTTTGAAAGTTTCAAGTTTCAAAGCAGCCAGCAGCAAGGTTGTGAAAGACAGGGGAGAACCAGGGCTGCACTCCCAGCCCAGCTGGGCTGACTCTCCATCTCCAGTGCTAGATTGGGCTTGGGGTAGGGAGTCAGCAGCTGGGCTGACTTCCCACCCCCAACCCGATCTAGCAAAATGTCAAAACAGCCTGTTTCGACAAAGCAAAATGGAACTAGTGGTCCGAACCTAAATGAAATTAGAAACCGAACGCTGTTCCATCGAAACCTTGAAACTCAAGGCAAAATGGAACGGTGCCATTTCACACATCCCTACTACTTTATATGGCCTGCTGAAATGGAAACCAAAGGACAAACTGAAAAGGGAGCAAGGTTGATTAATGGCTACAGCCAGCCCAACCACAGCTTGACTAGAGCAAAGGACCATCAAAAGAAACAAGGGGAAAGACCGGGCCTACCCTCTAGGCCTGGGCTGCAGGTAGTTTGGGTCAAACAGCTCCACTGGGAGCAGAAAGTTGCAAACCTCAACCCCAGCTCAAAACCAGACAGATTAGAAACTCCCAGGTTCCAACCTTGTTTAAACTGCCAGACCTAATTCCTGGCCAGCCAACCCAAGGAAGCAATACTCTTTTCCCCAGTATTAATCCCTTAAAACCTCAAAAGAACAAAGGGGAAGAAAAGGAGGAGAGAGGAGTTCCCAGACACTGGGACAATTCTCCCTCTCTCTCCCTCTACCTGAGCTTCCCTTTTTGCTATCTGCAAACTCTGTCTCCCTTGGGGGAGACTTCACTCTTCAGCAGCCCCTGGCAGCTTCTCTCCCCCCACAAACCAGCCTAGCTCCCCTTATATCCCTCCTCATGACATCACCCTGGCCTTGTCCAGTCAGGGAGCACCATAATCCAGTTCCTCTCCCAGTCTGAAGAATCCTCTGCTTCCCTGGCCAGTGAGGCTAGAGGGTTTTATATATTTGCCCCAGATACAGACTCCAGCCTGCCATGTGCTGAGCACATGGCCAAACACAGAGGCCATCTTGCCCACATAACAAACATTCACAAAAAACCCCACCGTACACAACCCAAGTGTGTGTGTGTGTGTGTGTGTGTGTGTGTGTGTGATATTTATTTTCAACAGTAAACACAACATACACATTTGATTTTGGGAGAGAGGACAGAGGGGTGTTCAGTTTGAAATTCTAGACTTTTACAACATTTTAAAGGAAAGCAAATGTGAACTTGAAAAAGAAGAAAGATTAATTTTACCTTAATACTTTTTTGTTTACTGGTAAAATAATCTAATTATGGTTTCCCTTCCCATAGTTGGGTATAATTTTCCATATTAAGGACCCTTAATCCTTCATTCTTTATGCACACAAAGATGCCATTGAGTATAAAACACCAATATTCTTCACGAAGGAAAAGAAAATGAAAGAAATAGCTCTCTAAAGCTGGATGGAGAGAAGCAATCTGTCTAAAGATTTGATTCTTATAACGCTCAAGTGAATTTAGCAGGACTATTCACATGAGCAAAGTTACCCACATGCTTTAGTGTTGTGGGACAGGGCCCTAGGAACACAAACTGCCTTTGCTGTATTTGCCGTAAGTCAACAGGACTAGTAAAGTATTCCAACAGTGATGTCAATACAGTGACAATAACACTGGAAGCATTTGCCATGTTATTCTCGTTATTTTTCACACTGACAGATTTTATTAAGGCTGTTTATTGTTAACACATGGGTCCATAGGTTATTAATATTGCATATAGATATATGCAATTCTTGTGTTATTGCCCAACATAACTGGGAATTCAGTGGGAAGGACAGAGCAGGAATTTTAAATATTGTATTCCAGATGTCTTCTCAGTAGACCTTTACTATACAAAGATGCATTATGCATTTACAGTTTACTACCTGGAGAGAAAAGAATTAATATAGGAGCTGCACATGTCCAGCTTCTATGTCAAGCTCAGCTGAGGAAATCAGCTCATACCACAGCTGGTCCAAAACCTATCACACTTTTACATTTTTGGCAGGATGTCACCTTAGGCATTGTAAATGGTATATGTGTGCTATATAATTATATTGTCCATGGATTTATGCACCTGTGTTGCATATTTCATTACATTTTCTTGGCCTGCTTATTAGGACTACATTTTACATGTCTAATACCACAATTCAGATTCTACCAAATATGAAACACTGACTTTCAAGCAGAGCCAAATGATGCCTAAGTAATTTAACATGACCCAATGGAAGACAAAAGAATTACTTTAATCATAACAAAAGCCAAGAGATTTCCCCTTGCTGTCCTTCCATTCACATGCTTTCTCTCAATAAAGAAATGTTAAGCTGTTAAGTAAAAAAGACAATGTGGTCATTACAGTAAAACACTTATTTGCTAGACAGGAGTTAATTATAATTTCTCAGGAAATTGGGACAAACTTGAGATTCTTTAAACAAAAAAATCAGAGATCATATTATAAATATTTTGCATATTTTGTTTCTAAGCATCAACTGGCCCTATAAAGAGTAACAGAAAAATTAAAAAATTGTGATTACAGTGACAAAGAGTATGTGCCAACAGCTCTGTGGATGGCTTTTTATCTCATTCCCTTTAGTGAAAACAGTTAACTAGGCACCGGTGAGATATTCTGTAACTGCACAACAAAAAGCTGGCACAACTGCCAAGTGTGGCATGCCAGATGTGTGAATACATTCTGGAGAGCAGTATCAGCAGCTCCAACAGAAAGCCATAGCCATTAATCTAGAGACCTCTGGGAGTTCAGGATAGTGCTGTAAAACCTAGACCCTGCCAAGACTGCATCAGATAAAGCCATCAATGCATTGTAAAAAAGACACAAAACCTATTTCATGGGCTGCACTGATCAAGCAATTACAATCATTGACTACATTAAGCAAAGAAACAGCAGGGTGCCCTATAAAATTGACTGCCAACTTGAATAATCAATAGACTCCATGTAGAGTAAATTAAATAACTGAAAAACTATTTGGAAAAGCTGAAGTTAAAAAGCCAATCTGTAATCCCTCATCCATGGAAAAACAATCCTGTGTCCAAAAGATTCTTTAGTTTGCTTTAATTCTTGTCACTAGGAAATACAGTAAGCTGAGGAAGACATTCTTTAACCATCTCATTCACTAGTTAATAACTGTTCATATTACCCATGTGTTCATTATCAATTTGCCCACTGAATTACACCTCCCGCAACATGCCATGGGTCAAACATGGGTCTAAATTACAGAACTAAGATTCAAAAGAAGGAAATCTAGAAAAATTGTATACACTGCTGATGGCTTAAAATGATGCAGATTACTTTCCCTGATGAAAGCGTATTTAATTTAACCTGGTCTTCCTGATTATTTCCAAAGCAGGCTATTTATAACCACCATCCTGAAGTGAACAGTAGAGCTGGTTGGGAATTTTTCAACAAAACATTTTCATTGAAAGATGCTAATTCATTAAAATCAAAATGTACAGAAACAAATTAATTTTGACTAGAAGTTTTTCTTGGTTTAGGGTAGAATTTCTGCTGAGAGAGAGGGGAGGAGTTCAGAATAACTGGATCCCAGTGTCTGTATAGGCGGTGCGAGAAAATATTATTTAGAGGGGACTGACCTCTGCCTCCCCCTCCTGCAGGACTGTTGCAGGGATAGTGCATCCTGGCACTGTATGTGGCACTAGCAGAGGAGTGTGCAACAGGAGCACTGGATGCGGCGCCGCGGCACTGGGGCATGACAGTAGCATTGTGGGACAGCAGTGTCATGGTGCTGCTGCTGTTCCTGGCTACTGAGAAATTAGTCTGTGGGAGCTAAAATGCATTAGCCTCAGCCTTCCACTGCCTATGAGTATCTAGAACACTCAGCTGGGGTCAGGTCCAAGTTTCTATTGCTACTGGACCTGGGTCTTCCACATCCTGAAGTACTGCCCAAACCTCTGAGCTGTTTGTCCATGAAAGGTTTCTAAAAGCCAAGGTCTTACAATTTCATAGTTGGTAGGGTCAGAAGTGACCTGAACAGATCATCAAGTCTGACTCCCTGCCATGGCAGGAAGGAGTACTGGGGTCAAATGACCCCGGAAAGGTGTTTGTCCAGCCTCCTTTTAAAGACCCCCAGGGTAGGAGCCAGCACCACTTCTCTTGGAAGTTGGTTTCAGATCCTAGCCGCCCTGACAGTAAAGTAGCGCTTCCTGATAGCTAGCCTGAATCTACCCTCTGCCAGCTTCTGACTATTATTTCTTGTCACTCCTGGTAGTGCTCGGGGGAACAGGGACTCCCCCAATGTCTGCTGGTCCCCTCTGACTAGTTAGTAAATGGCCACTAGATCCCCCCTCAGCCTTCTCTTGTGGAGGCTGAACAGGTTCAGGTCCCTGTCGCCCCTCCACGTAGGGCCTGCCCTGCTGCCCCCTGACCATGCAAGTGGCCCTCCTCTGGACCCTCTCCATGTTGTCCACATCACTCCTGAAATGTGGCACCCAGAACTGGACGCAGTACTCCAGCTGCAGCCTGACCAGTGCCGCATAGAGGGGAGGATTGCCTCCTTGGACCTGCTTGAGATGCATCTGTGTGATGTAAAAATCGCGGTTCATTTCTCGGGAGGCGAAAAAAAACCTTCAGCCACAGACACACCCTATTAGCAACACAAAAGGTATATATTTGCAAATAGGGTCAGAGAGAGAGACAAAAGATCAAACACTCTGCTGCCCCCGAGGGAAACTGCCCAGCTGGCTTTATCCCCTCTCTCCTGACCACGTGTG
>NW_017728886.1:228617175-228633946 GCF_001723895.1 Crocodylus porosus
TCTCCCAGTTCTCTCACCAGGGAGGGCTGACAGCTGCGCTGTTTTAACAAGACTTATTGATAATGCATTTTTAATAATATTTCTAACATGTGGATGCATGACAAGGTGCGGTTGGCCTTCCTGACTGCATCCCCGCACTGTCAGCCCATGTTCATTTTGGCATCAATGATGACTCCAAGATCCTTTTCTGCCTCTGCACTGACGAGACGGGAGTTCCCCAGCCTGTAGGTATGCTGCTGGTTCTTCCTCCCCAGGTGCAGTACCCTGCACTTGTTGGTGTTGAAACCCATCCTGTTCTCATCTGCCCAATGCTGTAACTTGTCCAGGTCCAATTGTAGCCTATTCCTCCCTTCTAGTGTGCCCACTTCTCCCCACATCTTAGTGTCATCAGTGAATTTGAACAGTGTGCTTTTTACCTCCTCATCCAAGTCGCTGATGAAGATGTTGAAAAGTGCAGACCCGAGGACCGAGCCCTGGGGGCCCCCACTGCCCACATCCCTCCAGGTCGAATAAGAGCCACCACCACTCTCTGGGGGCAGCCCTCCAGCCAATTCATAACCCATCTGACTATCATGACAGAGAGTGAAAACAGATGGCTAAACCCTGACATTTTTCACAAAGCAGAATTCTTCAGGGCCAGCCCTACATGACTAATTGAAAGTACAGGCAGTTCTTGGACTTATAAAAAAATTGGTTCCTGAAAACTGCACCTTAAGTCAACATGTTGTAGCTTGGAACTGAGTTTCCTATAGGAAACAATGTTATAAATGGGGGTTTGGTTCCTGAACCAAGGCCCAATACCCTATTTTCACCAAAAATAACCTACAATTCTGTACTTAATTATAGATGACTAATAAAGCTACATTAATATATTTATATTGTAAATAGCAATCATACTGATTTGGAAGGACTTCTTTGAGATGACTTTAATGGACTTTTTGAAGGGTTCTCGGCTGGAGTCTTCTCAGGAGACTTGGCTGCAGGTTTTTCTGGAGTCTTGTCTGCTTTCTTAAAGAACGCATCCAAGGAAGTTTGGACAGACTTTCTCCAGGGAGATGGGCGGCGCAGCAAACTTGTTCGCTGGCGTGGCGTGGTGTCGGATCAAGCATTGTAAAGTCAAAATTGATGTCAGAAAGTTGAAACGGGGTGTCAGTTTATAAACGCTGTAAGTCTTAAATGTAACTCGAAACGTAAGTGGAGAATTGCCTGCATCCTCATTCTATATAGATGTAGCAGTCCATAGAAGTTCTCAACTGCAGGATAGAGAGACCTTGTAACCCCATACTGCTGGTATTCTGTGGAAATCCATGGGCTTTATGCACAGTTTCACAAACACCTACAGTTTCGAAACAGGGATATTTATTTCAAGATTTAGTCCAGGTCTACACTGTTATATCACGTGGTTATGCCCAAATTATTGTTCTCACTAGTGCTCCACTCACCTATACATGTTGCTAAGGATTTGGAGGAAGGAGGCATAGTCCACAGTTCTTTGTGTTGCCATTGTATGATATATTCCCAGAAAATCATGGGAGAGCTTATTTGTCCTTGAAAGCATTGGAGGACCAACAGCACTTAATCCTTAATCCAACAACACCTATCCTACACCTCAGTGCCAAGTAGAAAAATTACTAGCCTGAACGAAAGAAGAACCTGATCTACCCCAGAGCCCCAAAGTGCTACTTAACTTGGATCAGCATTTTCTGTCAGTAAACTGCTGAAATATTAGAGGCACTCACCAGTAAGCCCTGTCTTAACTATGCAGTGAAGGCATGCCCAAAGCAAGCAGATCCGGGGCCCTAGATTGTTTTAATTCTTGGATAGGCAAAGTTGAACAAAAACGATTAAGAATATTTTTTTCAGTTACCCCAATGAGTGCTACTTGTTTGTAGTGAAAATAGTAAATGCATGCTACCCTTGAAAATTTACACTTCTTCATACTTTTGCCCTGGATAATTTTCTTCATTTTCATTCTTCAGTTTTGAACTAAAAAAAATTCTCCTTTTTTGCTGGGGAAATGTATTTTTACATGAAAATTATGCCTTCTGTTTTCATTTTGCTTAAACTAGAAAAAAAATCTGAGGCAGAGCTGCAACATATTTTGCTTTTCACAGAATCAGGAAAAAAAAGTGTTATCAGTTTTTCCAGTGGTGCAAATATTTTTTACTCACCTCTCTACAAACACGGGCTCTTTTATAAATAAACAAGCTCTGTCAACGTGAACAAGGGTATCAAAATCTGGACCTAAAGTAATAACATATGATTATTTCTTTTCTAGTTAATAGATCAAGAGCACTTTTAAACAGAACCATCATATGGAATTTTGGGTTCATTCAGTCTGATCTGCACATTCAGGGAAAACAGACGAAAATCAAAATGAACTTCTGGCTGCATGCAGCATTTCCATTGGGCTGCAATGGGGCTAATATCTCAAATAAATCTTGGACCTGTCATCATTACTAAAAAGGTTTTGTAAATCAAGGGACCTGGAAAATCCCTTTGACATTAATATACTACACCAATATTTTAGATGTTTTCTACAAGTACTTGCATGGGTACATAATAAATTAGTTGTCAATAAACGGCCTGGGATAACAATGGCCTGCTTCTTATCCTGTTACAAAAATAAATGGGGATAAAACCTCTGAAAGTGTAGGCCTTATAAGCCGACTCATAGCAACTGTATATGAAAGAAGGATAAAATGAGTACATGTCACAATAAAAGTTTCCAACTTATATGCTGATTAGATGATAATGCTACCCAGAAAAGCAAAAGGGGAGAAAAAGCACTGCAGAGAACTTGAGAAAATGTCTTACTGAAAATTATTGTATTTACTACTTATTAGATTCTCAACTCAAATAGGTCTTGATTGTTGAGAACTTGGATAGTTAAAAGCTTTAAGATCATCAATTACATTACTCATAATTTCCACATCTGCCTCTCCCCATCAATTCAGAGAGAAAGGGAGAGAGAGAGAGAGAGAGAAGACTGTTATTTGGACAACTTGATTACTACAAGCCTGTTACAATGTGCACTTGAAATGCCTTTAAGAATTTGAACCTAACTACCATTTGCTGTTTTATGGAACAAATGCATAGATGGCCCTTGGTGACAGAGAAAAATCAAATGAGTGGAGATGTAGCAAATTACCTGGGAGAAAAGCAGTTATTTATCCACACACAGGGGCCCATCAAAGGTGGAATGTAATACAGCAATTTTCCAAGATGGCCTTCCTTCATGCACGCAAAAGAATAATAATTTACATTCTTCTTTAAATTAAACCAGATTATAATTAATACAATCATAATATAATTGAACAGCAATGTAGCTATGTGGGTATAGGGTATGTGTTGGCTGTAGGAAATTGTATCTAAGTGATACCAAAGGCAGTACTATTTTTTTCAGAAATCTTTTCTTCGTTATTGTTTTTTTTAAGTACCTACAGATCCTGATCCAACTTCCATGAAAGTCAATGGAGAGCTACCCATTAACTATAACGGAAGCTAAATTAGTCCAATAGAACATACTGATTTCATTCACAAGCATCTATTAATATTCATTTCCCACAAACAATTCATACAATAAGACTGACCCAAGTCAACTAACAGAAAAATAATTTAATAATTATTGACCTTAAGAATTAGAGACATTTTCTGATATTTTTTCCTCTCGATGAGTAACAGATTACATTGGACTTAATCTTGGCACATTTTGAATGCTTGCATGTCCCACTATCTTTAAAGGGAGCAGCAAGGTTTAATACAATGTACTTCAAGATTGAACCTTCTTTGAATAGCCCAACTTATATCCATAGGAACATTTGTGGAATCAATTTTACTTATTATATGTAATAGTGTGGACCTCCCTATATATGTTAGGTACCAAGCTACAGAAAGAAACAGACATCAAGAAAAATAAAAATCACTGTCACAGCTCTAATGAGTCCACACATTTGCTCAGAGGTTGCAGGGAAAATCTGAAATAAATAAAAACATTTCCAGAAATTATTCTTCCTAAGCACAAATGTAGTATGTGACATTTTCCTTAATTGCTGATGCTTAAATGTAACACTTTCCTATATGTGAATCTCTCACCCTAGAAGTATCTCAGTCTTGTTAGTAACATGGATCTGGGTTTTCTGTTCACCACAGAAAAATGCAGATTTTCTCTTTTTAATGAGAAAAACATAGGTAATGGTGGGTTTCCCTTTGCAAGCTGGAAGATTTTCAGCCTGCAAGGGCTGGGGAGAGTGGAAGGAGGGTGAACAGGCAGGGTGCACCACATGCATGTGCACATGCACACATGCATATGGCAGCCAGGCAGCATGGAGAACAGCTCCCACAGCTCCCCACAGGTAAGTCTGTGGAGGAGGGAATTGAGGCCACCATAGCAAAGGAGGGAGCATGAACAACGGGTGCTTCCAGCAGCTGGGGGACATGGCGGTGCTGACAGCAGTGGGATCATGGCAGCAGTAAGCGGGAAGCTCCCGCTGATGCCGCCGGAGTTGTCAGCAGCGGGGGGTGGGGTGTGGCAAGCGCCAACCAGAGGTTGGTGACCACCCAGAGATGCCACCAGCAGTGTCAGCAGCAGCCAGTGGTGATCGCTGACTACCTGCAAATACCGTCAGTGGTGCCTTTTCATATAGGGTGTACCACCATGCTCAAGGGTTGTACCTGCACCTGCGTGCACCCCCTATGCATCACCACTGGGAGGGAGTTAGGTAGTGCTGGGGCTTGGGGTGCTGCCCAGCTGGAGTGGTTGTGTGGGTCCCAGGGCCAGGGTGGGAATGTGCAGCCTCAGGGTCTGGGGATCTGTGAGCATCTCATCCAGGGAGTGGCAGAGGGGCTGGCTCTCCAACACTATGTGCACTCCCGGGGGGATGAGAGAGACATGACGCCAAGATTTATGTGCCAGGTGGGGGTGGGTGCAGGCCAGGGATAAATCTGTCAGCCTGCATCAGCCCCCACACCCCATGGGCTCCACTCCAGCTGTGCCACCCATGGGGGAGGGGGAGCAAGGATCTATGCTCTGCTCTGGCCACAGCAGCTACTGACACCCATGGTCAGCAGGTAGGGCTCAGGCAGTGCTAGGGGGAGCAGGGGCTGTGGACCCAGGTTCCTGGCCCCATAGCTCTGGCAACTGGGGGTCCCCTCCAGCAGGGCTGGGGGCAGGGGCTATGGGACATGAATAAGGGGCACCAGAAGGGTTGTGGGTTGGGAGTGAGGGGTACCAGCAGGGTTGGGGTGCTGTGGCTTGGTAGTGAAGGACAATGGCATGGGCAAGGCACTGGCATATCAGGGCTGTTCAGCATCACAAAGCAGCGGGGGAAGACAGCTGCAGGTGGACCCAGGTCCTGGTGAGTGAGGGAAGGCAGGGGGAGCTCTGATTTTCCATGATAAATACCCCAAATTAAATGCCAAAATGGATAAGTATTCAGCATTTTTTAATGATAATGCTCGAGGCATTGGTAGGCTTCCAAATTGCTTTAAAATTGTAAGTATATCAATAAAATATTGTGTTCAACAGATCCTGTATATATGTATATAAATATAAAAGCCTAAGTCTGTCTGTCCATAACAGTTTATTCACACTGTGATAGGTTGACAGAGTGCTTCAAGCATGGGGGAGCACCACCATGATTCTGAAACGGCGCAGAGGACGAGCCAAGGGGTGAGGGAGTGGGCCTCAGCTCCCCTATCCCGCTCCCTGCAACAGGCAGAACAGCAGCAGCATGGGGTGTTAGGTGGTGCCCATTCTTGATGGGCAGTTGGCTAGTATGAGTGTGTGTGTGTGTGTGTGTGTGTGTGTGTGTGTGTGTGTGTAGATATAGATATTAGGTGAACACAATGTTTCAACAATAGTGGCTTTTCATTTTAATCATGGAAAAACACAGATTAGGGAGTTTTAATCAGAGAATTTGCAATTTTTAAACAGAAAATTCCAGGATCACTGACTATCAAGGTTAGAGTGAGTTTACTAAATGCACTGGTCAGGCCGCAGCTGGAGTACTGCGTCCAGTTCTGGGCGCCACACTTCAAGAGGGACGTGGACGATATGGAAAGAGTCCAGAGGAGGGCCACTCGTATGATCAGGGGTCAGCAGGGCAGGCCTTATGAGGAGAGGCTACGGGACCTGAACCTGTTCAGCCTCCATAAGAGAAGGTTGAGGGGGGACCTTGTGGCCTGCTACAAACTGGTCAGGGGGGATCAGCAGGTATTGGGGGAGTCCCTGTTCCCCCGTGCGCTGCCAGGAGTGACCAGGAATAACGGTCACAAGCTGGCGGAGGGTAGGTTTAGATTAGATATTAGGAGGCGCTACTTCACAGTCAGGGCGGCTAGGGCCTGGAACCGGCTTCCAGGGGAAGTGGTGCAGGCTCCTAGCCTAGGGATTTTTAAAAGGAAGTTAGATGAGCACCTTGCCGGGGTCATCTGACCCCGGTGCTCTTTCCTGCCAAGGCAGGGGGTCGGACTAGATGATCTTCCTAGGTCCCTTCCGACTCTAGCTACTATGAAACTATGAAACAAGAGGAGTCTTTCCATTCACTTCAGTAGACTTTGGATGAATCTCTACTTCGGTAATATTTCCTAACGTTGAGAGCAATTTGGAGCATTTGACAAAATTAAAATTTCACCAAAACCAAAACATGCCACAGATGCAGTAGTTTTGAAATATCTTTCATCTGCAAGATTTCTGAGACACACACAACATTTCTTAACCTGCTGCTGAAGGCATTGGCCTGGGATAGAAAAGGCCCCACATTCAGCTTCCTGGTCTTTGTGATCAAGTATGTAATCTGCCAACTGCCCACTAGCCTCTGCTATGTTATGCCTCTGTTGTACTCAGTGGAAATCTCTTTGTACCCCATTTTAAGTGATTTGCACAAGGACCCACTGGAGTCCGCAGCAGACCCAAGAACTAACTTAATTTTTCATTTTTCACAAATTTTCCCCATTCTTGTTTTTCTCTGCTAAATGTCATCCATCTATTGCAGGGCCCAGGCCAAGCCCCTAGCTTCCCAAAGTTATTTAAGATAACTAAACTTCCATTCAAATCTAAATGCCTATTTGGGGATCTGGCCCACGAACCCTGCCCAAAAAGAGGGCCAAAAACCAAGGGGATTGGGAAGGAAAAAGCCGACACTGGGGATCAATGGAGGAAGATCAAGAGGAAAAATGTGCATCTGAAAACAATGTGTGAAGGCCAGGAGAGCAGGATATGGTCTTTTTTTTAAAAGAAATTTGAAAAATAATTTTTACAATCATAAGAAGAAAGTGAAAATTTTCAAATGGGAACTACTTTTTTTCTAGATTTTTCACATAAGCGGCTCATTTTCAACTAGCTATTCAATATCTAGTCAGTGTTAGCCCCCACATGTGATCAAACAACACTTTTTGGCTTATGATCAAGTCAAAAAGGAAATATTTTGTTCAATACTCTTTTACGTTGGTCAAAAAATAAAGCCACAGGGTTAGAAGCCTGAGAGATGCGAGCACCTGAAAACCCCATGGAAGTAAATCAGAGCTGCAGTCAGTCAGAACCCCTCAGGATCTGCCTCATTGTTTTTTATGTTTTCGGATGCAAGCTTTCTTTTCCACCTTCATCTAAATTATCACCATTACTGCAAGTGAAGCATCGCCTACAAAAGGAGACTGACTTGAAGTTAAAACACTATTCATACAATTCCACTAACTTATGAATATTGTGATATTTATAAGATAGACTTACGCTAGGCATAAAGGGTCATATCTATGGAGTTAACACTCAATTCCCATTCAAATCAGTGGGAATTTTGTGCCTAAAAGAGACTATGGTCCAGGTCCTCAAAAGTATTTAACAGGTTGTTTTGTCATTGTTAGTTGCCCATTGACTATGCATGATAGTCATCAGCATTTTTTATAGTCATGCAGCATGAATTTCCTAAAAGATGAATCCCATTCTAATTACATCTGGAACCCAAGCAAAGTTGGGATGTCATGATCCATCATGTCCATCTCAAACAATAACATTACACCTATCAGTTCCATAATTATTCCAGTTGTCCACAGAAACAAATTGTACAAGCAAAAAGAGCATGCGTTCAGAAAGTTACATTATACATCTACTAAAATAAATCCTATTTCTATTCCTTGTTTATGAAAGCCAAGCTATGCTCTATTAGTATACACCCTTCTATTACAAGGGTTAAGAATCACTGTTCTATTAGCCCTAGAATACTGAATTAGAGAGATGGAAAATATTATCTGACAACACCTTCCATGTTGTATGTTGTGGCCAAATGTTCCGGTTTTAGTATTCACCAAGGTCTTGATGATCAAAATATTAATTAAAAGAACAAGCACAGAAAATGTCATAGAGAATTATACAGAAGATCAGATACCTACTTATCAACATTAAGAATCATAACAATGTAAAGAAACATAAAAAAGGGAAATTTTTAATTGATAGGCACATAATCGCAGTTCTCTGAAAGAAATCAGTGCACCCAGCATGAAACATATGAGTTTTACAAACATCATTTCAATTTTTTTTTATTACCTAGGAGCATTAGGATATACTTCCTTGACTCTATAATAATTGCTTGCAGTTAATTACAAATGAAACAGAAGTGCTGGTAATATTAGACTTGCACCCTGCATAAAGCTAGAAATTACTGCTATTACTCTTATTTGCTGAGAATATTGGGTCATAGATGCTAATTAGCAGTTCACAGCCCCCTACAGGAAAAAACTCATTATTATGAAAATCTGTCTTGGTAGCCAAAACTACCATTCATGTCACTGTGAACATTTTTGTTATAGCAATTATAAGGTATGACAAAACTTAAGATTTACTTTTGTGTGAAGAAAATGATGAAGGTTAAAAATACAACATGCTAATCTAAAAATTAATTGCCATATCAAGAAAAGAGATCCTGACCTATTTTGTCTTGCTAAAAGCTTACTGTATATTGGATAGAATGACAGCAAATGCTTATTAAATGAATACACTATCAACATTGCCGTTAAATATACCTAAAATGCAATAAAGCCTTCAAATACATGAGTAAAAACAAATCAAGGTAAAACAAGACATCATCTGAAAAGGGAAATAAATGCTGTAAGGTTGTTCACCTTGAGCAGAAAATGCAATTTTTATTACTCAATATTTTCTTTGCACATATCGTTTACTCATAAAATAGGACTCAGTTCAGAAGGAGGGAGAGCATTGTTTGCACAGGTATTCTGCTGAGTGCATTTGAAAAATACAAAGCCCAGAACATGTGATAGCATGATTTATGAAACCCCTTTCTTCTATTGCAGATGCAACTGACTTTTACATGGACGGGGGGGAAAGGAGAAGGTGAAGAAAAGAGCAGAATTCCAGTTTGAATTCTGCTTGCTCACTAAAAAAGAAAAGGCAGAGGAAAATGATGTTCCTGATTTGGAAATACTTTACTTTTTGTCCAGACACAGGGACTTATTCAACCACTTGCTATTACAGTCACTATAACAAAATACCACAGGAAAAACAGACTTTTTTGTCATGATGAGGTAAAGGTGTACTTACACTCTTCATAGGATATGAATTTTCCTATTCTGTGTTTGAGGGGAAAACAATTTTGCAAAATCAGACATTTTAGGTACACGTGGCCAATATACTCATGCGTATTAACTCATGATTTAACTATAGTTATTTGGAGTTATGCCTAGGGAAAGGAGGACAGAATTTGGCCTCAAGATTGTTAATTCAACTGTTATGTTCAGGTATTCATAGAAATTAGCTTTTCACTCATCGAGGATTAGGCTAGCTAAATAAGAACAATATAAAAATAAATTATTTGAGCTGCCAGCAACACCCAGACAAGAAAAGGGGTGGGTGGACCATTTTCTGCCCTATAAATTTGAAAATGAAACTGGTCAATCAACATATTGCTGAAGAGCCCCTCCAGTAAGTGCCCCTTACTTGTATACCTGAGCACCTACCTTAATCTCTCTGAAGTTCTGGCACAAGGCCTGGAAGAGTACATAAAATAATGCACACGCATCTTACTATTACTGGCTTTGTTTTGAAAGATTTAAGTTAAAGGTACATGTAAGCAAGTACACACAAGTAGCCAAAGTGTTAGGAGCATACATAATGGTGTCTAGTATACAAGGACTCTCTATTGAGAGTTATTTTTATTATATTTTTCTACAGAGATGTTAGAAAAATATTGCTTACATAAACTAGGTCTCCTTTGCTGGCTTTCAGAGCATGGCCACTCCAGCAAGAGAGTCCTGCTTTACCATCTTGTTCAAGCTACTGTGTTCTGGACAGGCAATTTAAGCTCTTGCTTAGATAATGTGGTAGAATGATGAGTTAACAAGATATACTGCAAGTGTAGTTTACCAGGCCTCTGGGAAACAATTAAACTCTGGAGAGGAGTAAATTTTTATATTCCTATATTCTAGAGGTCCAATCCTATAAATCTTTACTCACACAATTAGCCTTCATTCGATTGAGTGGTCCTTTATTGAAGATGAGATTCTAAATTATTACAAACATCACTTTTTTTTTTTTTTGCCAGCTACAGTTATCTGCCAATTTGATTTAGTCAGTGCAAAACTCAAATCTTAGTCAGACTGTACTTTCAGTCACAGCCCTGAAGTGACAGTTCAGCCAAGTTGCTACTGGAGAAGAGGGCCCCGGAGAAATTGTTAGACACACTCTCAAGCATAGTTTTCCACTGCTCCCCTTTTGCACAAGGCAGAAAGGAGTAATCCATTGTAGATATCCACAACATACTCTCTCACGCTCTCTAAATTCAGAAAGCTGAGCTGCCTGATTCATTAAAACATGAAGGGGCTTCTCCTATAAGTGATTAAATAGCCACAAAGGCTTTGTTCTTCTGCCAGTCATTGGTCACATGATGGTCACTTTCTTACACACCTGCATGAGGAGCTAGGTCAGCTTCTGTCTCCTGCACTCTGTGGAGCTGCACAATCTACTGCTTACTGAAGGTGCAGAATCAAATGCATCCTCTTTTAGTCAGTCTGAGAAAGATCTGAAGGAGATCATAACCTCTCATGTTGGTTTACTCTTTCACTGTAATTACTTAAAGTTCTCTGAATTGATGTATGCTTCCCAGAATCTCTAACAGGCCCAATAAATAGAACATCAAGTGGAAAAAAAAGTATTTTTTTAAATTTTGCATTGTTTTGTTTTGCCTTGCCTTGCCTCAATAAGGTGAGTTATGATAGGAAAGTTTCTTTTTCTTCTATGGTGCTATTGTTGGCACAAAAATTAATCAACAAGCTCCCAAAGTGGGAGATATTTTTTAGTGGACAACTGCAAAATAACTTGTCCATAGAGGGCATTTCTTCTTAATTCTCATAATTAGCAGCTGATGTATACCCAGAAATATTATTTTATAACCCTTCTTAAAAAAAAATATACTGTCCAATGACACAGTGTAGCAATGTGACAAATGGAAAGTAATACATATAGGGAAAATAACCTCAACTTAAAGCGAGTACACAATGCTGGCTTTAAAACTAGCTGTTATGACTCTGGAAAGAGACCTTGGGATCATTGTAGATAGATCCCTAAAAGCATCAGTTCAATGAGCAACAGTGACCAAAAGAAGCCAATAAAAAGTTGGGCATCATTAAGAATGGAACTGGAAACCAAACTGATAGCATCAATATGCCACTGTATAAATTCATGGTGCACCTGCACCTTGAATGCTGTGTGCAGTTCAAGTCTCCACATCTGAAAAAGGATGGAGTAGAATTAGAAAAGGACAACAACAATGATCAAGGGTAGGGAGCAGCTGCCATACCAGCAGCAACAACAAAAAAAGAGCAGTATTTCATTTCTGACAGGCAAAGGCTAAGGGGAATATAGTAGAGATCTATAAAATCTTGAAGGGTGTGAATAAAGTGAATAGGGAACAGTTATTCACTAAGTCCCAGAACACAAGGAGAGGTACTTACCGAAATTAACAGAAGACAAGTTTGAAACAAACAAAAGAAAGTATATTTCTTTGTTATATATTGTGTAGTTAACTTCTGGAACTTGTTGTCACAGGAAGCTGTAGAGACAGATAATATAGCTTGGTTCAAAAAGGGTCTAGACCAATTAATGGAGGACAGGCCCATTGATAGCTATTAAATAGATCTGTCAAGAATTTATCCCTGATATCCCTAAACCAACAACAGTTGAGGTCAGGGAGGGTACAAGAAGGGATGGATTGCACTAGCCCTGTGCATATACTCTCCCTGTAAAGTATCCATTTATAATTGCCACTGTATAAGACAGGACACTGACTTAGATGGACATGACCAAGTATGGCACCTTTTATGTTCTTATGCACTATATGATCTCTTTACAAAGCACAGTAAATGTTACCATCACCATTTTACAGCTCATGTAAATTCAGATTATAAGGCATATTCCCAAAAACGGTTTCTAGAATTATCTCAATGCATATGATATGGATCTAACACATCAGAGATGAGAACTGTTGTTCATATGCTTACCCCAGATTTTGTATTAGTTTGTCAATAGTAGTTATTAATTGATTTCTAAATACCTCAAGTTAGCTAGCTGATTTGTACATGTCAGTCCAGACACTCCATAAATGTTTCAGTGTGATGGGTGAGAAAAGTTCCTTTTGTTTATTCTCAGGCATCTGCTATGGGTCAGAATTAAGGGTGTTGGTGTTTTTTGAAAACCTACACTTTTAAAAGTGGCCTAGAGAAGGGGAAATGGTGGTGGGGAGAGGGAGGTGGTGCATACAAAGGGCTTGAATACTTTTTTAAACAAGAGAGGCAAAAATCAAAGAAGGGAGGTATTCCACCTCCTTTTTTATGTAAAAAATGAAGGTCTTGTCGATATCAGAAGACCACACATCAATTGGGGAACTATTTAATTAGTCACAACACAAGAAAATAAGAATCTGAGCAACTGAAATAACAGATTTTTAACTATACTTTAACAAAAACAAATAATCTTAACACTTTTTTTACTCCAATAGCAAATGAACACTGATGAGAAAGCATCTCTTTGTTAAAGATTCAGTGCCTCCTTGAGAACTCTGAATAAACATCCAAGATTCCCCAAGAAAGTGCTTCTAAAAGCAAAAGGTTAATTACATTTCAGTGATATCTCTGGTTGAAGGCTATTTTTCTGCTGTGCAACTACAATAAGAGTAAATTAAAGGTTTTCAGGATTTCAGGGTTTTGATTGATGTGTTCATTAATTCACCTTTTCAAACTGAGGAAGAATAAGGTTTTAAATATTTTATTAATCGTTTGCATTTTTCTTGAAGTTCTTTTTTTTTTCTTCTTTATTTTATTTGACTGAATGGTGCCTTATAGATTGCCTTGGATCCAAAGTCTTATTTTTAGAAGAATAGATATAGCATAGACTAGGGGGGAGGGGCAATCCTTTTGTCAGACATGCCACAAAGCCCTGCACTCTCCCAAGTGCCACTCTGATCCCTTTTCCTTGCCCAATCTGTTGCCTTGCTTTCTGCTCTCTGCCCCAAGATCCTTACTGAATTTGCTGCTCTGCTTTCTGCTCCCTGTCCCCTTTACCACTGAGCTGCCTCTCCACTCCCCAGGTGGCCTGTGCTCTTTGTGGCACATGTGCCGCAGCTTGGCCACCCCTGGTGTAGATTGTGATATTGCAACACATAATGTATCCCCAGCTGTTTAGCCAAACACATCTAAGTCTAACTTCAACCTCTCAAAATACCCATTGCCACCTGGGGAACACTTGGTTTAGTTTCCTATCCATTCCTACTGTTAAATGTTTGGCGTCTTTTTGAGAGTGGATAGAAGGGTGCCATTTAATGATATATGTGGTGGTAACTCTTCCAAAGTAGTCAGCTTCCCGTAATAAATGAAATGAGACCACCATAGACCAAAATCAGAAGATTAATCTTTCATCCTAATACTACCTTGAATTTACATTTGTTCTTTTAGTGTGCATTTGCCTGCTGCAACCTGATGGCATACAATTCAATAGGAGCAAACACTTTGGTCCATCCCCTTAACAGAGGTGAAGAGCGGGTATAAGTTCCTGAGTTTCTTTACCCATCAGCATGTCTCCCCAGAGGATATGGTGTTGTCTCCTTGGGGTCAACCCCATGAAATCCATCCATATGGCAGACATCTTACCACAAACACAATTCATTAAAACCAAAGAAAAATGGAATAAACATAAAACAAATGGTTCTTTAATGTGGATAAACACTCCTCGTAAATCTTCTCTGACTACTGTTCCCTAAGAAACGAGTATGTCTCACTCAACCAATCAGAAGCTCCATCCCCAATCCAAGCAAGCCACCCTTTCTTTCTAAGATATCTTTGCCCAATTATGTATTTAAACAGTAGGAATTTGGAGGAATGAGGTCTATATGGCTTTTCTGCCAAACCTGGAACCACTGCTGATGAAATAAATTTCTCTTACTTGCTGCTCCCTCTCTGCATGTACCCAAACTTGTAAAATATGCAATATAGAAGGTCCCAAGCTGGTGCACTGTTGCTTTTCTTAAGCTATATTGAGACAGAACACCTGATAATGACAACAGGGCTGGTGCTTTAAGATGTCTACTCTGCCTAACTACTGGGTTTGAATGAGGCAGGGGTGAGTGGGCTCATTTCCTTGTTGGCAGGCCAATGTTCATCAGGGAGGCTGGACAGACATGACAGTAAAGTTCCTATCACTGGGCATGTGTCCATGGGACACTACTGCACAGCTGTTACTCCACATTTATTCAGTACTTGTGTTAGCAAGTACTAAGCAAAAGTACAGTAACTGAAAGTACTGTGCAGTAGCACTGGCAAACATCTTTTAGGTGATGCTACTGCACAATAACTTAATAATACTGTTCAGTAGCGTACTAGCACTGTCCATGCTCTGACACGCTACTGTACAGTATTTTTGGATACTGCGTAGTCGCTGTCACGTGTGGATGTGTCTCCTGTGTAGCAAAACATGTGCATCAGTGTTTGGAGAGTGAACATTGTAGCATGTGCACTGCACCCTTCTACTGGGCTCCTATCTAACATTCTTCTAGAGGATGTATAGCATACTTCAGTTCTGAATAGTACAACCCTGTGTTCCTGGCCACTTCTTTGGGCAATTGTAGGGCAGATAACTCTGCTTCTGACAGATGTAACTTCTCTTCCCACCCTCCTTGAGATGTATATGACTTGCTAAATGCTGACTTTTCATCCCTCTGACTTAATTTTGTATGCAGATCACTATAGAAAAATGGACTTTGATAATAGCTGGATAGGGGAAAATGGTTCGATTGAGTGAAGGAACTCAGCAGCAGGGTGACAGTTGGCATTGCAGAGACTCCAGTAAATAATTAGGGCCACGTTGTGCCTGGCCCTATACAAATATGCAAGAATAATGGCGTTTCCAGTCCCCATATGATCTTCGCTAATTATGAGAGACAAGGGAAATACAATGTAACAGCAATACAATGGTGTTTTTGCTTGTAGATGTGCATTTTGTGCATTGTGGCACCAAAATGTTTTCAAATACTGAATCATAGACACAGGGCACCCTTTTCCTGGGATACTATACAAGTACGGAGGAAAATTCCACTGGTCCCAACATTGCATACAACTGGCATAGAAGGGTGACAGTGGCTGCACCAGTTCATGTACTGGCAGTAGCTCCACTCGCTTTGCTGTAGATGATTGTAGTGGAACTCATCCCTCCATTCCACATAGATGGGGCTAGATTCTACTCCATCTAGTAGGTGCATAAGTTGACTTAGGGTATGGACACACTTGGCATGCTCTAGCCAGTCTCTGCATCTCATGTATCAGCATCCCCACACATTTGACAGGCTTTAGATAAAGAATTCCCACTGCCATTTTAAAGAGCAGGGATACTGATACAAGAGACACTGCAAATGCTTTAATTAGAGTGGCTCTTGGAGTGTCCAGACCTAAAAGCCAGTTTAGAACATTTTAAAAGTCCTGGAATATTTAAAAAGTATACATAGCTAATCACATATTAGTTTAAAATGATTCTCCTTGAACCAGTCCAGTGTTATGTGTGGATGTAACAAGGGGCTTGGGCGAAACCGTTGTTACTGAGGGAAACACTAGGCATGGGTGAATAGGGAAGCAGGAACTCAGCAAAGGGAAGACTGACACACTGGGAGAAGATTAGTGGATAATGGTCACTGCCAAACATAAAAGGTGGGGCTAGGGATCAAACAGTTGCCCTTGGGGCACAGAAGAGAGGGAGAGAGATTACTGCAGATCCGGCAAGACACCAAAGACACTACAAACAGGAACACGCAAAACAAATCCCAGACTGATGAGAAAAAGGGATACTTACCAAAGGGATGGTGGCCAGTGGCTGGCCAGCAGTATTCCAGGGAGGTAGGGAACATGATTCCCTGGAGAACAATTCCCTGGGACACTTGGCATGTGACAGAAGCTGCGGGGGAATAGCTGTGGCTGGGAAGGAGTGGCAAAGGGGACTCCTCTCTGGAAACAGGGGCTAGCAGCCATCTGGCAAGACCCTGGGGAGGAAGAAGGGGAGAATAACACAGAAGAACAGGTCCCAGGGACAACCAGCTCATGGCTGGAACATGTGGAGAGACCTCCATGACCAGCAGGACCGGGGGGGGGGGGAACTGCAATCAACTACACAGCAATCCTGCTGCTCCCATGTTAACGAGGCAATTAGCGCAGGCTTCTACATTGTAACTAATTCAATAAAATAGGCACTTGGTGAAATCAATCACCAGGGTGGTCTGGGCTTCCCAACCCC
>NW_017728886.1:228634046-228636255 GCF_001723895.1 Crocodylus porosus
TCACACTCTGCTTTCCCCAACAGCAACAGGCTGCTTTGGGGCTGCTCACATAGGTAGGGAAAGTGAGCTACTTGTGGGTGAGGAACAATTAATACTGAATGGACCAATTCACACTGACTATGCATCTAATAAACAGACATTTGGTGGTATTAAGTATCCATTGAGACCCCAGCCGCACCTGCACTGTGAAAACTCAAGCCTGGGGTTGCCATGGAGACCAGCCTCAGCCATGATGGCAGGGTGTGCAGCAGAGCAGGGCAGGGGGCTGCTCTGGAGCTGCTGGAATCTTGCAATGAGGACAGCTTCCTTCGGAGCCAGGTCAGAGCCACAATCTGTAGCCTGCCATGCAGGCAGGGGATTGTGGCTCTGCTCTTGCTCCAGACCAAGCTGTTACCATTGCAAGGAGCTGAGTCAGAGCTGTGATCCTCTGCCTGCACGCCCCTGCCTGGAGCATTCAGGCTATAGATTACAGCTCTGCCCTGGCTCCAGAGCAAGCTGCCCCCATCTCAAGATCCCAGCAGCTCTGGAACAGCCCCCTGCCCTGCTCTGCCACAAGTCTTGCCAGCTTTTGCAGTGCAGGTGTGGCTGGGGTCTCCATAAAGACCAGCTTCAGCCATGCGCAGAGGCGGCTAGGAAATGGAGTCCACTGCTGTCCAGATCTGGCCCGTGGGTTAGACTTTGCCTGTCCCTGGTCAGGAAGGCAAAGAATAAAAAAAAAAACCTTAGGTGCCTAAGGGTGTACACATGCACAATAAACAAACAATTCCAATATACCACAAATTGAAAATCAGTTCACAGAGGTGTCCATACATGCAGTGCCTTAGCTTTTCAAGTAGAAAGTTTACCTTTTAGGTCTTGAAGTGCTGCAACTCTGACACGTGTGAGGTAGGAGTGAGCACAGAGCACAGCATGCCTCCCAGTGAGTGAGGCAGACTGCTTGCACCCATGCTTCAGAGATCCCAGGAGGTGGGTGACCAGTAGCTGAGGACATTTTCACTACTTTGCTTTCCCTTCTCTCTTAAAGACAAGTTCAGCAGCCTGCACTTAACCAGACTCTGTAGTGTGCTTGTTTGATATTGGATGTGAGAGTTGGGAAAGAGGGGAGTGTTTGGATTTATGTTTTCAGGTTCCCAGAGACTTGAGAGAGGAGAGCTTTATGAGGTGTCACAGTTGACTAAGGAGTGAGAACATATCTAATTGTTAGAAAGATAGCTTGTATTGGCCAAGTAGTACAACAAAGTTCATTGATTTAAAAAAAAAGTGCCAACAAAAGGGGAGGGGGGGAAAGGTGGGGTGGGCAATAGAGTTCTGGCTGCATACTGGAGAGACCAACAGCAGTGAAGGTAGGGGAGGGTGAGGCATTATGCAGTGTGGAATGCCCAGAAGACCATGCACATGCTTGTCATGAAATGCTTGGTGTCCACATGTAACACTGACTTGGTTCACAGTGAACTGATTAAAAAATAGTACTTGATTTTCTAGCTGTTTGAAGCAGCTTTAGACAGGCTTGTATGTCTGGCAAATTCAGATTTAAACTGCACTTAAACCAAATCTAAACATAACGTGTGTCCATACCTTTAGTGCAATTCTGTTTTAACCTGCTTGAGTCAGTGAAAAATGGTACAAAATGTGGGTGTGTGGGTTCTGCTCTTCACTTTTTTGTGGATCAATCATAAAGATAAGATGAGAGTATGCTACAACTGTAGATGCATCAACAGTCAAATGAATAAAAGGGGTGAGGAAATTACCTGCTTTCTCTTTCAAGATGTTGATTAAAATGAAGATATTTCAAAACAAAATACTAAAACATAAAAGATTTCCCTTTTCTTATTTTAAAATGGTGCATTAAAATGTCACCATTATTGCAAAGTATTAACAAAACTTTATGTCTATTGTTTATCAAATGAAAATGTTAGCAATCTAGGTTTTTCTCAGTGGAGTTGTACTGAAATTTTGATCTACTTGAGCTGAATATGAGACACCCCCACCCAGTCAGCATGGGGAAAAAGCTCCTTGTCTTATATTCACATAAAAGAAAGCCTCATTAAATATACTGACTATCATTAAACTGATGCCAAAGGCAACATGTGCTAAGTAATGGAAGCCAGCTATGAAGTTTCATAGTTTCATAGTTTCATAGTAGCTAGAGTCGGAAGGGACCTAGGTAGATCATCTAGTCCGACCCCCTGCCTTGGCAGGAAAGAGCACC
>NW_017728886.1:228641863-228651358 GCF_001723895.1 Crocodylus porosus
GCTGAAATGTGCAGCAGTTTCAAGAAAGCTAAAATGCTTCAGTTCTGGGTGAACTAAGTCTATGGGGAATCTGGAGGGAGGAAGGGGCTGCAGGGGGAAGAAACTGGGGAGGTCGGGGGCAAGCTGGCCATCTGACTCCACACCTCCTAATTTACTTTCTCTGCTATAGTAGGGGGAGAAATTCAAGGCAAAACTACAATAATTAGATTCTATACCTGGAAAATTATAACAAATTAATACATTTTCCATATATAAAATCTAATTATTGGGGGGCCGTCTTATATTCTGGGTCATCATATTTGAGCAAATATAGTATTACTTTATGCTAACAGCCCCAAGTCACATACTGCACTTTCCTGGGGACTGGGGGTTGGAGGAGAGGCAATAAACAGACACTGGTATAAAATACTTTATCAGATGCTGAACTTTTGGCAGAAGGTCAGAAACATCTTGTGGGAAAATGCATAACTCTCAACACACACTCATTTTTCCTGATACTGTACATTGCCCTATTCTTTTTCCTTGCTGCTGCTAAGCTTCTATTTCTTTCAGGACTTCAACAGGTCAACAGACAAGCACACATGTATTCACTTATGTTCTGTTTTGAATCCAAAATCTAATAATTTGTTCTCCTTATGTTGGCTTGAGCATTTGCTCTGGCTGAAATCATTAAGGAAGGTTATCAGTGAAACTATGTTTAGTCAAAAACTTTTTTCAATATTTCAGAAGCAAAACAAGACACTCAAGGATAAACGGCTCCAACTATTAAGAGACAGGAACCATTCAAAAGGAAACAACTCCTGGATTCTATTTTATCCTGAAGTATCGTTTTTCTTCTCAATATGTGGAAGTCTGGTTGGAGACTCAAGTCAGATTTATAGGTTTCCCACAACTGTATAAGCACATAAGTACCACTAAAGCAGCTTCCATCTAGCTCAGGACAGCAATTACATTGCAACTGCAGAGGAATGGGAGCTTAGTACAAAGTCATTATCAGACACATATTACAAATTCAATACATGTTGCCCATAAAATATGTATGATTTCTCCTTACTGTATATCATGTACCAAAATATAATGTGTTTCTGAGGCAAGGGTGAATTTAAAATGAATTATTTTATTGAAAAAACAGTTTTCCCGATATAGGTAAGTGGAATTGAAAATTGAAAACGTTTCACAACCAGCCATTAAAGCACACTTTGAAATGTTCTGAGGATTCAGATTTCCTGCCAGAGAAGTGAGGTGGAGCAAAATACCCCAAGCAGGAAGCTTGTCTGATACAAACTATTCACCACTAGAATTTTTTAGGACACAAAAATATGTTCTTCCCCTCCCTCCAACAAGTTAAACATTTACAGCGATTACATTTTCAATAGTATAAATTCCTTGTGAAAAAATCACAGCTTGGCTATATTTGCCAATGTATTATTTTCTTAGTGGAATGCTTCTGTCATAGTGTGGGGTAATGTTATCCTGTTTGACATTTCATGCTTTTTAAACACAAGAGTATGGGGCAGTTGTTTTTTTTAAATTAATGGCTAGATTAATGGTTCCTGCTCTGACACAAATTGCAGCCTGATACAGGATTACCCCAGATGTATGGTCATTGTATATACCTTATCCCACACCTACTTGTAGTCCCAGTGCAGGAAGCACGTTGGGGTAAGGAAAGTATACCTCAGGGATGGGAGTGTAGTGTTAAATGTAAAATTGTGTGCTGTTGCCATTATGTCAGCCATTGGGAAGCTCTTGTAAGTCAAAATAACCTCTCAGACTGCCCTACATCAACCCACAAGCAGGCAGAATAGGAGCTTCTGGGTGGCTTTTTGATTGCTTCTGGACTGTGCCTCTCAGAAGGTGAAACACATGATCTAGTCCAGCCTATAATGCCCAAACATGGTCCCGTAACACCCAAATCATGTTCTTATTTGATACAGGAATGAGAATTTCCAATGCATATAGGAAGAATGAACCATACATTAGGGGGTCTGTAAACCTGGAATTAGGGGATTTTAAAGGGATACTGATCAGAGAAACTGAGGGAGGAAAAACCTAACCCATTTCCTGAGTCCAGCTGACCAGGGCAGATGTGTTCTTTAGTGTCATCAAGAAGTTTTGGCCCACTTAGCCCCCACCATACTCCCTGCCAAATAGAGACCAAAATTCAGGGCAACTTTGACTATCATAATGTATACATGTTTACATCTATGGATATTGACTGTAAAGCTGTTTTGATATATGTATGCAAATAAATTTATAATACATGGAGTAATTAATAGTAGCAGAATTGTATTCAGTGTATGCATGTATATACATTTATCTATATCCTCAAAGTTCTCCTTCTGCTTCAAGAAATATTGCCACATCTACAAGTACATTTTAAGTTCTGGGAATCTCTCAGGCAAACAGAATCTTTCTGAAGAGAAGAAACTTCAAGTATAAAAGTGCTACTACTTGAAACCTTTGATGTAAATGTAACACTTACACACACTTGTGCTGTGTATGGCAGTGTGCACACACCTTTGATTGCTGTGTATTATGTTTTTTCCTGTATGTACTTTTCCCCCCTCTTTTCTTTTCTTTTCTCCCCTGGCCTTCTGCTTTAAGGACAAAATATGCAGTCTGGTCATGTGGGCAAGATGGCCCCTGTTGTTCTGGCCATGTGATCTGCACATGGAAAGCTGGGGCCTTGTATTTGGGTAACACATGTAAAATCCTCTGGCCTGACTGGCCAGGGGGAGCAAAAGCTTCTCCAGGCAGATTGCTTAAGAGAAGCACTCTCTGACAAGGCTAAGGTGATGTCATGCTAAGGGTCATCTAGGCTGGTTTGAAAAGGAGAAGAAGCTGCTATGAGCTGCTAAAGAGAGAAGTCCCCTCCAAGGGGAGAAGGAATCTGCAGCTAAATAAAGAGTAAATTCGGGTAGAGGAGAGAGAGAGAGAACTGTCCTTGTGTCTGGGGATTCCTCTTTCCTTGTTTTCTTCCCCCCACTTTTCTGAGTTAAGGGATTAATATCACGGAGGAGGGTATCAATTCCTTAGGTTGGCTGGTGGGGCATTAGGTCTGGCAGCTTTTAAATAAGGTTGAAACCTGGGAGCTTCTAATTCTGCTAGACTGGAAGGCTTGAGGCTCTGCCAGCTTTGAGCTAGGGTTGAGGTTTGTAAACTTTTGCTCCCAGTGGAGCTGTGTGACCCAGACTACCTGCAGCCAGCCCCAGAGGGTTGGCTTGACTTTCCCCCTTTGTTTCTTTTGATAGACTTTGGCTCCAGCCAAGCTGTGTGGTTGGGGCCAGCTGTAGCCAGTAATCAACCTGGCTCCCTTTTGAGTTTGTCCTTCAGCAGGCCATACAATCTGGATGGCTGGATAAGGGCAAACATAGTACCCGTATTTAAGAAAGGGAAGAAGAAGGATCCAGGGAACTACAGACCACTCAGCCTCACCTCAGTCCCTGGAAAAACCATGGAGCAGATCCTTCAGGAATTTATTTTTAAACACTTGGAGGAGAAAAAGGTCATTAGGAACAGTCAGCATGGATTCATCAGGGAAAAGTCATGCCTGACCAAACTGATTGCCTTCTACGATGAGGTGACTGGTTCTGTGGATGCAGGGAGACCCATGGATGTGATGTTCCTTGATTTTAGCATGGCCTATGATATGGTCTCCCACAGCATTCTCACAGACAAACTAAGGAAGTAGGGGCTGGTGAATGGACTGTAAGGGGGATAGAAAACTGATTGGAGCATTGGGCTCAGAGCATAGTAATCAATGGCTCGATGTCTAGGTGGCAGCAGGTATCAAATGGAAAGCCTCTGGTGCCGGTTGTGGGCCAGTTTTGTTCAATGTCTTCATCAATGGGGGGGACAAGTAGATATCCTGGAGGGCAGGGTTAGGATTCAGAGGGATGTAGACAAATTGGAGGATTGGGCCAAAAGAAATCTCATGAGGTTCAACAAGGACAAGTGCCAAGTCCTGCACTTACACTGGAATAGTCCCATGCACCACTTCAGGCTGGGGGCTGACTGGCTGGACAGCAGTTCTGCAGAAAAAGACCTGGGGGGTTACAGTGGACAGTGAGTTGAATATGAGCCAGCAGTATGCTCTTGTTGCCAAGAAAGGTAATGGCATACTGGGCTGCACTGGTAGGTGTGTTGCCAGTAGGTCAAGGGAAGTGATTATTCTCCTGTATTCAGCACTGGTGAGGCCATGTCTGGAGTACTGTGTTCAGTTTTGCGCACCCAACTACAGGAAAGATCTGGACAAATTGGAGAGAGTCGAACAGAGGGCAACAAAAATGGCGAGGGGGCTGGGGCACATGACTTATGAGGAAAGACTGAGGGAACTGGACTTATTTAGTCTAGAGAAGAGAAGACTGAAGGGGTATTTAATAGCAGCTTTCAACTACCTGAAGAGGGGTTCAAAAGAGGATAGAACTAGACTGTTCTGAGTGATGGCAGATGACAGGACAAGGCGCAACAGTGTCAAGTTGCAGCAAGGGGAGTTTAGGCTAGTAATTAGGAGTAATTTTTTCACTAAGAGGGTAGTAAGACACTGGAACAAGTTACACAGATAGGTTGTAGAAGCTCCATCCTTGGATGTTTTCAAAATCTGGCTAGACAAAGCATTGCCTGGGATGATGTAAGTTGGGGACGGTCCTGCTGTAAGGAGGGGGTTGAACTAGATGACCTCCAGAGGTCCCTTCCAACCCTAACTTTCTATGATCCTATAATCCACCCCAGAAGTTTTGGGGTGTGTAAGCTGTCTGCAGCCACAGTCACACAGCTTCTCCATAGGAGCAAAGATCAGTGCTCTACTACTTCTCCAAGACAGTTACTGGGTAGACCCTCAAGCTAACCCTTTGGAGATCCCCAAGTCCCAGACTGGCCTGGGCTGGGGTGAAGTCTCTCAGGGTCTAGGGACAGAAGTTACATATAAACTGGTTTAAGTGGTCAGAAACTGGTTTAACCTGTAACAGAAAAGAAGTTCAGTGCACATAACCCATTTTCAAAATGCCTGAAACTGGTTTAAGATGAACCTGGTTGAAGGTAGTATCAGACTAAACTGATTCAGATCAAACAAGTTTATGACATTTCTGTCCCAGCCCCCTTTCTAGTTCAAGTTAAATCACAGTCTGGCTCTCTGTACCTAGCCTAAAGGGGTTTAACCTATTGTGGCAGGCTTACTGATAGCAGCCCAGCGCATCCGGGCTCGGAGAGTCCTCCTTGTGATTGGTGGAACACTTCCACTAATCAGGCAATTGCTGGGGAGGGGCTTGCCCACCCCTACCCAGGGCAAAGCACAGAACCCAGACCTGGTTGAAGCCTTCACCCTGCTTCAACCTGATTGGACTGTTTGCAATCCAGGGGTGGAGCCTCCAGAGGGAATAAAAGAGCAGCATGCCAGGCACATGGGTGGCTGTATTGAGGGACAAAGAGGAGGACCTGGGCAAAAGAAGAGGTGGCAAGAGCTGGCCAGCAGGGGTTGTTTGCAAAGCACCCAAAGTCCCTCCTCACTGGACAGGGGTGGCGAGTGGGCGCAACCTGCAGCCCTGCCATCGAGTAGCGTGGTGTTTGTGCATGGATCAGTGCCTGGGTTGAGACCCTGAGAGCTGCATGAGGCATTTTGGGTCTGCATCTACAGTTAGTGCATGGGATGGTGCAAGGAGCCAGGACTTTAGGAGCAGTATGAGGCAGCTTGGATCCTCAATCCCTGGCAAGCTGCCTGGACACGGTTCTGATGGTGTAGCATGGATCGATCCAGGAAGGATTGGGACCCCTGAGAGCCACTCAACTCGGTGCAGACAACACTGCGTGGACTGTCTGGGAGTGGATCAAGCCCCAGCACTGCATGAGGTGGCTCAGGCCTCCAAACCCCTAGCAGAAGGCAGAGGCCTCAGTGCACACAATGGGGCAGGGGGCTGCCAGTGGCCCAAGGGGAGCCAGTGGCCTCAGAGGCCTCGCATGTGAGGAGCAACTTGGCCAAGGGGGACAAGGACCATCTATCCAGGTCCCAGAGTCATGAGTTGCTGGGGAAAAGGAGGGGCAATTCCTCCCAGCTAGTAGGGAACTCCTACAGGGAAAGCAAAGGAGAGTGCTTTTGAATTAAGGTGCTACCTTGGGGTTGTGAAAGGCACAAGGGGCATTAGGGTTTCCCCCCACAGTGGTCCCTGGAGTGCTGGCAAGGCATCAGGCAGGGCCGGCCCACCCTATACTGTGAAACCTGTGGCCAGAGACTACATGAGCAGGGTGTGGGGTGCCCCACCCTGGACATGAGGAAGCCGGTGGCAGATGTGACAGAGGAGCAGGGGGGTGTGAGTGAGCAGACATGAAGTCAGAGGCAGCATGGACTTGCCACACTGCTTCTCCTGGCTCCGCGGCGCCCCCAACAAAGTGCAGGGCCCAGGGTGGTCACCCCAATTTGCTGCCCCTAGGGACAGCCCTGCACATAGGGGACCCCACAGCTAAGGAGCCCCTGTACATAGGCAGATTAATGCCCGGGGAAAGGTGGGCAGTTGCCTAGGGCCCTTCAGGAAATGGGGGCTAGGGAGGGAGAGGCATGCACATGTAGGCTGGCCAGGGTGTTCCACCAGCAGAGAGCAGGGAACAAAGCGGAGGCACAGGCTGCAGGCTTGTCCAGGGCAGGGGAGTGGGAGGAGGGGGGCTTCAGACTGGAAGCAGGCAAGGTGATTGGTTGTCAGGTGTTGCCTGCTCCCTGCACAGGCTCCAGCAAGTCTGGTAGAAATAGAGAGAGTGTGTGGGTAAGTGAGAAAGAGCGGGATCTGCTTAGGCAGCAGAGCAGAGGGGCAGGGGTCTGTGGGTTGGGAGTGAAGGGCACCAGCAAGGGGTGGGGGGCAGAGTGCATGCCTGGGGAAGGGAAGCTCCCTGTTGCTGCATGCACCCTGGCCTGGGGGGCGGGGGGGACATCTGCCCCCTAGTTTTCTGAAGGGGGCAGAGGCAGGCTGTGGCTGTTTGCTCAGGTCTATGCCTGCTGCCTTTGCTTGGGCCCTGGATCCCCTCCCTGCCTTGCCTGGTAGAGTGCAGGGCCCCTGGGGAAAAAGCAACAGTGCAGAGAGCCACAAAAAATACTAGTCCAAGCAGTTGGGCAATTTATTTTAAAAGCTCTGTATCTGCTGCTAGGATCCTAAGTGAATGGGGTGCTTAGCATACTTGAAAACTCTTCAGGTCACTTACCTAGATACCCAAAGCTGTTAAAGCCTAGCTTTAGGGCTATGTGCCTTTTAAAAGTGTACATCTGCATTAGCACCTAGCTTCAGATATGAAATGCAAAAATCTAGAACTCTTGGCTCAGAAATGATACCTTTTATGAGAATAACTAGGAAATCACAAAAAAACCTCTCTTCTTCTGCAAACTTTCAGGCTCAAAGGCCCTTCATCAGACTCTGGGAAAATTAAAGATGGTAAGAAGTCCCCATAGGTAGGAAGTCAACTTCATTTTTGCACAGAGGGAGCTGGAGATGGAAAATCTGTCCCTCTTCATTCATGAGAGTGGACCAAGAGTTCCAGATTTTTGCATTTCTTTTTTGTCTCAGACCAACACAGCTACCAAATACATCCCTGAAACATGGAAAATGCCAAATTTTAGCTGATTTTGGATTTTAAACTTCCCTACTTGCCATGGGACACCCCCAGGGAAGGAATCCTATCTGATCTATACAACAAAGAGCAACTCAGAACAACTCAGAGACACAAAGGTCCCTGCTTTGAGCCTGAAAGCTTGCAGAAAAAAGAGACTTCCTTTGTGATTTCCTAGTTGGCCTAATAAAAGGTATCATATCTGAAGCAAGAGTTCTAGATTTCTGCATTTCTTTTTGTCTCAGAACAACACGGCTACCAAATACATCCCTAGCTTCAGATATGGAGCTTTTAAAATAATTTGCCCAACTGCTTAAACTAGTATTTTCTTGGGTCTCTCTGCACATTGCTATTGTTCTGGGGGCCCTGCACTCTGCCCAGCAGGGCAGAGAGGATGCAGGGCCCTGGCAAAGGCTCCAAACCCCACACATACACCCACAGTCCCCCATACCTTCACAAACATAGAAGATGTGAGTGTCCAAAAGCTTGCAAATAAAAACATTTTGCAGCTATGTAGTTGGTCTAATAAAAAATATCACATCTACCCAAAGACTCTAGCTACAAGTCAACATCCCCATCCCTCCACCTTGCTGGATCATCCAGGAAGAACACAAAAAATCTGCAGATGCCTTCTTTGCCTGAATAAGGGTGTTTGTGCCCAAAAGCTTGCAAAAAATACATTTTCCAACTATTTTAGTTGGTCTTCTAAAAGATAGCTTGTAGCAGTGGTTTCAGCAGCCTGACTGCATTTGCTGTGTACTGAGCTACAAGGAATGGAGCCTGGCTCCTGGCCAATTACATTTTTCTTTCAGGATGGCTTATCCCAGAAGCCAATATGCAAGAATGCCAGTCAATGAAAATGCCACGAGACAATGGGTGAGAAACAGATATGGGTAGAGGGTGGGAAGGTTGACCTGTAGCTGGAGTCTTTGGGTGGATGTGGTACCTTTTATTAGACCAACTAAGTAGTTGCAAAAAAGTTGTTATCTGCAAGATTTTGGACACCCACATCCTCTCTCATGCAAAATAAATAAATAAATAAATGAAAGAAAAATTAAAAATGGCGAAAGATATGAAAGATGGCCAGAAATTCCTCAGGTATGAAAAAAACAGTCTTCAGAAACCTGTTCGATAGGAATGCAAATTTAGGAGGGCTCCAGGGAACAGCAGGTTGTTCACCTGTAGGTATCAGATGTCACCACATGGGGGGAGGGAATAAAATAAATGCAGTATTGCCAACCCCATCCTGTCAAAAATTATGAGACAAGCTGTTAAAAATCATGAGAGGCTATTTTGAACTGTGTGGGAGGGGTTGAGGGGGATTTGTGAAGGTGTGGCGGCTGTGGGTGTATGTGTGGGGCTTGGAGGCTGGAGAGGGGCGGGGGTCCCTGCACACCATGGCAGCATGTGGGGTATTGTGTCAGTGTGTGTGCATGCATGCGTCCGTGGTCATGGCAGGGAGAGTATGTTTGTGTCTATGTGCCCATGTGCAGAGAGTGAATAAATAGAGTGTGCACCCGTCTGCATGTGTGCATGGGTATGCCTGTATGCACGTGCATGTGTCTATGTGTCCGTGCATACATGTGTGCATCTCTGTTCCTGTCAGGGAGAGTATATTTTTGTCCATGTATAGAGAATGAAAGTAGTGTGCACCTGTCTGTGTGCACGCCTGTGTGTGTGCGTATGTTTGGCCATAGTGGGACAGGACGGAACGGGGAAAAGTGGGGTGGCCCAGAGGGCAGGGAGCAGGAAGAGGAGGCGGGCATGTCCCCCCCCCCAGCCCCACACGGTCCCTGCCGCCTCCCATGCCAGCATCAGGAGGGGAAGGTGCCCTGCCCTCCCTCTCCCACAAGCCCTGCTCCCATGGAGGGAGGGGGCCTCCAGTTTTGTGTTTGCCCAGAGCCCCAG
>NW_017728886.1:228651458-228685736 GCF_001723895.1 Crocodylus porosus
CCCCCAGCTTCTTCAGGGCAGGGGGGCCCAAAAATATTTCTTGCAGGGGACCCCAAAAAATTGTGGGCTGGCCCTGGCCTCAGGACCCATCAATGCTTTGGGGACTCTTGAAGACTTAAGTTTTATTTCTAATGCTATCAACCTCATATTTTGTAAGATAGCGCCTTATATTTTGTTATTCCTGTGTAATAATAATTGTTGATTCATTGACATATGATTGCACTGAAATCCTTCCTGGGACCCCTCCCTGCTACTTGATTTGTGCTTACCTGTACTGGTGTACTATTTACCTGTTCTTGATTAGTGCTTACCTGTGTTGATTTGTTACTTACTGGTTCCTGAGTGAAATCTCTAGTTGTAGTGTACAGGTCACCCCAGGTTCTGCTCTCATAGTATAAATTTATGTCAAAGTTGCACATCTGTTTTTTTTAATAAATCTGTATATAGTTATGTCCACATTGTCCTGGCCTGTCTCCATAGGGAATAGAGAGAAACTGGGTTTCAGTTGCAGTTTCCTGTCTCAGTACTCCTGCCTAGCCAACACTTCCCTTCCATTGAAGGAGGGAATACTTACCCTGGTGCACCAGGACTACTCTATGAACTGTAGTTGTAGAGATAACCTTAAAAATAATATAAACATTTTCTTCTTGTATTTGGTTTTTGTTTGTGTTTAGGTAATAAATTTGTATCTCTTAGCTTATACTGCTTGCGAGGATGGGGATTTGTCTGTGTGGGATACCCCAGTCATGTTTGCAGATTTCTGAGTGGGGGCTCAAAGCACTGGTATAACTCATTAAGTACCCTGGATTTGTAAACCCGGCCCTTCTCACTGCCAATCTGTGCCTAGCAGAAGGGTTATATATAGATTAACACAATCTTTTTAATCACGCATATTTAAAAGACAAATAGGTAGGCATTACTAGGTTTTACACTGCTACCAGAAGTCAGCTTGATTGTGTGTTGAACAAAACAACAGAGCGTTCTTTAGGACAGGTATCTCTGTGCTGCTTGGTACCAAGGATGTTTAGAGACTGGTTGCAAAACTATCCCGCATCCTTCCTTGCCTCTCAAGTTTGAACATTAACTCATTTCTTCATCTGCTTATTAATAACTGACCCCACAAGTCTTTATTTCTGAAACCTTGACAGATTGCAGTTGTTCACTGCCTTGAAGGAACAATCAAAACCATTAATATGGCTATTATTAACATAACAATATAGGAATCTAAGTTAGAACACTGATAGGAAGTCTGCAAAGAATCATACAAATCCCACTAGGAACTATGATCCAGCTATCCAAACAATTGAAACATACACTTCGACCAGGGTAAGAGACAAATATGAGTAAACATCTCCACTTCAGAATGGGCTTACCCCTCAGAAATCTATAAGGTGAAAAGTAGAATCTATTCTCAAATATGATATTAGATAAATAGTCTTCTGTGCAGATCCACCTTAAGTCCCTTCATTTTTATTCCCTTGAAGCTGCACATCCCAGCTGGCATGTCCCAATCCTATAAATGTCTCAATATAATACACCATCATTGTTTGATGTATGGGCTTCCATTTAGAGCACCATGTCCAAAGAATATTTCTTCATGCTCGAATGACTCATCTATGAGGAGATTAATCTCTCTGGGGGAGAAATCTGGGTCTCTCCTTTGGAAGCAAGTTGCTATGCACACATTAACAGCAGCAGATCTCACTTGCATTCTTAATATTCAGGGAACAGCTCCTATTCACCATAAAAATCCTTTTGTCCTTCCCTAACTTCACTGTCATTCTCCAATATCATTTTCAAGGCAAAAAAGAAAATCTAAAACAAATTTAAAATAATACTGTGAAGAGATGCATTCACTGATGGTACTAATTTTAAATTAATGAGTCTATTGGTGATTCTTTTAAGTGTCATGTAGCGTTACCTTTTTTTTCTTTCTTTTTTCCCCCCTTCTTTTAACTGTACAGCCCTAGGCAAGAGAGATGCACACAGCTGGCTCCACAGAGGGATGAAGTCATGACTTTTGATTTATTTAATCTTTCCTTTGGATTCTCAAAGAGGTGAGGATATGGGATGGCTTGGTCTGGTGCAATTCTAATTCCCATTGCCTGGTCTCTTCTAACAGGATGCTTAACCACCATCTTCCTTCCTTTTACAAAGGAAGCAATACAAAACATCCATGCACACCCTCCCCCCCCCAAACATGCTATATTTGTATTTTCTTTTAGTTACAAAAAGTAGCACAAGGTCATCAAGTTTTCTGAAGCCTAAACCTTCCCTGAATTTTCATCCCTCTCTGTCAGCTTTAGAATCACCTGTTCATTCTGTGCAAGACTGGATAGCAACAAGGACAACAGAATGATAAAGTTACAGATTAATTAACTCATGCTGCAAGCTGTAGTGAAAAGAACAACATAGGGCAAAACTCTCAGCACCTACACTTAAAGGCACAAATTCAATTTTGTGTTATTGTCTTTATTGAAAGCTATCACAAAGACCTCTTTATAGCAGGCAGTGCCAACAAACAATTTAATACTATTAATTAATGCACTAATATTTTTGCCACAACATTTTAATTTGTCCTCTAAACAGTGTTCATGATATTAGCCCTTTGCTCCTGTTTTTTATTTTTGTCTGTGATATACATTACACTTGAGAGAGTCCTTCGTCCATATGTCCACAAATTACAGTAGGCATATGGCATACAAGAAAAAAGCCTTTTACATTTTGTGTATAGAAATCTTCCCTACTATTAGCATGGAGATAGTACAGTCTCCCTTTATTTCTAGTATTACTCAATCAAGTTCAATCTCATAACTCTGATCTTTCCTCACCAGTTTGATTTATTTTAATTGTAGTGGTACCAGGTTAGGTTCTCTTTGCAAAATAATTTTTAAAAAATCAGAGAAATGACACAGGAATTTTGGTGCTCGAGGGGCAATAGACAGTGTGTGGAGAGGTACTAATTGCTGGATGGGGAAGAGGAGGCATCCAGGCTAGGGACAGAAATTACACATAAACCAGTATAATTGATCAGGAACTGGTTCAAATCTGTAACACAACAGAAGTTCAGGGCATGTAGACTGCTGTCAAAATGGCTGAAACTGGTTTAAGGTAAATCTGGATGATATACTTTCAGACTCAACTGATTTAAATTAAAGTGGTTTATTAACTTCTGTCTTAGATTGCCTCCAGATTCAAGTCAACTTATAGTTGCTCAGCATCCCATAATGCTTTGCAACACCACCATAAACCCTCACTTTCAGGGTGGGTGGCCTAGCCTTTGCCCAAGCTGTCTGCTCTAGTAAGCAGGGAGGCATACATTAGCACCCCCTGAACTCTGTAGGTATGTGGTTGCATTTCTAGAATCAAAAGTAAATGTCTGTTCACTTGCTTATTAGTTCAATCTATGCAGCTTAGACTAACCTGGTAAAATAGAATCAATTCAGCCTTGGCCTTTTTGACTGTAGTTAGATTTTATACTTTATTTAAATGATTTTTTTTCCATAAAAGTAAGTTAGTTCAATGTAAAAGGTCTAAGGAAACAAGCCTTCAAATTTTTAACATTTACACAGATGAGGAGTAAAACTGTATGTCTTCATATGTCCTTTTAGAAAATCTTATGAAAATTGACACTGCAGAGCCACAGAACAAGCAAACACTTCCTTATCCCCATAATAGTGACCATTTGGTTTTGTACACCAGTAAGAATCACCAGTGAGCAGGAGTAAGTGTCATTAGAGTGAGCATGTAGGTTACAGGAAGCATAGCCATATGGACTTCTTGGGTAGTTGTTTCATTCTTCCTTTTATTATTAACGTTCTCCTTCCTTTCATTATTAATGTTACCCAAGTTTGGCTTTTTAAATAATCTGTTCTGAAAATATTTCAAGAAAAGAATGATAAAGAAAACAGTTAAAGCATTACACTGAACCAATTCTGGCCTCGGATACACTTTCAGTTACAAGGGTTACTTCATAAAAAAAAAGTCTGAGTATAGTCAAGAGGAAGATGTGATCCCATATTTCCAACAAGCTTTTGCCACAGTTCTTTTATTTGTCTTGTCAGAAAGAGACAACATTATCTGTTGCATTTCATTTTCATTAGGGATTCTTCTAAGTGACGCAGCCCCAGATGTTGGTGAGAGCAGCCCCCATACTACTCTATCATCTACTAGGTTTCAATAATTCCCAAGAGTTCACAAGCCGGATCAAATTACTATAGTGCATTTGACTCTAATATTCCTTGCCTGTCCCTCACATATCTGAGGTACTAAGAAACTGCAGGGAGGGGTATAGGAAACAGCTCCTTTGGATCAGTGCTCATAAAAGGTCCTCCTCATATCTGATGAATCCCCATAAAAGGGGATCTACATTTAATCACAATCTCTTTACACAAAACAGGCAATGAAGGACTAAAAATAAAAGTCTGCCCTATGAAATTTATTTACCTCCCACTGACATGAATGGTAATATGCTTATTGACTTCAGTGGAAGCAAGAGTGGACCCTCGGCAAAAAGATGCAAAAAAGATATTTCTATTAGCTGCCTATGGTATTTTTTTCTATAAAGGATTTAGTTTCTACAAATAAATTTGGGTAGGAGAAAAGTAAGTGGGTAGACTCCAGGGCTGGAAGTTGTGCAAAAGACTCACTAATTCACCCCTGTTTAAACAATATAAATCAGGACCAACTCCAGCAAATAAACTGAGTTACTTCAATGTAAAGCTGGTGAGTGACAAGATTTAGGTACCCTAATGACAACAGGGATCATGTGCAAAGGGATCAACAAGTGCATTTACATCACTGCTGTTGAACTGCTTGTAGAACATACACTTGTTTGGTTTCCTGAAGGTAAAGTATTAAGTAAAAAGTCAAAGAAATATTCCCTACATTGTTAAATAAAACATTCCAGGGAAGTGCAGCACTAATAGGTCTTGAAAAACTAAGCAGAATGTAGCAGCAATGTCTTCTCAAGTGAAAGTGACATCATGTACACTGACTGGTTTAAATTTTATGCCATTACACACCACACATTTCAGACCAGAATAGTAACACATCTTCGAGTTTTTTGCTTCCTTGCACACAGCAGGTACAGGGCAGTTCTCTGTTCCATGTAGTCATTAAACACACTACATATACTTAAAAAACTTTCCAAGCAGATGACAAAAACAGTTGCCAGGTAAACCAAGCACAGATTAAAGCTACTTTTCATGCACCCAGTTACAATTGTTTCCTGGCAACACATTTTTTTTTCCTTCCTAAACCAATTGCATATCCAAAAATGTATATACTAAATTCGTTTCCAAATTAAATTCAAAACAGCAGCACTGGGGCAACAAAATTTTACTCCCCTTTCCTGGTTGAAAGAAACGATACAAACTGCAGTCTATCAACAGTTTTAAGAGTAATGGGCTGAGCTTCTGCAACAACACCAGTATGTATTTCTTATAAATAGTGGCAGCATCTCTAACATCCATCCATCCATTGGGATTTCTGATCAAACCGCTTATTGCCAAGTAATGCTTTATGGTACTGATTTTTGATGCCATTGTTGAACTTACTCTCAGCTGAAATCTACTTTGAAGCAACAAAAGTAAAAAATGATCCTTGGGTGGATAACACAAAGATACTTCTAGTAGACAGAAATGAAAAGTAGTAATGCTACAAGGCCCTGGTAAGATCTTAGCTAGGATAGTGTGACCAGCTCTGGTCCAACATGGTCAAGAAAGGTGAATGCAACCAGGAGCAGAGGCCAAGAATATCTTGTAAGACATAGGCTGTACCTATATTGCAAATGTGCTAAGTCTTGGACTGATAGGTTACAAACATGCATCATATTTGTCTTGGGATAAACCATTTTACCGTGGGGCAATTGTTTAGATATCCATGTCTATTGCCCTAGGATAAATCCTAAAATGGTTCACAGGATAAAAAGTACTAACCATTTATCCCAGGACATTGCAAAATACATCCGAATGGTAACCCCAGGACTGCACCACTGAATCAATGAAAGAAGAGGGAGAGCATATTCAGTTGCTCACTAAACCCTTATTAGAAGGGCCATGTATATACACACCAGTCCTGGGACATTTCTATTCAGGGACAAGCACAGGCATAGTTTGGGGACAAATGCAACATCTGTTCCTAGCCATACTGAGGAAACACTCCTGTTTTGGGCATGCTTAGGACCAGTAGATAGATGGTGTAGACAGCTTAAAGGGGCCTCAAGAGTGTTGTTCAGGTGCTCTTAGAACCCCAGTAAGCTTAGTAAACAATATACATGAGCTAATTGCCAGTCTCTGGATCACACACGGGACAAGAGAAGGCTTGTTTCTCAGGTTTGGCACAGAGGACGGTCTAACTTGCCTTAAAGAACTTAGCTTGGGAACCTACAGGCTGAGAGGAGATATACTTGGGATACTACAAGTACAACACAATTGGGAAAGGGCATTCAAAGAGGGAGAAGAGCTATGCATGCTAAAGAGGATTGCTGGAACAGACATTGGTGAAAATTAGAGTCGAGTTTAGCCTCAACCCTAGAGCATAGGTGTCCAACTTGAGTGGCTGGGAGCCCCCCGGGCTATGCCCCTAAAAGTGGGGAAAGGAAGTAGAAGCTGGAGAAGAAAGTGGGAGCCCATAGATCCCAGCAGTACAAGGAGCAACAGGGAAGTGGCAACTCTGTGAGATCCCACAGAGCTAAAAAATAATTGCTTGCAGGCTACATTCAAGAAGAATTTCTCATTCTTAGCAGAGCCAAGTTCTAGAACAGTGTTGCAGTGGGGGGTGGAAACTGTTTCAAGATGGAGCTTGACAATTTAAAAACAGAATTAGATGATATGGTTGTGTACCAGAATAAGGGCCTGAATTTGACTTAGGGAATCCCTCTCAATCCTATATTGTGATAATACTACCTGGCCCTTATGGGATACTGATACTTACTGATGAAAAGTACCTGCATCTCATGGATGGGAAAGCTCAGATATAGGAGGGGTAGTGACTTGCTCAAGGTTATTGAGCAGACAGGTGGCAGGGTGTGGAATACAGCCCATGTTACCCAAGTCCTAATCAAGTATTTTGCAAGATGCTTCTAAGATTAAGATTCAAAGAGGCTAGGGGACACCCTTGCCTAAGCTCTACCAGAGCTTCTCCCTAATATCCTACACCTTCATGCAAAGGAAGAAGGGGGAGCTGCTAAGAATTAACAAGCAGATCTAGTACTGGTCTACACTTGAGGTTTCTCTCCGTACCCTCCTGAGGTAGGGAGGCTGGGACATCACAAAGGGATAGGAGAATTCATGATGACCCCTGCTTTCCCCTTGCCCCCACTATGTTCAAAGTTGGAGAGTTCCTTGAGAGCTGACATTTCAGCAACTGGCTGAAGTATTTAAGAATCTTTTTCTTCCCTGGGCAGAATAGGAGGCATTCAGACAATAGGAAGGCAGAGAGACTGGGGTCACAGCCTGGTAACCAGAGACAGTTAAGATTTGACAAAAAAAGAAACTTTACTTTTAGAACGGAATAGTACATAGCTAGCCATGGTCATCTAGAGAAAACTCCTGGACTTTGCTTTCTCACTAAACCAACAGTGTACCAGCTTATCATCTACCCAGTCTGTATACATCTGTGTACATTTGCCCTCATCCTTTGTGGAACTAACTCTGTAGGGCAGGGGAAGAGTTCTTTACTGGGCACTGTTGCAGCACACTGCTGGCACTCCTGAAATTCAGGTAGGGAGTAGATTCTCACCTGAACGAAACAGTAACCAAGTTATAGACATGAACATGACAATTTACTGAGGATATCCAGTAAGCATTCAGTTTGTTTGGTTACTGATCCATGCTGTCAAGAACATTCAAGATACCTTTATCATGTCACCCAACACAACCACAGACCAGGTACAAAATAGTACAATATAACAGAGCATTCAGATTTGACCGTCTTGCTTTGACCACTCACTTACAAAACAAAAAAGGGCTCCTGGCAGATGACAATGCGGGAAGAGCAACGTCTGCTTCTGTCCCATTCCTGCTACTAAAATTTTCTGTTGCATAATGGGTCATCTCAAAAAGTCAGTTTAGTTGCATGTACAATAGTCGGGATTTGCCTAGTTCTCCCAATTTGCTGTTTTCAGATAACGCTGCATCTATAAATTCCCCTGCTGATGCTTTCCTTACCTTGGCTTCCATTCCTTCTCTGCCATTCCACAGTTCGGTACCAGTTTGATAGGGGTTTTCCACTTTTACTCATCTTTATATTTTCCTGCAATGCTCGATCCAATGATGGGGCAGCAATTCCTGTTCTGTCTTTTCTACAAGAGGCAGAGTTTCCAGTATGAGGTTTTCTTCATTTGTTTGTCTCCTTACTATTATTCTTTCCTTCCCCATCTCATGCAATTATTGATCCTGCTCAGTCTCCTTTGTGTCACCATGTCTTTACTGTCATTTCTCCTGCCCTTGGCTCCTCCATTAGTTACTTTTTTTTTTTTTTTTTGGCTCTCATCTCTCCTATCCTCCTCAGGAAGCTTTCCAATTTCTGCTCTGTTAGTATATGAAGGTTACAGATGCACCAAGACACAACAAAGCTAGCCCAAGTCATGGGTCAGCTGTCTGACAACATTTCTTCCTAACATTGACGCTCAGACACCCCCATACGGTGACCATACCAAAGCTTTCTCCACCACCCATTGGGGAAGACTTAATTCATAGCTGCAGTAAAAAACAGGAAGCAGTGATCTCTCAGCTGTGAAATAAACCTTTTAGAAAGTGTTCATGCAGTATTTATGGTAGAAATGAATGATTATCATTGGCAATGTTTTTATTTCAGAAAGAGCCCAGAACAAGTTAACTAACACACTCAACAGGGGAGGAGCTCTCGAGGCTGTCTTGAGCCACCCACCTGCCCTCTACCATGAGTGCCTGGTACTCAACAGAATTTTAAATTGGACCCTCAAAAAGTTTCTGCCCCTGCTTCAGATTGTTTGTTTCCTTGAGTAACAGACTGTTTCAGAAAAATAAACACACAGAAGGGCTCAGGGCAAAGATACATTTTGTATACAGCTTAAATGAAAACATGTTTTTCTTGTTAACACCTTGTTATATCCTAAAATCACAATACAGAAAAAACTGTGAATAAGGCTGTATGCATAGACATCTCAGATTTTTTAATGAAATTCACTAACCGGCATAGCTTCCCCCACATGGTTACAACTATTATGTCACCAGACACTCTTAGTTAAGTTCAGGCATATCAAGAGTTACCTGTTCACCTTCCTTTCTCACAAAGCATTGCATTTAATAGAGGCATAGCTATTCAAGTGATCAAAAACTGGACAAAAGCAAGAGACAAGTCCTGAAGGCTTGAAGTATATTTGCCCCCTCCCCTCTCAAATCTGTTTAAAAAAAAAGTCAAACTATACATAGATTTGTTAAGATGCTTAGAATGAGTACTCTGCATCTGACATCATCAGATCTGCATTTCTTTTAATCAAATTAGGATTAGTTCATTTAAATTTAGACTGTGGGCACATTTCCTTTTGCCTCTTCCAAATGGACATGGCATAGTCTATACGGGTGGTGTTATCTTTGCTTAACATCTTCCACATGTATTCCCATCAGCAGCACACTTCCCACAGAACTGAGTTGTTAATTTCCTCATGGGGCTAGGTCAATTGGAGCCCGACAGGCAGTTGCACTGGTGAGAAAAGACCAGATGCCACAGAGCGCACTGTTGCTGCAGAATATGGGCAGTAGCCTTGCACAGGAACCTGGGATGTATTTGAAGGGGGGGAAGCACAACAACAAACAAATTCAGCCTGATTGTTTGGTGGTTAGTGGAATCCTGGTTTCTGAGATCATAGGGTCGAAGTGCACGAGAAGTAGCCCAGGCTAGAATTTCAAAACTTAGTGGGAGGTAGAAGTAAAGCAGCTTGAGAGATGCCTGGCTTGGATTCAGAGACAAATCCATTATTTGGGGCACTTGAGTAGCTTTGGGTTGTTCAAGTGAAATAGAAGGCTTGTATTATCTGCTCTGCTAAAGGGCATTTAAGTAGGATTTAGACCCACTTTGAGGCCTGATTACCTGACAGAGTGTTATAAAAGTCACTTGGTGTCGCTGAAAGTCACCCCTCAAACCTTTGGAAAACTAGGAACATTTAAGTACAACTTTGAGTACTGGGATCCAGACTGCCTAAGGCTGGGGTGGGAGTGGGGAGAGGGGAAGAGAGTTCCAAATTGAATCTATAGCTTAACACACCACTCAGCTTGTATGACTGATGTTTTAACATTATACAACTAGAACTGTGGTTCATCAGTCCTTTGCATTCATATATTGATCCAAATATCCAAAAGGCAGTAGTTGGAACAGATTTTGTAACAGAAATTAAGTTCTGCTTGGTTCCATCACTGCCCCAGGACAGAGAGACATTTATACAAGTTAAATCAAAATATGCTCAATATAAATGTTTAATCAGGTTTTTTACCAACTTCTCTCCATATAGTGTACCCTGTTTGATAGCAGACTTCTAATGGAAGTCACTAAATACATCTTAATAGCACAAGACATAATATTATGCAACTGTATCACTGGGTGTAGAGATTCTCTAGCTTATATTAGACAGGTTAAAGCAACTGAAACAGGCAGCTCAGAGACAGTTTAGAAGATTAAAAAGTACTCTTGAAGTTTAAGCCTGCCACACAGCTTATTAGCTTTATTCAGGTTTTAATCATTAAGTGTGTAAACAGTAATGGTGATATAGTTTGTATAAGACAAGTAATTGTATTTACTGAGTAATATACTCTGCACTAGAAATTGGGAACCCTTAGGCAGAGATGAAGACATTGTTAGGGGACCCATCCTCCCCTAAGATGAGCTCCTACCATAATTCTTGTTTTGTTGTTCAGCTACACCCCATGCACACTGGTTTTTTTCATTGTTCTTAAAAATTAAAATCCAGTGCCCCTGGGCAAGCTGTCACTCACAAGCAACAGGAGCAGCTCCCAGAAGAAAACTAAATACCTAAAAACTTCTTTCTTTTCCAGAGTAGCAAGAGGCTGAAATGTTAGACTCTGCTTGCCAAAGTAAAAACAATTCAACACACTTCATCTCCCCTCACCACTAGTGACCCTGCTTCTTCTCTTCCTTTTTATACATAGCAGCTGGTCCATGCAGTTAACAGGTCCCAGCTGCAACTGTCTCTCGCCACTTAACCCTTTCCAATCTGGTTCACCACCCCTGTAGATCTGGTAGGGGGAAAAAAACTTACCTGGGTTGTGAATATTCTGGGAGATTCCTGTGATTTGGTGGGTAGTACACAGCCACTGGGAAATACAGCCTAGAACTGAAACTGGAGGGAGACATACTTAACAAAGTCTGGAAGTATTTGTCATGAATTCAATGTGTTTAAGCATTACAGTTTATTGTAGAGGGTCCTATAGAATTTAATAGGGGTAGGATCAATAATGTTCTCCATAAAAACAACAGGAATTTATAGAGGTTACCATCCTTTCTAAACCTATAGAATTTTAATAGAGAATGACCTTTTTCTATAGCTATTTTGAACTATTCTGTAAAACTCTATCATGGTTCAAATAACCTGTATGAAATTTTATTTGACTTTTCTGTAAGGGATACAGTCCTGCATTCACTAATATCTTTTCTTATGGTTTGTGAAATAGCCATAAAATAAGAGGTTACTATTTATAGGTATCTGTGATATAACTACAGTGTTTATTACCTTTTATACCAAATTATGGTACAAAGGTTGCTTTGCAGGAAATGTCTAAATAGATATGAATTTAGTTACACTTAGGGTGCATCTACACAGGCCAATTTAAGGTGCATTAGCCATTTTTAAGGCTTATTAAGGATATGGGTCTACACGCGTGTGCCCTTAATGCTCATTAAAAATAGTGATTTTAGGGTATTCATGCCTAACTTTGATACCTGCAAAAGTAGGTATCAAATTTAGGTGCAAATCACTACAGTGGCTTAATGCACATGTAGACATGCTGAGGCACATTAATGCTGTGTATGTCAAATGACTTAGGACTACCTTTAGTCCTAAGTTGAACTGCACACTATGTTAATGTGCCTTAGCACGTTCATGTGTAGACGCGTGCCTAAATTGCCGTACTGTGCATTATGCAAATACACATTAAGTATAGGCATATGTCAAAGCTCGTATAGATATGCCCTTAGAGTAGGAATAAATTTGCAAATTTCACATGGGTTTTTCCACAGTTATGAGTAAATAAAAGTTTCTGAGTGATCATAAAAATTAGTCTCGAGGCACATAGAGACACACATTCCCTTTCATCACAGAAAGCCTACAGAAGAGCCCATTCACATGTGTTCTCAGGCCTTCCAAAGGATTCTAAATCTGTGTGTGACTGCTTACAGACATTAAGAAATAAATAACACTTCACTGGAAAAAGCAGCACATTTGTTCAACCTGGCCCTGCAGTGTCTTTATAGATCAGGTGCTTCAGTGGGGCTCTTCAGCACTTTAATAGGTAATTCAAACAGCTATTAGATAAAAGCACTAGGGCTGTGCGAAACAGCACTGTTCTGTTTTGCCTTGAGTTTTGATGGTTCAATGGAACAGTGTTTTGTCTTGAATTTCATTTTGAGTCGAAACAGCTGTTCCATTCCATTCCATCGAAACAGAAAGACTGTTTTGAGGCTGTTTCAAGTTTCACTGGGGATTGGGATTCAGACCGGCTGGGCTGACTTCCCATCCCCAGCGCTAGACCACCAGCTGGGCTGCTTCCCCAACTCCTGTGCTAGATCATGCCAGGGGTGGGAGGCAACCCAGCAGGGGTCAGGGAAGCAGCCCAGCTGGACTGACTTCCCATCCCCAGACTATGGTCAAAACGTTTCGACTTTTAAAACATTTCAACCAGCCTTGCTTTGTTTCAAGGCTATTTCGAGGGCTTTTGTTTTGTTTCAATTTTGCTGTTTCGACCTCAAAATTGGTTGAAACAGTGTTGAAATGAAACATCTGCTGGAGAATAGGTTCAGAATCCAGAACCTGTTCTGGTTCTATCCTATCCAGCGGCCATAAGCTGCTGCAGAATAGGTTCAGGTTAGAGATTAGGAGGCACTATTTCACTGCTAGGGTGGCTAGGACCTGGAACCAACTTCCTAGGGAAGTGGGCCTTGCTCCTACCTTGGGTAAATTCAAAAAGAGGTTGGACGAACACCTGTCTGGGGTCATGTGATCCCAGTGTGTGCTCCTGCGAGTGGCAGAGGGTCAGACTAGATGATCTGTTCAGATCCCTTCTGACCCCAAACTACTATGAAACTATGTAACTATGAACCTGGTGAAATTTCACACAGCCCTAAAAAGCACCCAAAAAGCCCCACTAAAGTGCCTGATCTCTATAGATGTTGGGTGAGCCAGGTCCAACTAACATGATGCCTCTACTGGGAGTTGAGTTTATAGTTAAGCATCAGGGGTTTTTGCCTTTTTTTAACATCTGTAAGCAGCATGGATATACTTAATATAATTGGAAAAATGATAAACAAAGTACACAGCAGTTTGGACAAGTGATATGTAGAATAATACAGGCCAATAAGGGAAGACCATAGGTACAATTATAGGAAGGTAGGTGTTTCAACCAACCATGGCCTTATAGGCTGGCCTTAACCAACAATATTTGCCTCTCTAGGAGAAACAGCATTTAGCCTGTGCTCCAAGAAACTGAACTTTATCCTTGAGTTTTTTACCTGTTCTGTTGCCTCTTGGAAGCCCGGCAGTGACAGAGCAGCCTATTTAATACTAACTGCATCATTGTTTCCTCAACTGTACCAATAAAAGTTGAGCAGGAATCACATAACTGTAACTGATGCTACTCTCCAGCTCCACAAGCAGCTATTCATACAGGCCCCACAAGGATGTACACTGTCACTTCAGACAGTACAACACTCAGTTTTCATCATGATGGAAATATTTCTCACCACAGGCAAATCCAGGATCATGGCAACGGGGTGCAACCACACCCCTTTTTGCAGCAAGTGTGCAGTGAGCTCTCTGAGCCCCCCAGCATGTCAGCACAACTTTAGCTGGAGTTCTGCATGTGCTGTGAGCTCTCTGAGCTCAACATCTGACTGGTGCAGGCTTTGGTTGTAGCCCTGCTTTTGCACAGCTTCAGACATTTTTGCATCATCTGATCCCAGCAGTCTTTCCTGCCCAAGTGCAGGGGGGCTGGACCTGATGATGTAAGGTCCCTTCCAGCCCCTAACATCTATGAAACTATGAAACCAAAGGTTGGTTCTGGCATCACAGCTTTCTAGAACTTAGATCAGCTCAGTAAAATTACCCCCAAACTCGCTGCAGGGTTATTCTGTCCCAAGAGAGTTTTCTGTATTGGTGTACATGGTAGAAAATCCTTTATTAGACTTCCACATATTGTGCAGACTCTTCTGAGCTGGATACATTCTTCTAATTTCTTATTGTCTTGGGTTTCCTCCACATGAGATATGCATACAATTCATTGCTTTCTGATGTGCTTTTGACCCAGGGAAGCCCCAGAGCCATAAGAGCTGAAGACAGCTGCTAGTCTAACAGAAACTGCCAGGCTTGTTAAGACCTTGCAATAGATCCAGAACATCAGCAAAAGTAAAGAGTCCAGGGGGAAGAACAGATCTTAAATGAGGTCATAAGTGAAAGGGAGAGGAAAAAGCGGCAGCAGGGTGGAAAATGGATAACTTGAATCTCTGAGTTCAGTCCAATGAGATCAGTGAGAGGTTTGCTTCTTTTGGGAGAATGGTGGTAAAGCTGGATTTGAGGGTGTATAGCAGAAAAGTTGAAGAAAAGAAAATGTATGAAAGGACCTGATTTAGCTGGGAAGGAAAGGGCTGGAAGCAGACAAGGTCAGAGAAGCTGAGGCTGCAGAGGATTGGGGTCAGGGGCTAAAATTGCAGGTGGACATTTTCCATAGCAAAACCCTGAATGTTCTAGGAATCTCCCTTTGTTACTTCATACAAAATGGTACACACAGTTTTTACTTTTTTGCTATCTATAATCCATGCTTAATTCTTTCCCCATCTCTCCCTAGCCACTACCTGTTTTGTGTCTCCTTGTTATTTCTGACTATCCATTGTGGTCACCCTAAAAATTCACCAATTACCTAAGAAAACTAATGTATCCTGAATATTTAATAATGCCTCATAAGTGTGTTTGACAGTAAGTACAGGGAATACTGAAAGCACCAAAGTATATTTAACTATTTATCTAGGATAAAACTGGCAAAATTTCAAGGGCATTCACTATACATAGCTCTCCACTTGTGTGTTATATCCTTGCTCTCTGTCTTGATGTTATTACTACTGTGTTCTCCCCTTTACAAACCTTTCCTGAGATGCCATGATGAAAAGATCATTGCTTGCTTTATTTTACCACTTTCTTTATATGACATACATAAAACCATCTTTTGTTCCATTCATAAATTACATCTCTCCCCAGTACTTTTTGTGAAATCAGTACTGTGACCTGTATTTCTGTCTTTTTCTTTCATACCCCAGTTATTCCTCCTCCTTTTCAGCTAGAAATATGCACATTTCAGTGAATGAAAAATGCTAACATACATATTTGTTTCCCATCTGAGCTCCTTTACCTTACCAAGAATGCCATTTTGCAAAGATTTGTATTCCTAATAAAAATATGAATACAATTTGAGTAAACATTTTGCATCCTGTACTCCTTTTCAGTAGTTTTTGTATTCTGAAATCTAAGACATACATATTCAAAAGGCAAAGTGTTAGACATCATTTTAACTCCTCTTTCCTCAGAAGACTTCAGGTTAATTGTACTGACAAATTATGAAGTGATGTACCAGTGAAAACATTTTCTGTATTCTCACAAATAAAAATTAGCTAGAATCATGTTCTTTCATTAAAAAATAATTGAATTGAATCAACCCCAGGAAAAGAAACCCATATGCAACAGATTTTAGTCTGAGCAGCGGACTTCTATTTCTGCAGAAAAAAATAGTCTTGAAATTTGATGTCGTCTACTTGGTCACCGGTGGTCTGTGAAACAATGGGTAAAAACAACAGGTCTGTTAATACTGAAATACTCTGTGACAGCTGAGAGAACCTGTCACTCACTGTAATTTTTTTTTTATTTTTCAAGTAAAACTGCCCACCATTTCCTACAACAGCTAATCACCTTGTAGTCTTTATTCATTTTTCAGCATGTAATATTCAGATCAAAGCATTCTTGCCATACTGATCCTTTTCAGAGTATAATGTAAAAAGGTTAATAGTTGAAGGTCACCAGCCCCCATCTCTCACCACCTTGTCCGCTGCCATACTTGGTAATAGTAAATGTTCCAGCTGGTGTGGGGGAAGTAGCCTAGCATACTATTTGTGTGCCTAGCAGATGTAAAAAGCTTGGTGCGCTGATCTGGGTGCACCTGTTGGTTTGTCACCATCTGCTAGCCAAAATGTTAAAAAGCCACACCCTTAGACAGCCAGCTGAAGAGAACTTAATCTCTTCCCCACAGGCTTCAAAACACAGGCCACTGAACACGTCTTACAATAGAGGAAAGGCGAACACAAAGGCTCAAACTGTCTGAACTAGGCCTCAGGGGGAACCTAATCTGCTATCATTGTAGGGTTTTGTTTCTTGTGCCAACAAGAAAGGGCTCTTTAAATAAATCTAGATAGCTATTACCTGATAAGAAAGCATGTTATAAACTGCCAATTTTTTTTAGAAAGAAAGGTATTAGGTTAACATGGATACTAATATTAAGTAAATTAAGCTGCTGTGGTATTTTTGAAGACTATTTAGTGATGTGGAACTATTGTGAGGAAGCCAGTGTTAGCCCTAGCTAAAGGGAACGATTTGCAAGCTCAATAGCAGAACACTTGCTTTGGAAACTGGAAACTGTGTTCAGCACATGCCGTGACTTTTTCCTATAAACAATTACCTAACTTACTCGTGTGGCTCAGAGCAGAATAAGCATCAACACCCTCTAAAAAATGTACACTATGTGAAATCTGTCACTGAAATACATAAAAATGCCTTAACCACTGAACAAGCTCTATACCAGAGCAGGAAAATATACAGAGCATGGAGACAGAAATGATTTTAAAAATATTCCAGTATTTCAGAAATGTCCCACTCCAGTATCTCGATTATCCAGCATGAAGTTTTACCATTCTAAGGAAGTCAAGAACTAGAATGAATAATTACACAGACTTTTTGATTCAGTTTCAGAGTATGGGTCGGAGCACTTTTGGTTTATTGTCTGATAGCCAGGTTAATCAGGGTAGAAAAAGGGACAGAATTAAAAAACAAGTTGATAGGCTACAGATTCCTGACACCGAGGCCAATCTTGAGCCCATCCTGTGAAGTATTAAGCAGCCTCCATTTCCATAGACTCAGTAACAGCAGCTGATAGGTCTGCTTCCTCATCAGGCATTTCTGAGCCTTCTCTGACATTGTTCCATCAAATGATCTGAAGCCATCATTTTAGCCTTTCCTAAATACTGTGCCTCCTACCAATCCACCTCTGCCATGATGCCTACAAGTTGTTGCCATCTGGCACTGGCCAGGCAAGTGGCATGCTGGGACAGGTATTCTTTTGCTATACCCTTGTTACATCTTCCTACCAAATTGTTTTTCTGTCTTGTCCACCTGTTCAGTCGTGCCTGACAACTAGATTGTATGCTCTCTGGGAAAGGGATTTGTCATCTTTGTTATTTCACAGTATGGCACAATGGGGTTCTGATTTTACACTGTCTTTCCCAGGAACTATCCTGATACAAATATACCACATGAAATAAATAACAACATTGCAGGAGTTGTTCATCACCTTAGCTGACTGTACCTAAGGGGGGTGGGATCAATTAGCAATGTGGAATATTCTTCAAAGCAAAATAATGGAATTCTTATCATTTATGATATTTAGAATTAGGCTGAGGATACACATGTACACACAAGTTACACTTGTATAACTTACCTCCCTTTACACTTTGATGTTATTATAGTACTGTCCAGAACAGATGGCCAGCTCTTCCATGGTAGCTGCCTGCAGGAGGCACTATTAGAGAGCCTTGCCACTAGGTGGTATGAAAGCCAGCAGTACCTTATTTGTGTTGAGTAAATTGATTAGAGCTGTGGATTCAGGACCCTACACTAATGTCATTTACAATTATGTTAATCTCTGAGGGGTAAACTTAACCTGGAGTAGAGTTGTACATCATGGCTAGGGACAGAAATTACACATAAACTGGTATAAGTGATCAGAAACTGATTTAAATCTGTAACAGAACAGAAGCTCAGTGCACATAAATTAGTTTCAAAATGGCTGAAACTAGTTTAAGATAAACCTGATAAATGAAGTATCAGACTTAATTGATTTGGGTCAAACCAGTTTATGAAACTTCTGTCCCAGACCCCTTCTTGGTTCAACTTAAATCACAGTCCCCCAGCATCCCAGCATTTTGCAGCCCTGGGCTGGGCTATGCTGTCTGCTCCAGAGAGCAGGGTTGGCCTCACCTCTCTGCTCCCTTGCTGCAGCAGTGAGGGCTGGCTGACAAGGGGGTGGGAGGGAGAAAACCCAGCTGAGGATGCAGCCCAGTCTGCATGGGGGTGGGGGACTGCCCCCCCCCGCCTGGCAAACCCCAGCTGGGGCCTGGGGTCAGGGTGGGGGTTAAACACCCCTTCCCCAACTCAAACTTGCTGCTGGCTTTGACTGTGGACTACAAATCCCAGAAGCCCCTGGAAACAGGAAGAGGAAGTGATGAGCAACCCTGTAGAGTCCTACCACTGTGATTTTGGGACTGCAAATCTGAGAGACCTTGGAGGCAGCAGGAAGAGAAAGTGAACACACAGCCCATGCTGGATATGTGCCAGAGAGTTATGTTCTAGCACCCCCCAGCGTATGGCCTGAGCCACTGCAGGCATGTGGCTGTATTTCCTGAATTAAAGGCAAATGTCTGTTCACTCCTGTTTCAATTTAGTCTATGCAGTTTAGACTAATCTGCAAAGACTGAATCAATTCTACCTTGGGCTGTTTGATTGTCTACTTAGCCTATGTGTTCACTCCACATTTAAAGAAGTGTAAATGCAGATTACACCAGTGTAAATACATCGTGTGTCTGCACACTAAGAAGGGAGAATGTACAATAAGGGAATAATCTAGTGTGAGCATGGATTAGATCTTTTCCATCTCTAAATGTGCAGAAGCTATCTGGAGGCAAATACTGAGTAGGAAAGTATTAAATTACTGTGAAACTATCCAAGCTAATAAAAACTATAAATGAATTACAACTTCTCTCTTTAAAATATGCACAAGAGAATTCTGAACAAATGTTGGAATAAGTCCTTCTACTAAATTAGTTGCAATATACCAGTGGCTACTTTTCCATTTACACTAATGCTGAAGAACATGAAAGGCCTGCTTCATAATTCAGAATGTTCATTTCAAGAGGTTCCAAGGACACTTTAACATAGATGGGTCCATGCCTATTTACTGAGCTAGTTTCTTTTTTCTATTTAATATCAAAATACAATTATAAAATGTATACTTCAACCCTTTCATTTTGTTTCCCCACAGTACTATATTTCAGTTTAAAGAATGGTAGAGGATCACAGAAGAGAATTAACACCTTTAAGCCAACCATATTGCATTCTCTTAAATCAATGGTTTCACTTCTGCCCTCAAGCAATATGCGATTTGTAAACTTGAGACATGCTACCTTTAGGCAGTAGACAACCTCTTTAAAAACATTAAAGTAGGCAACATATGGTAGCACCATGCAATATGAAAATGTTCTAAAGGTACAGGTTTTCAGCCTCAGTGGTACAAACCCAGGTTTAAATTAAACATAATATCATATGGTTTCTGCTTAAACACCACAATAGAAAATACTAGCTATATGGTCATCTTCTAAACAACAGAGGGAACCATTTACATATGTACAATTTGGAAATCCGTTTTCTATAAACAGTCACCAACTCTATTTTAACATATTTAAATGCTAAAAATCTGACAGCTTGTGGATTTGCAAACCCCTGCATGCTCACAGGGATTCATTTTTTGTTTTTAATCACATAAACACAACAGTTGAGTATTTTTGTTAGTGTATACACGTAATTCTTAAACCATGCACTTCCCCACCCCATTTTCCTACTGCTGAGACCAGCTGGGTCACATTAGTCATGTTGAAACACGTCATGGAACATAACATGTAATTCAGCCCAATGTTACGGTAAAGGTAAATCCTTAGATGTACAGACAAAGGATAGTAGTATTACTGGACTGGAACGCTGGTATTTCTTAAAGCCTATTTGTACCAACAATTAAAAATTGTTAATCAGGAAGTACATTTAACTGTCAACAAATGGCCTGGTCTTGTAGGTTTACCATTGATTTGAGAGGAAGCAGGATCAGGGTCTAATAAAGAAGAGAAACATTAGTGGTATCGACATATATAGAGGAAGCTTTATTCCTCTTTCTGGCATTCACTTACTATAAGACGCTGTGGGTTCATCTACATAAGATGTTTCTTGCAGAGCTGACTAATTAGCTCTGCAGTAAAGTTTTAGCGTCTACATGCATGGTACTATTAGCATGGAATAAACAAATTAACTCCATTGTAGATAGTACTTGTAAACACATGTGTATGCTGACCAGACTGGCTGGGGCTAAGGGATGCTTCAGTGCAGGGACTTTCTGCCAGCTAGCTTTGCACTGAAGGACCCTTTTGCCCCAGCTAGCCCCTCTGCAGCATGTTGAGTCGGCTTGGAGCAGGGGCCCCCTGCCAGCCGAGTCTGCTCCACCCTTGTTCAATGTGCTGCAGTCCCATGCACGCATGCAAACACAGCACCCAGGAGCAGTAATCTCTGGTGAAAACTGTGCTGGAGTTTATATAATGGTACATGTCAATGAACCCTGTATGACCTCTCTTGTATAGCACCACAGTATATTCATCTGTAAAATGGAAAATAGGACTTTTCCTATTTGCAAACATTTAAAATCTAGGTCTTACAACGGTGAACCTTGTGGGTATGGTAGCTGCACTACTGACTAAAAAGGAAGTAATGAGAGAATCATCTGGGGGTTAGACTTTTATACAAAGATTTCATGTGGATGTACAAAACTCCATCAGTAATACAAAAAGATATTAGTTTTTCTCACTCAAAAAGTATAAAGGATGGCACTGCTGCACTCTTTTGGATAGCATGAAGTAAAATCAATCGAGATTGTTTTCCCTCATCTATGCAGGGGCCTGGAGTAGATGAACCTGGATTCCAACCAGATGATTCTATGCTCAAATGAGCCCTAAGACAATTTTGTTACTTCAAGTTAAGTGAGCTCCAGGGTCATTCCTAGGGTCCAGATTTTTAAAGGTACTGAAATAATTGAAACTTAGGCACCTAACACCTTTAAAAATGCGGACCTCTGTCTTTTGTGTGTAGATGAGGGGTAATCAGGAGAGGGAACTGAATATCAGCCATCCTTTAATAATGAAAAGATCCATGCTTTTACCAAGTGGCCAACTCTTGTTGCAATCACTAATTATTATCCAGTCTCTCAACTTTCCTCTTTTAGGGAAAGTTTCTTAATAAAGTGGCAGAGATTCAGTTCAGGTACATTTTGATGTCACGGATACACTCTATTCTAAACTCAGCTCTTTCTTCCTCAGGGTTATGAATCATCATGGTCATGAGTGATCACTTCTTTATTTGAGACTAGAATTATTTAGTCCTCATGATCCTGCTGAACTTCTCAGAAGCTTTTAATAGGATTGATGGTGAGTAGCTGCACTGATGACTCTGTACTGTACTCATCTACAAGGATATCTATTCTGCTTGCTTACAACTTCAGGCAGCTCTGTGAGGAAATCATCCATGCTGCTCCACATGCTACCTTTTGAACTGGAAGTAGTAAAGCTATGTCTACACAGTGCTGTGCCCTCAGGCTAATTAACACAAAGTGGAAAGCCAACAAATTTGATCACAGTACCACACTAAGTCAAATTACAAAATAATTAAATAGTCAGAACTGCCATCCTTTCCAATGATGCATATCATCCTAAGCCACAAGTAGTTTCACTGGAGTCAATCAGCCTGATTCTTATCTGAATTAAGGACTTTTTACATTCCTTTGGCCATATAAAAATAAATTAAGAGTGAGTGAGAGTCAACCCCAAACATCAACATATCCAGTCTTTTTGCCAAACCGAACATTCAAAGTTAGAAGGGTTTTTTAATATGTAAAACTATCTGTAAAACTAAGTGGAATTTGTTGTTCCATTTTGGAAAAATGCAAAAATATATGAAGATGCAGGGTTGTGCCCACAATTGTGATGAATATGTGTGGAGATGACACACTGAATGCACAGTTGTTCAAGCAAATACTGTGATTGTGGATCTGAAACTTTGTAACTATACCTAAAGGTTGGACTAATCAAAAAAATGTGTGCAAACATTTTGATCACGCATTACAAAAATTGTGGCCCACTTTCACTCTGTCAAACACAAGTCATGTAACCCTTGCTCGCTTTCAGATTTTGTGATAAACTCAGACCAGGTTAACGAAGATATTTGTTATTGTTCTCATAACTCTTGAGTGAAATGACTTGGATTCATTGAGTTCTGTTAACTTCATTATGTCCCTGGTTATAGCTAGGACTCCAGACACTTTTGACTGAAGCTTAGGGATCATTCAAATAGGAATTTAAAAAAAAAAAAAACTCAGAGAGTATAAAACCATGTACTGTTGTAGGAGATGTACATCACAACATGACCACTGTATAACTGTGGTTTTTAATACAGGGGGTATATTCTTGGGAAGAACATTTGATGCTTATTCGCAGCAACACCTGATAAGAGCAACAGGTGCTTAGCACCATAACACTGTAACATCAACATGTTGCTACTGACAGGTGTTGACTGTACTCCAGATTTTTAAATATGGGTATTTGTGTGTGGAGAATGTAAAAATAAAGGATGGTTGGCTAAGTTGGCAGCATTTCAACATTTTCCCCTTTGCTTGGAATAAACTAAATCCCACTTGTGAGCTGTATTCCAGGACCCTCATAAATATCAGCTAAAGGAAATGTTTTCATGAACCCCTGCAAAGAGTAGCCATCAAACTTCATCTCAAAGTTGTAAAGCAGTATCGCATGCTGCAGGAACTATGATATATTTCTGCTTGCAAACATCCTTCTGCTATCTGGATTTCATAAATCATAGAACAATAGAAATTAGAGATGGAAAAGACCTATTAAACTATATGGTCCACCTTATTCCACTGCAGTGTATTATCTACTGTTTTGTTAACGCTGGCTTTAAAATAGCCCAGATGACAAGGTTTAAGTGTCATACCTTGTGAGTTTATTTCATAGTTTAATACATCTCATTATCTAGGAATTGTTGCTTGATATTCAGCCTAAATTTTGCCTTCTTTAATCATCCCTTCACCTCTTACCTCAGATTTTAGCAAGATGCAGAAGAAACAGGGTACATACATAGTTAAGGATGACACTGTTTTTGTAAGGAGATAAACCTGATGGTTTATGCTGATCTTTAGCTATTAGGGACTGGGAAGAGAGCTTTAGGGATGGTACATTGTCCCATAATTAAATACTTTGGATTTTTTTGAAGCTTTCCTTAACATACCTGGCACTGATCACTCCTCAGGACAGAATACTGGCTACACGGACCTCATAACTGATCTACTCTGGCAATATCCATGTCTATATAAAATGTGTGAGTTTTACAAGCACACCAATGTGAAATATGTTTAAAATAATGATGGCAGGCTATGGAAGAGTATTCAAAAAGATGGGATGAAAGATATTTAAACATTTAAGCATTTTGCATTTCTACAAAGCTTACATTTTCCCCACTTGGACACATGAATATTTTCTACTTGCTTCATGAGTTCTGAAATTCTAAATTAACAATTTCACTCCAATTTAATGTTGGTAGATGTCAGAAGATTCATCTCAGTATGCCCTACTGTTCAGACCACTAGATACCTACAGTATCTACCACACTTGAAATTCTTCTCCACTCTCCACAGTCCCTAATAATATCCTGGACATGTACCTTCATCTATATTCATGAGAGTGCAGATGCAGCCAAATTAGTGGCAGCAAAGCACATTTTACACTGTAGAAAATACAATCTGTCTTCTTTTTTATTTATTTATTTTTTTGGTATAAAAAAGTTTTGTGTTTTTTTAAAATCAGACTCTAAGATTTAAATTCAGCACCACCCCTCGGAAGAGTCTGTTTAAAAATGCACAGCTGGCTTGATGATGAGTGACAAATCAAAAGTCAGAGTGAAACTTCCCGATCATCTGAGCCCTTGCCACCCGATTAGCAGAAGAAAAACAGGGCAGATGGAGGGAGACGCAGCAGTTCGGAAGGAACAGATGGCCACTACGAACTTGATATATGAAATTAATAACACTTTCTCAAATACAATTAGTAGCACGAATACATTACCTGAATTTTCATAACTGTGAGCAAGCTGACATTAAATGAGGTTTTTCAGATTAACAGTTGAGATGGCATTGATATTTGGAAGGAAATAAAAATATATGGAAAATAATAAAGACCTTTCTGCTTTTTGTGCGATAACGGATTCTAGATACCCTGCCATATGAAGGCTGCTTTAATAGGCTGTAAGATTCTATAGTTTGAATTCCCCAGATATGTGTTTTTATGAGTGCAATTTCTCTACCCATTTAGTACCATACATAGGAGTAAGTTTCTTATATAGTCTGTTGTGTTGTATGAACCTGCAATGCAACACTAGTTTATTCTGACCTTCCAGGGTAGGATTTGTATGAGACCACATTGGGATTTTTAGAAGTGAGTGCTGGTTTGGGATATCCAATTTAAGATACTGTAAAGGGTCATGATTTTCAAAAGCTGGACGTTCAACACCTCTGAAAGTCAAGCTCATTTAAAGTTCCTGTTGGACATCCACAATTACTAATCACATTTGAAAACATTGGCCCCAACTTCCTGGATATTTTATACTTATGTCCATAGAGCACTGAACTAGTAAAACTGAGGGAAAATATTTTCAGCTGAAAACATGCTTGTATTCTGGGCCAAGATGATATTACAAAGCCTCATATTATTCAGGCCAATAGCCCAATTCACTGATACACAAGAAAGCAAGTCTGATCTACCCTGCTATGCACTCTTGCTTTCTATGTGGGTGGATCTCAGGTGTCTTGGGCAGCTGACTGCAAGCCTTGGCATTTACTGCAGGGTGATTTAGTAGGTGTTTCTTTAATAACATGTACTGCCAACTTATTCATAAAGCAGTGATGGCAGAATCACAGAAGAGGTCATTCATCCAACCTAGAAGAAACTGTTGCAAAGGGAATTCGTAAAGCAAATGCTGACTTCTAGGGCAGTGGAAAGAAAAATGATTGCATTCAAGTAAAATTTATCCCTCCAGAGTGTAGGTGTGTATCTGCATGTACACATCACCATCAGACTTATTTTTTTCCCATTTAAAATACTAATCTATAATGCAAGTCTCAATATTTGAGGAATACTTTGTGTTAAAAATGTTCTCCTTTACACGAGGACCAGAATATGGCTGTATAAAATGGGATTTTTTTTTAAAAAAAAAGAAAACATAAGTGAAAGCATCTGACCTAATTAAAAATTTAATGCTACGGTGGCCTGAAATAAATAATGCCATTCATGCCATTCTAATCTAAATGCATTTAATTGGTTGCTCTGTGCAGAATGCTCTTGAAAGGCTTGGTGGACTTCTCTGATCCTTATTGCCTGATTTCTGACAGTGAGGAAACGAAGTTGTGTGCCTTCTTACAGTGACATACAGTCTTCGTTTCTCTCTTTCCTTTTCATGTTTTGTTATTTTCTTTATTGTCACTTTCTTAGACATAGCAGACAGATGCAAATGTAATTTGTTTATGAATCACAGCACATATTTATGTGAATATACCATATGAATATGCTTGCAATATGATTTCAGCTGGGCGAACACTGCAAAAGAGATTTGCAAACATTAACGTGAAAAAAGGGCCTGATCCAACACCCTCTGAAATCAACAGAAAGTCTCCTATGGATTTTCATGGTTTTGGATCAGGTCCCAGATCAGTGCATCCTATTCAGTAGTGTTCATGATGTCCTTTTATTTGCAGTTCATGAGTAACTGTAATGTCCAGATATTTTTTCTACAGAAATACTGAGGAGAAAACAGTACTTGGACAGATACACGTTCCTACACAAATGTGAATATTCACATGGCTACATCTGTTCATGTGAAAACATATATTACACATGCACACAGAAATTAGATTATTAATTACACTGTGGAAGTACCAAGTGGCCTGAAAACTATGGGGCACTTTGTGCTAGCTGTTTTGCAAACAAATAAGACGAAGACAGTTTCCATCCCAGAGACTTTTTACTGGAACAGAAGAGTAGAGCTTGAACCTGCTTCATTAAATGATAAAATTCTCACTGACTTCAGTGGTGCAGGATCAAGTCTGTTGTACTGAAGTAAATATCTGCAGGTAAAACAGAACATTTCTTTGACAATAGCTTTTCAAATGTTTCCTATTATCTCTAAAGCCCTAGATGTCATACCACCTCTGACTACCTTTCATTCAATTGGAGTCAAATATACAGGATATGCTCAGCACTTTGCAGAATTGCACCCTAACAAAGAGGGAAAGTGTTCAGCTCTTAATCATCCCTTATTCATGGAAATCTTCCATTTTCTTAATTATGATAAGGAGGATTTGGCCATAAGTAGAGCTTCTCAAATCAGACATTCAGAGGTATGATTGTCATCAGACTCTAATGAAGAGTGATGAGAATTTTTTTCCAACCTATACTGAAACAGAAATTGTTGCAATTTCTTTTAATAGCATCTCTTTTAGGTTATAGTATGTCCTCCCAAATCTAAGGTGCAAAACTTGTAACATTAATTTTTCAGCACTAGAAGCTCTCTGCAACTGTCTTCAGTCTCTTCTTTGTCACTTCCTTATGTAGCAGAAAATATCTGGAGATGATGATATAACTGGCACCAAATCCAGTCTTTTCTATGTATTTAAACTTCTGGTGTTCGCTTGACTCAGTGACCCAGCTATATTGTCCAGAATTGCATTAACCAGTTCCAGGCAGTGGAGACAGAAATTCCTTTCATTCATCAATAGATAAGGGGTTTTGACAACTCTCCTTTGGGAGCAAGAAGGGGAAAAAGCAAGAAGAGATTACACTGTAATAATGCAAAGAACACAGTAAAGGAGCCAAAGAAAGACTGAAGGAGGCTTCAGGGCCGCCCGGGCAGACAGGGAGACTACTTTTAGAATTAAACGAGAGAGAATCCAGATCCCCTTTCTACTTCTCTCTACCTGGTTCTTCTCAATGTCACTATCAGTGCATACACTGACATAAAACAGGTCCAACAAGTATTCCAGTAACTCTTCAAGACCACCAGGGCAAAAACAAAAACATTCAGGGCTTGACACTTAAGCAAGGCAACATGCCAAGCTTATCACATGTGAAAAAGCTTCTCGAAGAAAATAATCATCTTCATGTTCACAGGGCTAGGGTGTTAACTCTCCAAGGAGCCTCCTGTATTTTCCATTCTTTTAACCATAGGAGCCAAGGGGGTTTTCTGCATAGAATTTCAAACATCAGACTAAATTTCTATTAACTGCAGTGATGGGAAAATAACCTATGAATTCTTTTTTTTAATTGCATCACAAACTAGAAAGAAAGGCTTATAGTTACCTCAGGACATTGGGCATCACAAGCAGCCTAGGCTGCATTCGTGGCAGTGCCAATGATTTCCTGTGTAACTTGGGGCAAACCCTCACCAAGCTGAGTAGAAGATGGCTGTTCTGTTTTATGGCAACATTTGAGGTTTCCAAATTTATTGAATTCTGCACTGGAATGAAAACAAAGTCTTTTGAATGCTTTATACCCAATGACCATGTAACAGGGGACCCAAACCCTGTTACTTGGGTAGAAGGGAAAGGGAAGAAAGGGCCCAGGGACAGTAATGAGGAACAGGGTGGGGGTCCTGTCCCTTGAAGAAGAGGCAGCAGACTCAGCCAGCTGTGTGGGACCACAGCTGCAGGAGGGCAGGCTGGCTTTGATTAACAGAAAACCATGTGCAGAGTTGGGGAAGTCACATAGTAGAAAGGGGGCATAGCTTCCAGGCATATAAACGAGCCAAACCAGACAGTCTGGCCCTGCATGCTGAAGGGAGAGGAGCTCCTGAAGGAGATGCATACAGCAGATGGACTAGTAGGCACTTGAGCTGCTTCCTGGAACTGCCCAAAGGGAATTAAGGGGAGCTGATGGTCTGAGTGAGGCAACAACCCAGACCTAGTTTGGTTTTTAGTTGGAAGCAGTGCATAGACAATGCATAGACACAAGATACTACTGTGCAGTATAAACAAGTACTAAATAAATGTGCAGTAACCCAAGTCACTGAACAGTACCATGGGAAAATGCCTTGTTTGTGATGCTACTGCACACAGAGTAGTATTGGGCTACTGTTCAATTAGGATCTCATGTAGATACACCCGGTATCTTGTATTTATGTTGTAATTTAAGCTTTATACTAGTGGAACAGTTGTAGCCATAAAGAGAGAAGTGGAGGGCACAGTATTGCTACTGGGAGCACCTAGTGAGATACAAAATAGGGCAGAGGGGATGAGAGGCAGTGGAAACAGACAGGGCTGGGGCCGAGAAAGGTGGGTGTAAATATGGAGGTTAGGGCTGAAGGCCTTCAGCCTGAGGAAAGGAAGACTAAAGCCCAAAGGTCTGACACCTGTACAAGGGACAGAATGATACAGAGTAACATCTTCAAGTGGAAGACAGCCAAAAATTTAGTCCAAGGCATGTAGGGCTGCAGAGAGAAAATACAAAGACAGAGAAAGAAAGAGAGAAAGAGATAGAGTGCACCTAAGCTCACCAGCCCCCAAGTGCAGCCTCCCCTCATTACTGGTAACAACAAGGTGTGGCAGGAGAGGAAGCAGTGTGAGACCCCAGGGGACTGGAGTGAGAGCCTGGCAGGACTAAGGTGGACAATAGGGGGCATCATGGTAGCCCTTGGACACCTCGTGTGTTACAGGCTGCAATGCCGCAAATGTCCATTTTATGATCCAATACCCAAGAAACTTTCTGAGATGTAGGGAGGAGAAGTGGGAAGGCAGTTAGGACACTGGCTTAAAATGTCAGAGGTTCAGGCTGATTCAAGAACAGAAGTAACTTGAACGTGGGTCTTTTACATTCCTGACCAGTGCTCAAGCAGCTGGTCTGGCACACACTGATTGAAAATATTGTCAAAAACAGTATTCTTCTCTAAAAAGAACTTTTGCTTAAGAAAAATGCCACACAGCATATTTTGATTTTTTTCCCCAATGAGCGTTAATCACCTAACGTCAGAAGTGCAGCTTTGTCTTACTAAGCATGTTATTTGTCATCAGTTTGTGGGAACAAAGTACTGTGGGTCCAGTTTGGTGCCTGATATAATCTGTGTGAACACAGTAGTTCATTTAGATGTAAACATACATAACTCTGGGAAAAGCAGAGGAATTCATCTCCTCAGGTCGTCTCACTACTTGAAATATTACTTTAATATCAGCCCAGCCTGTATGGCTCTTCATTTTAGCCAAATATTTATAAACAAACTAAGCTTCTGTCTCCTACCTGTATTTTACACTGACATTATAGAACCCCACCCTGAGCACCCCCAGTTCCCATTCAGTAAAATGTCCTTCATATATTTTCCTGTTAGAAAAATAAAGGACTTGAGTCTTTAAAATGTCTAGTGTTCTTAACTCCCGCTGAAATGAATCAGAAGTAAAGGTGATCAGTTTTTAGGAGGATCAGAATTTTGCAACTAGAACAACATAGACCCTAAATATATTACCATGTACTGTAAAAACCCTTTCTTCTACACCCATATGCATGTTAGGTATGTAAGCTAAAGAGTTGCAGCTATTCAAGCACATAGATAGTACTTCCCTAATCTCAGAGAAATACTTGGTGAAATCCCTTCCTAGAGGAAAAAAGGTTAGCTTCATACATTATTCTTATTTGAGGCAGGAAGTTTGAAGCATTCATTTAATCAGTGCCTAACATCAGCAGTTTTCTGAGCATAAACTTTCATTTCTCATTGGAACTAAACTGTGTGACATTGACAGCTATGAATGAAAATGATACAGATTCATAAACAGCCCCAGCTGAAAATCATGGCCCCTTGAAAATCATCCTCGGCTTTGTTAGGCTTAAAAAATAATAAGTAAAAGACCAATGCACTTTCTAAAGAGGAACGGTGTATTCCTGGGTAACAGTAACCACAAATAATTTTGTTGGTTTTGCCTCTACTATTTTTATTTAATGTCATAGAGTGGCTCCATATGCTGGAAGCCTTACTGTAAGCGGCTTTGTATAAACATACTTGGCCCATGCTCCAAACAGTTTACAATGTAAGAACATGAGAAACATAAGAATATAAGAAATGCCATACTGGGTCAGACCATGATATACCATACAGATATTCTGTATCTCGCTCAAGGTGGTGTCACACATTCAATTTAGCACTTACTGAGTGCAGTCAAAACAGGACCAAATGAATGTTCATGCAGTTCAGTGTGTGTTAAGTGCCACTGTGGTGTTGCAAAATTGCTCCGTTTATTTAACAGGCTAACTTTAATACATACCAACTTTAATATGTCACATCATTCCAGTGATTTGCAACTATTGCAAGTAAACGTGTGGCTACATCTTCACAGTAGCATAGAGCAGATACTAAGGGGAAGAATCCTTATGCAGAGGCTATGTAGGTTGATTTACCCCTACTCCACTTCTTTTATGTTTTCCAGTATGGTTTTCAGCATCTCCTTACCTGGAGTATTACATCCAGTTTGGGGCACCATGCTTCAAGAAAGACATGGACAAATAGGAAAGAATCAAAGAGCAACCATACTTGCAATTAGAGCAAAAATTAAAGAGCAACAACATAATGAGACATCCAGGAAGCATGGCATACAAAAAAAGGTTGGGAGAACTGGGATTATTTAGTCTGGAGAAGAAAAAACTGAAATGGGGATTTGAAAGCAGTCATCAAATACTGAAGTGTGATTATGACAAAGAGATAATAGACTTTTTGTTGGCTGCAGGGGACAGGACAATAAATAATGGCTTTAAATGCAAAAGGGAAATTTAGGTTGGATATTATGAAGAACTTTTGAATTATGATGGTAGTTAAGAATTGGAATAGATTACTTAGAAAAGCTGCAGAATCTCCATCACTGAAAGTTTTTAGGAGCTGGTAGGCAAACACTTGACTGAAATAGTTTAAAAGGGATGATCCTACCTAAGCAGGGGTTAGATTAGATGACCTCATGTAGATGACTAAAGTAAGTCCCTTCCCATGTTATTTTTTCTATGATTCTACAATGTTTTGTTTTCAGTTCCCTTTTAAATAAGTTCTAAAAGATTTTATTTGCATTTTTGACTGCTTCTGAACACTGGGCTGATATTTCCAGCAAATTATCTACAATAATTTCAAGGTATGCAGGTTGGGAGAGAAGCATGTCATCACTTATCTGTATTTTTATACACATTTCCTACTTTTATTTGATTTATTCCCATACTAGTTTTGTAATTACCTAGGTAAGTATGTATCACAATTTCCTAACAATAATATGCCACCTGCCTCTAATGCTCTTCAGCCTTGCGACTGAATGTAGAGGATTTCTGTAGGCTATTTTTTATTATTTTTATGAGCTCATATACAGTAAATAAGGCAGCTTGCAGAAATACAGTATTGACCGCTTTTATTTCTAAAGGAACAGTTTTATTATTCTCTCCTTGGTCTGAAAGTGTCACAAAGAGGACTTTTCTGCTTGCCAGATTCTATTAGTGCACCGCTGGTTCTGTTGCCAAAAGTTCTCATCCTTTAGGTCTGGATTTCTTTACACATAGTTTCTCTTTGTTTGCTCTGTGTGCTAAGGGGCTTCCCAGGTATAAAGCTGCTCGTTAAACTTTCATTTTCCTTTTCTCTCCAAATAACTTGCTCTCTTGCTTTCCTGTATTCCAACTTCCTGGCCCATATGGTCTTCTTGCATACGTGGCAGAGGGCAGCAGATGGGCAATAATCATGCGGAAAAAGGCAATTGGAGGCCATGCAGAGGAAAGGCAGCACTGTGGCATCATGCCCTGGCAACACAAAGCCACCACCAGTCATCCACAAGCCTTATACTACAAAGTCACTGAGTGAGCAGAAAGCAGTGTGACCTGCTGGGCTAAGAAGGGTTTGGGAACTGCCAGTCTGTGTGGTCGTGGGTTCCCATAACTGATAATGCAACACAAATCAGGAGTTATTATTCTGAGGGTAAATCACCCTCCTGCACCATGGGCACTCTGGCTATTTTTAGAATAAGGTCCTCATGGCCTAGACATTATTTCTTTGTTTCTTATTTAGTGCTTTGTACATAGTCATTGATTGGCAGATAATTATCATCACACCACCAGAGATGCATATCTGGGGAGACTGAGGATGCCAAAGGTAGCATGCATTGGATACATTTCTGCTAGACTTGATATCTAGATTACTTATCTTGGGAGTTCAGCAGCTGGAAATGACAGAAAAGGAGAGGGAACTAGGTTTTTAAGTCAACTGAAAGGATGACTATAAACCACAAATGTGATGTAACTGCAAAAACACAAATGTTGTCCTAGGATGGATTGGGAGACATATTTCCTGGGAAGTTAAGTATTTTGCAGAAGATCTCATCTCAGGTATTGTATATAGTTCTGGGCCTTTAAGTTCAGGAAAAACAAATGCAAATGGAATAGGTCAAAAGAAGGATTACAAGGTTGATCAGAGGAGTAGAGAATCTGTCAGGAGTTTGGCATGTAAAGCCCAGCAAACTGACAAGTGAGATATGACTTTTCCATTTAAACATAGGATATGCATTATGTGGGTAAACAACAGGGATAGAAAAGAGCAAAAGAACCATATTGGTACAAGAAGGGAATAGTATAAATCCATTATGAATAAGTTTAGGCTGAACGTTAGAAAGTCTCTTCTAATCATCAGTGAAGCAAGGTTTGAAAACAGTTTTCCAACAGTAGGGACAAATAAGTTATATTTTAAATTGATTTTATAACTTGAAGAACAGGATTATATGACATGAGTCTTTGGAATAGCAGCACACTGGACTCATTGCCCCAGGAGTTCCCTTTCCTAGATGTGTATGATGTTAGAATATGGCTCAATGCATTGTATGAAAAAGGGGTGTAGGTGTAGCCGTGTTGGTCTAAGGACATAGGCAGACAAGGTTCTTTGGGTGAATCTGATATATTTTACTAGAGCAATTTAAATAGTTGGAAAACAATTATTAAACAAGCTTTCGGGTTCAAAAACCCTTCGTCAGGCTAAGGAAGTTTCAGCAGTTGGTGTGTGCTCTTCCTGGATGGAACGAAAAGTAAAGCAGCCAGAGGCTGGGCTGGTCTGCATACAAGACAGGTAGTCAGTGAAAATGTAGATTGAGGAGTCAATGAGAGACAGGCTGGGGTGGGAGTTGGGGAGAGAAGGGGTATGAATAGTGGAGAGATACCTGGGGAGTTGGATGTCAGGCAGGTTATAATGCGTCATAAATTCAATGTCTATATTTAGTCCATGATTTTTAGTGTCTAGGAGGCTGATGAAGCGGAGTTCATAGGCTCTCTCTCTGGGAAGTGTGTTTTGTAAGTTTTCTTTGAGGAATATCTACAGGAACAAGATTACAACTCAGACTACAGACCCAAAGATATTACTGACCTTATACACTTCATCCTCACACACAACAAGTTCACTTTTAATAACCCACACTTCCTCCAGACAATGGGAAAAGCTATGGGCACCAAAATGGCCCCACAGTATGCCAACCTTTTTATGAGCCACCTGGAAGACTTCCTCAAGAACTGCACCATCAAACCCTTGTTATACTTAAGATATATCGATGACATCTTCATCATTTGGACTGAAAACCGGCAATCTCTGATTGAGTTCCATCAGAAATTCAGCAATCACCATCCCTCCATCCAACTTTCTCTAGAATACTCCAGCACCCACATCTTCTTTTTAGACACGATGATCACTATCCAGAATGATAAAATACAGACCAACATACAGATCTTCACAGAACCAGCAATCATGCTAAACACACCAAGAAAGCTGTGATATACAGCCAAGCCCTCAGATACCACTGAATTTGCACTGAAGAGAACACCTGGGATTGCCACCTCACCAATCTT